>NC_069657.1:429885099-430192691 GCF_027244095.1 Hemicordylus capensis | reverse complement strand
TGCCGCCTGGGGAGGAATCGCCCGGCCACTGACCCGGGAAACCCCTGACTTACCGGGCTTCGGCGAGCCTTTGGCGCCTTTGTGGCGGGGACTGGACGCCCGCGAGTGCATCTGCGCCACCACCGCCAGCTGCGCCTGCCACTGGCAGTCCGCCCGGCACCTCTCCACCGTCTCTTCCATTTTCAGGTGAAAGTACAAGCCCTTCGCAGCCATCTTAGCGTGGGCGGGTGGCTCCTGTGCAACAACAGGGAAGTCCCGGCAGGCAAGCAGGCAGCGGCGCGCCTGGGGAACCGCCGGCTTCCCCTCCCCTGCGCCGCCGCCCGCCGCTCGTTTCCCTGCCTGGGTTTCCCAGCCGCGTGCATGTTGGGAGGGAGGGAGGGAGGAGGTGCGCGAGGGGCGGGCTCCGGGTCTGGCCGGCAGGGCGAGCGGCTTTGGGGCGCGGCTGGGGTCCGCTTCGTCGGCAGCCGGCGTGGATTGGCGGCTCAAGGAGAGGCGCACGCCGCCTCTCTGGCCAGAGCAAGGGGCACCCCCCAGGCGGCTGGCTGCGCTGAGTCGGGATAAAAGGAGACCCTTAGGCCAGAGGTGCGCGAGGCGCCACGCGTAGCGGTTGCCTTAGTTTGCTGCTCCCTCCTCGGGCTTGCCTTGTCTCCTCGCAGGGAAGTGCTGAAAGGGGCAAGCGAGAGTGGCCATGGGAAGGCATTGGTTTCTGCCAAGTGGCGCGAGGCATGTGTGGGATCACGGCCAGGGACGTCTGTACAGGGCAGAGGGGAGGAAGGTGGTATTATCTTTTCGTCGTCCTTCTTCAGGGATTACAGGGCAGACACAACAACGTTGCCAGGCCTTGATGGAAGTATTGTGACCAGTCTGCAGAGGCACTCTTATCCCTGGACTTCCGGCTAAGCCCAGGCTCCACACCCCCTGGGGACCCCCAAATCCTCTTTAGTCTGCTCTGACCTAGGTGCGCCTCTGATTGTGATAGCAGTGGCACACCATTTGTGGAGTCCAGGAGGGGGGCTGAATGCCCCACTGGGCTTGGAAGGGAGCCTGTAGTTTTTTTAAACTCACAAAAACCTTGTACACCCATGAAAAACTCACTGCCTGAGAAAACCGCCTATTTTACAGTAGTTTCATGGCAAAACAGATATTTCTGCAATGTTTGTACAAACTGTGCAGACAGTTTTCTGCAGATTATCTCCATGTCTGAAATGTCTCATATGTGAAGCTGTGGCCCTCTAGTAAAATTACATGCATCTAGGATTGGAGATAAAGTCTCCAAGGTAGCAGGTGGGATATATTCATGTTGCCTCATTTCCCTGGTGTCTTGTATGTTACCTGAGCTTGTGCCCCTGAAGATGCTGAAAGTTTTTGGTGGCAGCAGCCAAAGAAAAAAATGGATCATAGAACAAATCAATCCAGAATTTTCACTCAAGGCACAAATGACCAGGCTCAAACTATCATACTTTGGACATATTATGCGAAAACCCAGCTCCCTTGAGTAGTCCATAATGCTGGGGAAAGTTGAAGGAAGGAGAAGAGGACAACCAGCAGCAAGGTGGACTGACTCGATTATGACAGCAATGAATGCACCACTGAGAGACCTTAAAGGACAAGTTGGAGACAGATCATCCTGGAGATAATCTATGTGGTCGCTAAGAGTCGACACTGACTTGATGGTTTTTGTGAAACCGATGTATCTGCAGGTTACCCGAAGTCTGCCAGTACCTCTCTTTAATCCACAGCTGCTCCAATTATGCATCCGTACAAATCATAACATTTTCAACTCATTTGGAAATAGATTATAAGAATTACCATTCAAATGCATTGGTTCCTTCGAAATGGCCATAGAATGCACTGAATGGCCAGAGCCACCTTCTTTTTCCAAGGTTACACTAAAATAACAGAGAATGGCCATTAAAATGCATTGGTTCCCTCTGAATGAGCATAGGAATGAACTGAATTTCTGAATGGCCATCAACTTAAGAAGGGTAAATCTCCGGGAAATGATTATATTCCTCCAGACTTTTTGATAGCAAACAAAGATTGGTGGGCGCCAATCTTAGCTGCATTATTCACCTATATAGACCAAACAACTCACATCCCCGCTGATTGGGGCCTAGCGGTTGTTGTTCCGATATATAAAAAGGGAGCGCGGGATGACCCTTTGAATTACAGGCCGATAAGTCTCCTTAGTGTCATCAGTAAGCTGTACGCTAAGCATTTATGCCTCAAACTTTGTGAGTGGATGGACCGGGAGGACATTCTGGAACAAGAACAGGCAGGTTTTAGACCTGGGAGATCAGTGATGGACCACTGTATTGTGCTTCAATATTTAATAGAAAAATACGCTTGTACCAAGAAAATCCCATTATATTCAGCTTTCATTGATTTCCAGATGGCGTTTGATTCCATCTCAAGAGGTATCCTTTGGTCTAAATTACTTAACACGTCAATTGACAGGAGATTATTACTACTATTATATAGGCTTCATGAAAACTCAACTCTCTGCGTCCACCTCAGCCCTGCTGGTCATCTCTCAAATAAGATTCCAACAAATAAGGGAGTCAGACAGGGCTGCATTTTAGCGCCATTTTTATTTAACTTTTATGTGAACAATTTAATCCAGCGTCTACAACAAACAGATATTCATGCGCCCAAACTATCAGATAGATGCATACCAATCCTAATGTACGCTGATGACGCAGTGATTCTGTCTCAGAGTAGAATAGGCTTGAAGAAAGCCTTGGATGTGATGGTTGGTTTTTGTAAAGAAGAACAGATAGTAATAAATTATACTAGAACGAAAATAGTTCATTTTGGTAAAGGTAATCAGAGTTATAATTGGTCAATCGATGGTCACAAAATTGACCAGGTCAAACAATTTAAATATTTAGGGATGACCTTCCAGTCTAATGGCTTCAAGAATGCACACATTAGTTCAATGGCCGAAGTGGCTAAGCGCAATATTGCAGCAATAATGAGATTTTTCTGGTCTAACGGGGGGAATTATATCCCGGCAGCAATCAAACTTTACAAAATCAAGGTGGTTCCCCAAATACTTTATGGAGCCCAATTGGGGATGCATGCAAAATTTGGCGAACTAGAAAAAATCCAAACGGGTTTCTTGAGGAAGCTATTTGGCGCCCCCAACTGTGTGTCCAACGCGGTGATCCGCTCAGAGGCGGGCATTCTCAAACTGGAGTACAAGGCCTGGATGTTATCAATCAACTATTGGATAAAACTGCATCTTTCCCCAACAGGATTAATCCCCAAATTACTGGCAGCAGAGCCACAAGCATCCTGGTGCAAGGAGATAACGCACAAGCTTTCCTGCTGCGGATTATCTCCCGCTTTACTATTGGAGGCTGGTGCAACTACAGCTCGCAAATTGTTGCAGCAAAGACTGGTTGATATAGAAATACAAAATGAGAGGGCTATTTTACCTCAATTTTACAAATCTGTACAGCTAAAGACAGACTTAAGCCCAGTTACCTACTTGTTTACGATTACTCAATGCAATCATAGATGGGCTTTCTCTAGGGCGAGGTTTGACGCCTTCCCTTCAGCGCTTTTATATGGGAAGTATAACAAATTGCCCTATGAAAAGCGCATATGTCCTTGCGGCCAGGAGATCGAGTCAATGGCCCATATTTTAGTGCCCACTTTACCAGGATGCAAGGCAGCAATTAATCCATCCCTTGCTAAATAATTTGAAGGGGAAAACCGGGGATCTTCTTTTAAAGTACTTATTAGCCGATGAAGATTCAGTAATCTCCAGAACAGCTGCTAAGTACTGTTATGTGGTTTTTAAAATAAGAGTCTTAAACTCATGAGGGTATTCTTTTTTTTTTTAACTGCCATTTTTAGGTATATATATATATATATATATATATATATATATATATATATATATATACACACACACACACACACACTCTTATTTTAAGGATTTTATGTGATTTTGAGCTATTAATGACTGTACATTTCTCTTGTGGTCACTGACCGTAAATAAATAAAGTAAAGTCTGAATGGCCATTAGCCACTCAAATTTCTGAGTGGCCAGTGGCCATTTAGAAATTCAGTGCATTCCTATGGTCAATCGGGGAAGGCACCAAAGCATTTGAATGGGCATTCTCTAACATTCGTTTTTAATATGCCCTTTTTTATTCATCCTTCCAAGTAGAGTGCTCAGCTGAGTCTCATGGCTAGAACTGAAGTTTCAAGGTTTTAGCCTTCTGCTCAGCAGGGGTGGCCCAAGCAGCGTTCCCTGTAACAGGAATTCCCAGATGTTGACTACAGCAGTGTGCATGTTGCGAGGGAGGGAGGGGGCGGGCTCCATGTTAGGCTGGCAGAGCGAGCAGCTTTGGGGCTCTGGAATCCTCTTCGTTGTTGTCTCAGGGAAAGGCTCACGCCGCCTTTCCGTTGCTAGCAGCCTCCCTTTCTCTCTTTGTGCTTCTTTCGTGGCAGGCACTCCTTGCAACGCCTGCGAGGGTCAGTTAGGTCTTGAAGACCTGCTCTGATGGTGGCAGCAGGGAGCATCTTGCCACCCTAGTAATCTACTGGCTGATGTCTGTACACTTGCACATGTGTTTGTGTGAATGACTGTACCTGTGTTCATTTTAAAAGTGAAGCTGCATACAGACCCTTCAAATGCATGGTACAGATAGGAAGTGTACTTCTGTACCTGTATTCAGCATAAAATGTGAATGACTGTACAAGTGGCCCTCATTATCCATGGTCCCAGCACCCATGGTTTTGCATATCCACAGTCAGGCAATGTATACCCAGCCTCATCTGCTATTTTAAAAATTGATTAAATTTGCTTATCTGTGGTTCCTGGGTGGCCAGAAATGACTTCCAATGTCATTTCTGGCCACCATTTTGCAGAATGGAGCCATTTTGTGGAACATATCTATCTGTGTCCCTCTAATATTTGTGTTTTATCTCAAAACACTTCTGAGATGTAGGTCAACATCTTATTCAATCATAGTCTCATATTTAGGCTGAGAAAATACAACTCATTACCTAATGCCTCAAATTGTAACTAGAGTATTTGAGAGTATTTACAATTTAGGACCAACTGAAGGAACTACTTTTTCACACAACGCATAATCAACTTGTGGAATTCTCTGCCACTAGATGTGGAGGCAGCCAGCAACCTGGGTGGCTTTAAGAGGAGTTTGGATAACTTCATGGAGGAGAGGTCTATCAACGGCTACTAGTTGGAGGGCTAAAGGCCACCTCCAGCCTCAGAGGCAAGTTGCCTCTGAATACCAGTTGCAGGGGAGCAACAGCAGAAAAGTGGTCCTGCCCTCACTTCTTGCCTGTGGGCTTCCCAGCAGCACTTGATGGGCCACTGTGTGAAACAGGATGCTGGACTAGATGGGCCTTGGGCCGGATCCAGCAGGGATGTTCTTATGAGGGTGGAAGCCAGCCAGAGGGATCTTCAAAATAAGGAACATCTGGAAATTTTACTCAACATTGGAACCATGGGCCATTTGTATAAGTCCACAAGAGATAAAATAGAACAGGCAGAACACATAAGTGGGAGTCAGTCCTGTTGAACTCATGGGATTGAATTCTGAAAAGACATAAATGGGATTGAAGCATTAGCTGTCAAATGCGGAAATTCCATTTTTGTATTTTTGCATGGTTGTTACCTCTTAACAATTTTGTGGTTCTAACAGGAAATGGTTACTCCAGACAGGAAGCACTTTAACATCTCTGTAGCAATGTATAGAGAGCAGTTAAACAATTCAACAGCTTGTAAGTGAAATAAAAGCAGAGAATTAGTTTTTCAAAATACTGAAATATCTGTGATGGAGCCAACTGCTCCCTCGCAAGCAGAGGCTGAGATTTCCCAGAAGAGTGCCGCGCTGTGGAGAAAGGAAGAATTGATTCTCTGTTATGACTGGCCTTTCCTGGGCAAAGGGGGAAAGAGATAATTTAAAGCAGAAGAAGTAATACATACTGAGGTCATTCACACAATCAAAAATTGTGTTCTACCCCATTTTGGGAGTTGTGTGTGATTCCATTTTTCAGTTGTGTGGAAGCAAGGTAAGAGGAAAACCTGGGTAGAATTGTTTGTGTGGAAGCAAGGTAGGAAGGGAAACTTGGGTAGCTTTTCCTCCTACCTTGCTTCCACACTATCGCTTCTACCCAGGTTTTCCTCTTACCTTGCTTCCACACAACTGAAAAATGGGATTACACACAACTCCCAAACCCAGGTAGAACAGTTTTTGATTGTGTGAATGACCTCACTGTCAGTGCATTGATAGGACCAAGCTGGTCACTAGATTAATGATAGAAATATCAAGTGGACAAGACTCCAATTTTTTCCCAACATTAGCAAAGCTGGTTTTGTACGGAAAGCGACAATTAGGTAAAAGAAGACACAGAGAAGAGCTCCACCAAACTATGGAAGATTGGAGAGAGAGATCAGGAACTGACATGGGAGGCAGCATCAAGAGAGAGTTTCTTAACATAGAAATTGAAAAGCAGCAAATGTTGGCAGCAGTGTTCACTGCAACAGAGATTCCCAGATGTTGCTGACTACAATGCCCATAATCCCCAACCAAAGGCCATTACAACTAAGGATTATGGGAGTTGTAGTCCACAACATCTGTGAATCCCTGTTAGAGGGAACACTGGCTGACAGGTATATCAATAACCCTAGCAATATGGATTTTTGATTGGGTTTGTTTTAATTGGTTTTATTTTACACGGGAGGGGAGAAATGGACTGGGGCTGAAGGGAGGGAGAATGGACGGGCTGAAGCGAGGGGGGAGAACGGATTGGGGCTGAAGACAATATGAAGTTGTTGGGGTGGGGGGAGAGACAGAACCTCTGTGCTGGATCAGCTAGTTTTAAATAATAAATGCAAACACCTTTAAAAAAAACAACACTTTATAACTCAGGGGTAGGCAACATGTGGCTTACCAGATGTTGATGAACTACAACTCCCATCATCCCCTGCTATAATAAATTGTGGCTGGGGTAATGGGAGTTGTACAGCAACATCTGGAGAACCACGTTGGGAAAAGGACACTTTACATGAGTAGAGCGTCCAAAATGGGTCCAGAAGTCTTGCCCAAGCCCACCACTCACCCCCAGCAGCACGCTGCTCACAACTGCAGCAGCATTCCTCTGAAGAGGTGAGAGCCGTATCCATGATGGCGGTGGGCATTTATGTGATAGGGAGGCTGAGGCATCCCGGCATCCTGACCACAGAAGCACCTGCCATCACAGGTACAGCACTAGCCTCTTCAGATGAATGCAGCTTTAACCAGGGAGTGTGGAGGGGAAGGCGAATGGTGGGCCAGAGCAGGCCTTCTGGACCTCAGTGCTGGATGGAGGCACAAGCTATGTAAGCTACAGCTTAGGGCCTCATATTATGAGGGGCCTCTGAATACCCCCAAAATGACTACATTTTGAATTTACGTAATTGGTTGAAAAATGAAGCACGGGAGGGGGAGGAGACTAGAACAACAATATTCTGATAAGCCAAAGATATACTTATATGGCAACATAATTATTTATCATATCGAGTTTCTAAAACTCTGCAGTAAATGACTGTAAATAAATGATATCGAAATGATATCGAAATTTGATTATATCAGGGTCTGGTTTTTCAAAAGCCTCTTCCTGGATTAGAGATTTGATCCAGGATCAGTTTGGTTCTTTTTTTATCCAAAGCCAGAATGCAGTTGGCAGATGCAAATAACCCAGGCTGCCATTCTTGTGGAGCTGTCCCTGCAGCCAAAACCATGCCCCCTGCATCAGATGTCAGGATTCTATGGGAGTGGGGGGGAGTTAAAAATTTGTTACAAATCACCTGCTTACCTATTTCTTTGGTGGGTTGGGTGGTAGGTAGCACCCATCATGCCCTACCACACAAACCACTTTGGTGTCCCTAAGAGCTAATGGGGTGTTTCGAGTTTCCCCATTGTTTCCTATGGCCGGAACAAGCTGCACTCAGAGAGTGCACACAAGTTTTGAATTGCAATGTGCAATGCATTTTGCAACCCTGCCTTGAAAAAAACTGCAGTAAAAGGGAGTCTGTCCCTCCCAGCACAGAACACACATTTCAAACACAGTCCAAAAAAGAATCACTGACCCAGAATCCACTGCCAGCCATAATGCCCGTGCTGCAGTAGCATCAATGGCAAACAGTGGTGGCTGCTCAGTAAGGGCAGGAGGAGCACGCCACCCCCAAAAAAACAAGCTAATAAAGCATCAGACCTACCTGCAGCCAGGGAAATCTTCAGAGCAGGGAGCTTCTTCCAGGCTTCAGCCTCTCCTCCCCTGCCTGTAACTTCTTGTTTTGGTTTTACTGGCCAGAACAGCTGCTACTCAAGCTGCTCCAGCCAATCTGATTCCTAGGGGGTGCCTCCTGGCACTGCCCCCAGGAAGAACTAAAATAATGGGTTAAAAATACACTTGCTGGTTGCTTCAGGTAGTGCTGGGGGCAGTGCCAGGAGGAGCCCCCTAGGAATCAGATTGGCTGGAGCAGCTTGAGTAGCATCTGTTCCAGCCAGTAAGCCCAAAAGAGAAGTTTGCTGGCAGAGGAGGAGGGGCTGGAGGTAGCTACCTGCTCTGGAGGATTCCCTGGCTGTTGGTATTTAAGTCTTATCTTCTACTAGCTTGTTTGTTTGACGGGAGGCGAGATGCTCTCTCTCTGCTTTTTGCCCTAGCATTTTTCCTTTCTACCTTCTTCTCACCCACCCCCACAAACCTTTGTTTTCTATTTTTGCCCCTGCTTTTCTGCCCAGAAAACAGATTCCTCAGTGGCAGGTTTGGGTAAATACCCAAGCCCGCTGGCGTGAAGGAAAGGAGGTGGTGGTAGAGGGGAGGAGGCTTCTGCCTTGGTGACCAGTTTCTCTCCTACTTCCTCCATACAGTGTCTACCAGCTGATACTGTTGGCACAAGTTGCTCTCTCACTCATTTATGACTCATGTTCCTAGCATTGCAACAGCTGCCATAGCAGCACCCTTAGCAGCAAACATATCCATATGCTCAACTAGAGCAACTTCAGCCATGTTAAATTTTGACTGAGTACATCTTGCAGTGTAGATCACAGAGCAGACCAGAGGAGTGAAGAAGTTAGTCTCAAGACCAGATATGTAGCTCATCATAGCGTCACCAAGAAATATTGCACAGAGAGAGAGAGAGCTTCCACTGCCCATTGCTCACCACAACACTATCTCACAAACAAAACAAACCACAACTCAAGGAAGGAAGGCACCCAAGCTCTGCCTTTGTCAATCTGAGATCCAGCAAAACCAGATAGTTATAGCAGCAATAGCACAGCATATTATACTCAGTGCTGAGAAAAGAAAGCCGCAAAATCAAATCTACCTTCATCCTCACCTGTTGTACCCTCTTCAGAGACTATAAGGGCTGGCTCTGCTTCCTGGTCCCTTTGAATACATTTTGAAATCCCCTGTCTTTCTGTTTCCCCTCCCTCCTCCCAGCCAATGGGGTCTCAGTTGCCCTTGACAACATTTGATTTGTATGATAACAAGCCAACCAAGAAGAAAGGAGATCACAAACCATTCAGAAGCCAGTGCAGAAAACCAAAGGTTTTAATGGGTAGGGCGTTGTTCTGCTTCTAGCTCAAAACAGGCCCTTTATTTAGAGGGTATTTTGTAGGCGTTTTCTCCTTGAAATGTTCTCCATATCCCTAGTGAGTAAACACACGACAGGATCGGACTCTTCTCGGGAAGTCGTTGAACGAATAAGCCCCAAGATTCTATCTAAAGGCTAGCATGCGAGTCTAACTCGTTCACAGACTAGCTTACGCGGAGGTCAAACCTCCACGGGTTCGCCTTATGTATAGGACTTTGTACCCGCACCCGCTTCTACTCATTGCAACAAACGGTGAAAATCATGCTGATGATGACAGCCAAATAAAATAACTCAAAAGCGGTGCGGGGGCGGGACGTAGCTCAATCTGTACTGCGATTGGCCAGTTGACCTCAGAGGGCAATGATTGAAAGGGGGTGGGCGTATCGGAGGGAAGGAGGGAGCTCTGCCTGGCCGGGGAAAGGCGTGAAGCCACGTCACAAGACGAGGGAGAGGGGGCGTTGCCTCTAAAAGGGGAGTGGGCGTGGCGTCTCCTTGGCGCACCCGCTTTCCTTCGGTGTCTATGTGGTTTCGTTCCACGTAGGAACTCCAAGGGGACCAGCCAATCGCCTTGGAGAGGGGTGTGGCGGGACGCGCGCGCGCACAGTTCTGAGGTGACACGGCGAAAGGGCGGAGATGGTGGCCGAGTGGGTCCAATCCCATTCGCACCGCTGCTGCCCGGTCAGGAGGAACGTCTTCGGGTTAGCAGCAGCAGCTGGCGTTGCTGGGCTCAGGTGAGGCGTGTCGGCGGCGTGGGATGGGTGCAGAGAGAGGCGAGGAAGAAACTCGGGCTGGCTAAGAGGGAGCGTTTGCCCTGTGTGTAACACCCTCCCCGTCCCTGAGCCCAGCCTCGCCTCCTGGGGACCATCCCTCTGAGTGGGTTGGGGAAGAGTTAGCTTCAGGGAAGAGATGCCTCAGCCGCAGCTTTCGCCAAGGGGAACTTGAAGCCGCCGCAAAACGCTGGAAAACCCAAAAGGAGTCCTCCTAAAAACCAGCCCCCGCCCCCCTCCCTCCAACACACACAATGAAACTTGATTTGGAAAACAAAAGTGCTCCTTATTTCCATTTGTATGAGGAAAAATTTAGCCGAGCGAGTTGCATATGTAAACGAACAACTCCATCTCGTTAAGTAAGACACATAAGCGAGCCCCGCAAAAAGCACCCGATATGGTCGGCAGAGCGCTGTTGTTCTAGGTAGGGCATTGCTGACATACATTGCATAATCTTTTGGGAGGTTATCAAATGGTACCCCCCACTTTTTCCCAGTGAAAAGTTTACTTTCTTAGTATTGCACACTCTTTAAGTGAGTGTCCCCCCCCCACCTTCCTTCTCTTACCCTTATGATGTTGCTCTTCCAGATGTTAATAAGACCTGTCTTGAATTTAGCGTTCCAGCTAGTGGGAAGGGTGGACAAGCGTTTGTAGTCTATCAAGCCCTTAAGCATCAGTGGGGAGGGGAAGAAATTGGCAGGGGTATAACTATAATAGGGCAAGGGGAGACAGTTGTCTGGGGGGGCAGAGACAAGTCACATGACTGACTCCCCCACCTGCGCACCTGCCCGGGCTTCCTTCATCCTCCAAAACTGATGTGAGTGTTAAGACCTGGAGCTACCAGAACAGCATATCTTTCTTTAGTACCATTAAATGACTTGCATCGTCCACAATTTACAAAACCTTTAAAAAAATAATTTAGGATGATGTTCTATTGTGGCACATAGGTCATACACACACAAACACACAAGTTTTACTGTGCTTTTTGTTACCACTATTCAGCCTCATCTAAAATTTCTTTACTTCATGAGCTGAGCTTCAGTGAGGGGGGACCCATTTTAAAAATCTTGTCTCTGAGCCCACTCCAACCTTGCTATGCCCCTAGAAATAGGATACGTCAGCATGAACTCATAGTGCTGAAAGCCAGGCTGGTAAGTGAAGTGTTTCTAAATACTTCTTGTGCTCCTAAGTCTAAAGGTTTGTTGACTTGCCTTGCAAAATCACAAAGTGGTCTGGACTGTGTTCTGCTTTGTTCAGGTAAATAGAAAGCAGCAGCGGCAGTAGTAGTTACTGACATACGCTTATTGTTAATGTATAGTTTATATATTGCTTTTCAACCAACAAAAGTTCACAAAGCGGTTACTTGGCAAAAGGAATGAAAAAAGCATGAGAAAATGGTTCCCTGCCCCCAAAAGGGCTCATAATGTAAATGTGGACTCGCAGTCTAAAAAAACACACTCCTGCCTACAGCCATTAGGAAGGACACTGTGCTAGGCTGAAGAGGGATGGTTACCTTCCACCTGCTAAGAGAATGACCACTTTAATTGGTGCCTTTTTGTCCAGAGAGCAGGTGTTCAACACTTGCTAGGCACTTGCTGACATTTTAATACCATGTGGTGCTCCCACTCTGTTGAAATTTTAATCTTCAGTGTGCCCACTGTTTTTAGATCCGGTTCACACATTAGTCAGACAATCCAGTTCCAATCAGCTATGTATCATTAGAAGTACAGGTGCCTTCTCTAGTGCAAATCTAATGCACAACAGCTATTGTATACATGTGAGAAAAAGATGGGGGACATAATTAGTTGGACTTAGAGTGTGGAAAAATTCCCGATCCCACCCCTTCTCTAGCGCAGTTTTCTTCATTGTAAGACCCAGGAGCCAGTGGCAACCCCCATCAACCCCCGCACCGTCTTGGATGGTGTGCATGGAAAGCTGGGAGGTTAGCCCTTTCCAGTGCTTTCCTCCTAGAGCTCTTAAGAGAGAGCTCTGTCCCTTTTTAAAGGGCTTTCCCAGCACTGAGAAAAGCGCAGTACTGTGTAAAAGTCAGCACAGTGAAAATGGCTCTTAC
This sequence comes from Hemicordylus capensis, assembly GCF_027244095.1. Taxonomy (NCBI): domain Eukaryota; kingdom Metazoa; phylum Chordata; class Lepidosauria; order Squamata; family Cordylidae; genus Hemicordylus; species Hemicordylus capensis. Next base: position 430,180,228 of record NC_069657.1, on the reverse strand, counting down.
ATTGAAGGTTTTTTGCCAAAGTGGCACGCTTGAAAAATAGTGAAGATCACTAGCATAGCCAGGTCTTAAGTCATGTTGCAACAGCCTTTATTTTGCACCTTTGTCTCATCTTGTCCAGTCAACCAAATGTACACGTAGTGTTAGAAAGCGCTAAGCAACTGGCTGTCACGCAGCCTCAAGATTTAGCGAATCACAGTTGACAGCCATTCAACTGTGCATAGAGTTGCCATAGCTGTAAACAAACTAGGCTTCAACTGAACTAGTGAAATAATGAAGTTATGAAGTTGTGCCTTGATGTTGTTTCAATAAATGTGACAGTTTCCAGGCAGAGAAGGGTGCTCCTTGATTCCCTGCCTTGTGTTCAGACTGCCCATCTCCACTTTTGGGGGAATTTATTTTAAACCATTCCCGATACTTGCCTAAAGCTGACTGCCAGTCAACCTCTTAGTTATAGACTAGTAGACATTAGGCCCGTTACATTAACGGGCGCTAGAAGAGTTGTTTAGAAATGTTTGCAAGAACAGTCTTTCTGAGCGCAGCTCACTCAGCAGCCCCGTCGTCGCAGCGGCGGCAGTCGCCGTCGTCCCCTCTGGACCTCCTCCGCTCCTGGCCGAAGAAGAAGAAGTAGCGGCGGCGGCAGCCCCAGTCCCGGCAGGCGCCGCCGCCGAGACCACCACCCCGCCGCCACAGCCCCCATCCTCCTCCGGGCACATCACCCCCTTGCCCAGCGCTCCTCCGATCTCGCTGCTCCGGCCGGTGCCCGCCGCAAAGTGCCTGCCTCCCTCCCTCCCTCCCTCCCTCCCTTCTTTTCTCGCAGCAGCCGCAGCTGCCCCTTCCACGCCGGCTCCTCCACATGAGGCTTCTCCGGGCTGGCGCCTCCTCAGCCTCCTCCTGCTGCTCCTCCTCCTCCCGGCATTCTCAGGGGTCTCTAGGGCAGGCGGGGGTGGCGCAGCTGCTGCTACTGGCGACTGCCGCGCGGACCCATCTTTCGCCTCAGGTCGCCACTATTGCTGTCCTGTCCGTACAATCGCGGCGGGGGGAGGAAGAAGGGGGGGCCACTACTGCGCTGCGTCCAGCCAGAGAAACAGATGGGGCTCGGGGGGAGGGGCACGGAACGCTGAGGAGAAGTGTGTGTTCTGCGCATGCGTGGCGCACGCAGTTGCGTGCGTAGGTTCCGTTGCTGCGTCCACATGCGCCACGCATGCACAGAACACCTGCCAGAGACACGGACGCAGATACCTTAGGGTTTTATTATATAGGATGCTTCTGCTCCTTTTGATAACAGTGGAAGTTCTGACAATGTGTAACCATGGCCTAGATGAGAGACAATCTTTGTGAAGCCGCGTAAAAGCAGAAGCAGTGGCCAGGCAGTTGGCTTTAAGATGATGCATCTGTAAACATTTATTAGTCAATAGCATGTTGATATTCTTGAACATCCTGGGTAGCCTTTCATTGCAGCACTGAATTGGTTGCGAAAAATAAAAATGCAGGAGGTGGAAAGCATAAGGTAATGGGGATCTGACACCTATAAATGTTTGCTACCAACACCTGTTTGATTTATTTATAAAGCATATTAGTTGCCTTTTCAGCCCAATGTTCAAGGTGGCATGCACAAAGGCAACTTCAGCTTCATGTAGTACAGTATATTATTCCTTTTGTAAGTTTTAGATTCTTACCCTGGTTTGTGGGGTGGCAAGGTTATGTGAAAACACTCTTGACAGTTTTGGAGCTGATCTGTAATGGGGTCCAAGCTACATAAACATTTCTTTGACAAAGTGCCATCAAGTCAGTGTTGACTCTTAGCTACCACATAGATAGATTCTCTCCAGGATGATGTCTTCAACTTGGCCTTTAAGGTCTCTCAGTGGTGCATTCATTGATGTCGTAATCAAGTCCATCCACCTTGCTGCTGGTCGTCCTGTTCTTCTTTTCCTTCAACTTTCCCCAGCATTATGGACTATTCAAGGGAGCTGGATCTTCGCATAATATAGCTGAAGTATGATAGTTGGAGCCTGGTCATTTGTGCCTCGAGTGAAAATTCTGAATTGATTTGTTCCATGATCCATTTGTTTGTTTTCCTGGCTGTCCATGGTATCCTCAAAAGTCTTCTCCAGCACCAAAGTTCAAAAGCTTCAATACTTTTCTGTCTTGCTTCTTCCATGTCCAGCTTTCACATCTATAGAGTGTCACGGGAAAAATTCCTCTTTGTGGGCTTTTAAAAAAGGGGGTATTCAGAAGAATTTGAGGGGAGCCAATGCATCTCCATTGTTTCAGCCACAGGCCATCACACTTTGTCTTGCTGTTGAGTTGCTAAATATAAGATAATCACCACATTAAAACTAACTTCTTTGCATAGTTAGTAGGGGCAAATAGTGAAATGAATCTAAGATTTGATCCAACTTTCTGTCTGTAAGCATATGGGAAGCTTTAGTTTTACATTGTTTGCTACATTAAAAATATCTTTCATGTTAACTTTGTCCTTTTGCTTAGGAACATGAATATGATGATACATCTCAGGAGTTGCAGAATCTATCTTCTCTGCTGCCTCGTCTTCGCTTGCTTTATCTCCTCTTTAGCAGAAGACCATGCAGCTGGGAGCCATCAAGCAAATGTGCGACTTGATAGAAACATGGTGCAAGATAAGGAGTACGTATTCTAGAAATGCACATATACAAAAATATGGGGCTTGGCCTTCAGTTTTTCTTGTGTAAAGTTGAATTCAGTGGCACAGAACAAGTGGGCAGCCCGTGACCCACAGGCTTGTACTGCAATCCTAGGAGTTAAAGTTGAACATTTAAAACAAAATATTTTAGCACATGGAAATTCAGCTAATGGCTTCAAAGTGTGATGGCAGAAGCCTTAAAGAAATGAAAAAAGGAGTCCTGTAAAAAGAAGGAAATAAAAACCAAAAGAAACCTGAATCATACTTTTTCTCATATGGAGGTAATAATTTCACAAGGCTTCATGTGGGGTTCGGTTTGTTTTTAGGACTGCATTTAGATTTAACTTATGGAGGCTATTACCATAAGATGTGATCACCTCTGGCTTACATGGTTTAAAAAAAAAATTAACCTGTCTTTCTGTACCTATTAGCTGCGATAGATAAATGGAACCTCCGAAAAACAGAACCTCCATGATCAACACTAGTATCCTTAGGCTGGAGAAAACTGATGAGGGCTGTTGTCTTCCTGCCTTGCTTGTGAGCTCATGAGAAGTGTCTGGCAAGCCTCACTTGGTGATAGAATGGTGGATTAGTCCAGGGGTTCCTAGCTTTGAGTCCCCCGAATGTTGTTGGACTCCAGCTGCCCTCATCCCCAGACCCCTGCTAACTGAGCAAAGAGCCACCTTTTTAAAGTGGTGATTCTTTTTATTTAGCAGGGGAAGAGCAACTGGCCCTATCCATCCCCAGCACAGCATCCCTCCAGTGGCTGTTGCTGGTGTCTGTCTTATGTTTCTTTTTTAGATTGTGAGACCTTTGTGTACAGGGAGCCATTTTATTTATTTATATCTATGTAAACCACTTTGAGAACTTCTGTTGCAAAGTGGTATATAAATATTTGTCATCTTCAAATGATGGGAGCTGGAGTCTGACAACATCTGAAGACCCAAAGTTAGGAACTCCTGGACTAGATTATCTTTGTTCTGAACTAATGAAACAGTGTTGTTGGTTTGTCGACAAGGGTATCTGAATTTAGGGCCGGGTCTCAGTCTGGTCAAATGACTGCTTTGGGGAAATGTAGATGATGCCATGGAGTTGCATTTATCATATCATTTTGGTATGTTCTTGCACCTAAAAACAGTGTAAACAAGAAGTTTGCAGGGATAAACACCTGCCTTTATCCCTCTTCTTTCTACATAATCTTCTAAAGTCAGCCCTATACACTTTTGAGTTGCCTATGGAAAATCTGCTCTGACTGTGTGTTAGACTGCTTTGCTAGTCAGCAGAGCATGTGTTTTGACAGTTCTTGTGAACTTATTTCATAGCCACATCATGGAACACTTAGAAGGCGTAATTGACAAGCCAGAATCTGAAATGTCACCACAAGAGCTACAACTTCATTACTTCAAAATGCATGATTACGACGGCAACAACTTGCTTGATGGGCTAGAGCTCGCCACTGCAATATCCCATGTACATAAAGAGGTGAGCACGAGTCTGTTTATAAAATGCAGTCTGATGGTTGCTTGGCAACAGTGTTCCCTATAACATGGATTCCTAGATCTTGTTGACTACAACTCCCAGCATCCCCAGCTGCAATGACTTTTGGCCAGGAATTATGGGAGTTATAGTCAACAAAATCTGGGAACCTTACTAGAGGAAATTCTGCTTGGCAATACCGCTTCTGATGTGCATGCACACAATAGAGATGCAGTAAATATTCTTACTGTCAGCAAGTTTACTTTGGAAAATAGGAGGACTACATATCTGTCTTTCTATCTGGAATAAGTTTTAAAATGTTAAAGACCAATAAGTATTTCCAAATTTTAAAAAGTTTGTAAAAGTCGCATCTGTTCCATACTAAAAGTTAAGCATTTCTGTCATAATCTGGTTATACCATGGGCTCCACAAGATTGTATCCAACACCCTACAAGACTCCTAATCTTCTTGATCCTTCCCCTCCCCTCTCAAAGCTTCTCTTGGTGTCAATAGGAGCTTTTCCCCCCCAGGTCAAAAAGCTTTTGGGGGAAGGATTCAGATGGGGGTCATAACATAAGCAAACCACTACCCACCACGGTTCTGATCTGTAGGGAGGGGTGCATCGGGCTGCTGTTTACTGAATTCGTAACAGGTGCAGTAGCTCAGATCAAGTGCTTAAAACGACATCTACTTTGACCCTTAAAGAATGCTGCATTGAGGGAAGAGGCTCCAGTTGAAAACTGCTGCTGCTCCAGTCAACTTAGCTTTTCCCACTTCCGTTGCCTGTGTTCCAGCTACTGTTTCAAAGTGGATGCACTCCTGGAGCAATTCTTGGGGTCAGAGGGAATAGTTCTGATTTTTCTGAAGCACAAACTTGCTGTTCTGCTGAAGCTCATCTTTCTGTTTTCCTTGTAGGAAGGTGGTGAACACACCCAGATCATGAAAGAGGATGACCTCATTAGTTTAATAGATGATGTCTTGCAAGATGATGACAAAAACAATGATGGCTACATTGACTATGCTGAGTTTGCAAAGTCACTGGAATAAAAAGAAGACTCTCCTTGTCTGTGTGCCCAAGTACAATGTGATTCTTTACTGTCTGTCTCTTGGCTCTTTGACCCTTTTTGCTGCAAAACTAATGATAGGAAAATGTCTTGTTTTTCAACTGCTTATTTCTTAAATGTTGGAGAGAGAAAGAAATTTGTGATGGAAGCTGTTTATCTCGTTAGCTAACAATATTGAGCAATATAGTACATTCTCCCTGTTAGTGAATTATTTGGGAGTTGGCTTAAATACTCATTTCAAAGACTTATTTCCGAAGGATACTATCCTATGCACATTTTCTTGGGAGACTGGATGGGGTTTACTTCCAAGTAAATATGCATGGGATCAGGCTGCAAGTCACTTAACTCTGGAATAACTTTGGGAGACATCCAGTAAACGTAATTCACAATTCGTGCTTACTCTTCAAATGGCTTCGAGTTCACCATTAACTTTGCAAGAATGGGTATGATTCAGGAAGATTTGAATCCCTTTCAAGAGCCATTGATATCCATGCTCAGTATATGCTGAAGTCTCCTTAAAACAGCTTAAACTTTGGACTGTGCCCTGTATCATTGCACACACTACTTTTCCATTGTTCCCCTTTGGTCAGTTTTATAGCACAGTATTTTACTGGGTTTTGCTCTACCCAAAATTCTTTATAAGAGAACTAATTTTTGTAGTATGTACATTTTTGTTTTGTGCTGTGTGTATTCTACACCAGTATTTTATTTCAGAGTTTGTCTTTGGAAAGTGTCGGTTGATACTGCTGTTCAATAAGGTCTTCTACCTAGAATTGTTCCTGTATTAGCTAGCTAAATGTTATAATTGCAGTTCAATGCTGCCTTGTTAAGGTTCTTAAAAGCATACCGTGATGCACATTCATGGTGACAGTGTTAACTATGGAAACACTTTGTATTTTTCTAATACAAAGAGAGTCTTAGATACTTGAATGGTCTGCATATTTAAAATGATTCTGGGACTATGCACAACTTCTGGTTCTCGGCTACTCAACAGCCTCCTGCAGATCTCAAGTGTTGTTTGGCTGTCTTGATGTTTGACCTGCTGTATATAGCAGAGTGGCAAGCATACATTTTATCAAGCCCTGTAGTTTGCAATCAGAAAACCAAAATGTAAATTGTATAAAGACCTATTTTCTGTATAAATTTATTCTTATACAAGGTGCATTTGTAAAAAATGGCTTCCTTTTGTGAATTGTGTCATGAAAGCTGTGTGTACTATGTTCTTGTATAATGATTGATGCTAAATACAAGGTAATAAATTCAAAGTACTGCAACTTCTTGCTCCTCACACTCAGGAGAATAAAGTGATTGCATATTTTTGCAAATAAAAAGTACACTTAATGCCCACTTGCAGTTAAACATGTTCTTAGCCTTCCTTGGGGCCTGTACGGCTGTTAGCTAAGACTAAGAGATTTGGCTCATGTTTTCAGTAGCTGCTGCTTCTAACATTTTGTTAATGTTCCACCAGGGCTGGTTGTGTTGCACGGTTACTTCTGTGAAAGCCTCATCCCGTCAGAGGGCTGCATGACCCTCAGGGACATATTTCTGCAAGCAAAAAGGACTTTTGGAGGGAAGGGAGAGAAGCAAAACTTGATTTCCTGTTCCTTTCCACCCACACCTGGCTGCAGAACAAGCCTTCGCTTCAGAATACACTGCAGCCTCTCTGTTGAGTGTGCAGCTTTTCTTCTGCTCTCCTACGGCTGCATAACATTTGTGCCATTGTTTCACTTCTTAACAAAGAGGTTCTCAAAATGGCTTGCCTGCGGTGGAAAAGAATGGTGTTTCTCTGTCCCTAAAGCAATTGCATTTTAAAGGAAACATAAGGGGCTTCTTCCAGGCTGCACAAAAAAAAGTAAAAATGATTAATAATTACATGTTTAAAAAAATGTTTCCCTGCAAGTTGGAAGCAAGAGCCTACAGATGGTTCTTGGTGCTTATTTTTTTTTAAAAAACCACTTCTGTATTTCAAATAACACAACAAAAACTTGTGATCAAATTATATACACACACATGCACGCACACACTCACTCTCAAAATGGAGGAGAGCCAGTTTTGTGGTAGCAAGCATGAATTGTCCCATTTGCTAAGCAGGGTCTGCCTTGGTTTGTATTTTAATGGGAGACTACATGTGTGAGCACTAAGATATTCCCCTTAGGGGATGGGGCCGCTCTGGGAAGAGCACCTGCATGCTTGCATGCAGGAGGTTCCAAGTTCCCTCCCTGGCATCTCCAGATAGGGTGCTGAGAGAGTATTGTGTAGACAATACTGAGCTAGATGAATCAATGGTCTGACAGTATAAGGCAGCTTCCTATGTTCAAAAAATTCTCCTTATCTAAAATATATGTCTATTAATGCACCTTAGAAAGGGGGCGGGAGGGAAGGGGAAAAAACTTCTAAGGCAATCCGTGAGGAAAACCATGTCTTTTGAAACTACTTTTGAAAGCCCTTCAGTTTTCATTGGGATAGCTGCAAATTTATTTACTGAACATCTTTTTATACATTTGCCCAGCAGCTTGTGGTGCAAAAGGTCACAGGGTTCCTGCTGTGCATGTGACCATCCTGTGAGCTCCCAGTGGAAAAAGACACAAGCCTGTGGGAGCTCAGTCTGGAGGCTGAATAATACTCTTGCTTCCAACATGTGGGCAAGCACCCAACATTGATGCCAGCAAAAGCCACTAGAGGAATGCTGTGTTGGAGTTTGATAGGGACAGTTGCTCCCCCACCCCCTGCTCAATGTAAGGAAACCACTTTAAAAGGTGCTTCTTTACATAGCGGAGGTAAGATAGCCTGGATGTCAGGAGAGTATGGATAACTCTGGTCAAGCAAACATCCTCTTCCAGGTAGGGATGCAGCAGGTATGCCAGTCAAAGTAAGAGCAAGGTACTGCTCACTCCTGGAGCTACTTGGACATCAAGTTCCAAAGCTGGATCAAGCAGATCTCCAGACTGCAAGCCTATTCCATAAAGGGGAATGTGACCCTGTCCAGCACAGGTTGTTGAATACCACTACCCTGAATTGATAAACCATTCAGCAGTATCTCTAGCCCAATTCAGACATTATGATGTATGAGTGTACAGATAACTGTACACTCATAAATGACTGCAAAGGGAAAGTGTGCCGTCAAGTTGGTGTCAACTCCTGGCGACCACAGAGCCATGTGATTGTCTTTGGTAGAATACAGGAGGGGTTTACTATTGCCATCTCCCACGCAGGATGAGAACTGTTCCAAGCTCAAAACAGAACACCCTTAAAAGGAGGGCCTATTTCAAGCTCCAGGATGGAATAACCCGTACCAAGGCAGAATGTTCCATTCTGAGCACCATTTTGGAATCCAAAATAGCAGGCTTCTGGCCTCTGCACATGTATGGCACCATTTGCATGGTCGGCACCATTTGCATGGTCAGCACCACCACACAAATGGCTGCTGCACATGTGCAGTGGCCAGAAGAACACCATTTTGGGATACAAAATGGCACCTGGAACGGGTCCGAAATGGAATGTTCTGACAGCCTGGGTTCATTTTGTCGAAACAACCAGGTCAACCAGTTGTTCTAATGGAACATACCATGCATTTTGTTCTGAGCTTGGAACAGAACACAAAATCTGTTTCATGCACACACCCTACTACAGATTTGCCCCAGCACCAGCTCTGGAAAATGACTTGCCAGGTAAAAGCAGAACTATCACAAAGCAGTGCCTCCAACCCATATAGGTTTCCAGAAAGATACCATGGTCAATGGTATCAAAAGCTGCTGAGAGGTCTAGAGAGCTGACATGGACTGCTGTTGCTTTCTCACAGTAGGTCATCCACCAGTGGGCATAGCCACCGCTGAGCAGGAGCAGGGGGGAATGTCTCCCGGCAGTCTGTGGATCCCCTTGCCAGCACCCAGTGTGTTTTTTTTTTGGTAGAAATTTGAGCTGATATCAGCATCTGGAAGAGGACTCAGGACAAGGAAGCTACTAATTTTCTTCATTATGTACATAGTGGGCTATGTGCTCACTGTGTATGTGTAAAACTGTGTTTTAATTGTTAAAATGTCTTGGTTTTATTGCTGTAAAATGCCTAGAGACTTTAGTAGTGGGCAGTACGGTTGTACCTCGCCAACCGTGGATTTGTCAATCACGGATTTGAGTATCTGTGACCGGCAAACTATCACCCCCCTCGCCAACTGCAACTTGAGTATTCGTGGTTGGTGCTATTTTTAAAAAATTTCGGCCGTTTTTTCGGCCGAGATCTGGGGTCACAGGGTCAATCCAAGCACCAGGGGGTCATTTACAGGGGTCAGGGACAATTTTGGGGGTTAGATTATTTGGGGGGATTTGGGCCAATTTTGGAGGGTTCAGGGGTCATTTCTTGGGTCATGAAGTCTTTTTTGAGGGTCAGGAAATCTGTTCCAGGGGTCAGGGGACCTTTTCTGGGGATCAAGGGGGGGGTTAAAACTTTTTTGTGTGGATTTTAGGCACTTTGGCACTCGCAATTCCCCATACCCTGTTTCACCTTCATTTCAGTGCCTTGTCAATTGCGAATTCGCCTAACCTTGAGGGTTTCCAGGAACAGAACCCTTGTGGTTGGTGAGAGACAACTGTATTTGTATTTGTATAGTGTGCCGTCAAGTTGGCGTCGACACCTGGCAACCACAGAGCCCTGTGGTTGTCTTTGGTAGAATGTAGGAGGGGTTTACCATTGCCATCTCCCACGCAGAATGAGATTATGCCTCTCAGCATCTTTCCTATATTGCTGCTGCAGGGATTCGAACTGGCAACTTCTAGCTTGCTAATAAGTCATTTCCCCGCTGCACCATTAGGTGGATATACAAATATGTTAAATAAATAAATAAATAAATATGTTATGTAAATATATGTATCAGCCACTAGGTGGCATATAAGACATAGAAGTTCACTTGGGCTACTCTGGTCTAAACTTTGTGAATGAGAACTATTGATTCAAGAAAACAAAACGCTTAGTTTCTAATAGGCGCCTAAGAAGGTCCGAAGTTTGTCACCTTTTAGTATAAAAACAAGCCCAAATTATCTAAGACCAAGCATTCCCAACTTTTCTCTTATGATGAGAACATGGCAGCAAAAGGGCATCCAACTCCACATAGAAGTCATCACATAACACACACCCCTCTTTCATTAACTTCATAATTCTGTCGTTAAACAGGCCAGAACTCTTCAAAACCACCTGTCCTTGCCAAGACCAATAAATGAAGCCAAGACATTTGTCCTGAGTCCAAGGCATTTGCGTTGTAAGCCAGATAAACATTTTTTTTAAAAAAAATAAATGCCCAAGGTGACCTCATTTTTCCCCTAACCCTTGAATCCTTTAAACACCTTTTCCAAGTTTCCACACATCTCACTCTCACTCTCCAATTTTTGGGAATATGATCCCATATATGACATTTCCAAGATGCATTGGTGACATTTTATGAATGAGGGCTGCTTGGATGGAAATCTGTGGAAAGACCTCAGATGTGAGAATAGGGAAACCACTACTTCTCCATGTAATCCTGAGCATAATGTAATCATGGTACTGTTATGCACCCTCTAATCCAGGAGTGGGCAAACTTGGTAATCCAACTGTTGTTGAACTACAACTCCCATCACCACCTGCCCCAATTTATTTTGGATTTGCGGTTCAACAACATCTGGAGCACCAAATTTGCCCATAAGAACATAAGAACAGCCCTGCTGGATCAGGCCCAAGGCCCATCTAGTCCAGCATCCTGTTTCACACAGTGGCCCACCAGATGCCACTGGAAGCCTACAGGCAGGAGTTGAGGGCATGCCCTCTCTCCTGCTGTTACTCCCCCGCAACTGGTACTCAGAGACATCCTGCCTTTGAGGCTGGAGCTTGCCTATAGCCCTGCAACTAGTAGTCGCTGATAGTAGACCTCTCCTCCATGAAGTCATCCAAACCCTGCTTAAAACCATCCAGGTTGTTGGCTGTCACCACATCTTGTGGCAGAGAATTCTACAAGCTGATGATGCATTGAGTGAAAAAATACTTCTGTTTGCTGGTCCTAAATTTCTTGGCAATCGGTTTCATGGGATGACCCCTGGTTCTAGTACTATGTGAGAGATTTTATAGACCGCTATCATGTCTCCCCATAGTCATCTATTTTCTAAACTAAATAGCCCCTGGTGTTGTAGTTTTGCCTCGTAAGGAAGGTGCTCTAGGCCCCTGATCATCTTGGTTGCCCTCTTCTGTACCTTTTCCAGTTCTACAGTGTCCTTTTTAAGATGTGGTGACCAGAATTGTACGCAGTACTCCAAGTGTGGTCGCACCATAGTTTTGTATAAGGGCATTATAATGTTAGCTGTTTTATTTTCAATCCCCTTCCTAATTATCCTTAGCATGGAATTGGCCTTTTCCACAGCTGCTGCACATTGAGTCGACACTTTCAATGAGCTGTCCACCATGACCCCAAGATCCCTCTCCTGGTCAGTCACCGACAGCTCAGATCTCATCAGCGTATACTTGGTTGGGATTTTTCGTCCCAATGTGCATCACTTTACACTTGCCAACATTGAACTGCATTTGCCATTTCATCGCCCACTCACCCAGTTTGGAGAGATCCTTTTGGAGCTCCTCACAATCTATTTTGGATTTCACTACCCTAACTAGTTTGGTGTCATCTGCAAAATTGGCCACCTCACTGCTTACCCCAATTTCTAGATCATTTATGAATAAATTAAAAAGCACTGGTCCCAGTACAGATCCCTAGGGGACCCCACTTCTTATTTCCCTCCATTGTGAAAACTCTCAGTTTATACTTACCCTCTGTTTCCTGTCCTTCAACCAGATAGCAATCCACACATGTAATTGTCTCTTTATTCCATGACTGCTAGGTTTTCTCAAGAGTCTTTGTTGAGGAACTTTGTCAAAAGCTTTTTGGAAGTCCAGGTATATTATGCAGGTGCGGAGCCAGCCCAGTGGCAGCCTGTGTCCAGCCCCGCTCGGCGGCCCCTTCCGAAATGCCCGTGCGTGTCACGTCACACTCACGGGGCGTGGCTTGGGCTCCATAGGAGCCCAGAGCGAACTCTCCCAGCCCACGTCCGGGCCTCCGATAGCCCGGGCAAACTTTCTGCCAAGTATTTCAGGCAGCTCCGACTGCCTAATAAAACATTTTCCTCTCCCTCTCTGGAGGGAGAGAGAGGGGAAAACGTCCTATTAGGCAGCCGACTCTGCCTGAAATGACTCTCCGAGAGCTCGTTCGGGCTCTCGGCAGCCCAGGCCACGCCCCCTTGTCATGTGACTTTGTCATGCACAAGGGAGCATGGCCTGGGCTGCCAAGAGCCCGAATGAGCTCCAGAGAGGGAAGGAAGAGGGAGAGGAAGGGAACGTTCTATTAGGCAGTCGGAGCTGCCTGAAATACTTGGCAGAAAGTTTGCCTGGGCTCTCGGCGGCCCGGGCGTGGGAGGGGGGAGTTTGCTCTGGGATCCTATGGAGCCCGAGCCACACAGGGCAGGGCTCTCTCGGTGGCTTCTCGCCATTGGCGGCTTGGGTTCTTTGAATCCTTTCGCCCAATGGTGGCTCCGCCCCTGATATTATATCAACCAGAGATCACCATGATCCACACACCTGTTGACATTCTCAAAGAACTCCAAAAGGTTTGTGAGGCAATATTCACCTATGCAGAAGCCATGCTGGTTCTCCCCCAGCAGGACCCATGTTCTTCTATGTGCTTAACAATTTTATCCATGAGAATGCATTCCATCAGTTTTCCTGGAACAAATATTAAGCTAACCGGCCTGGATCCCTTTTTGAAAACTGATCGCCCCTGGATCCCTTTTTGAAAATCGGTTACATTTGCTACTTTCTAGTCTTCTGTTACAGAGCCTGATTGTAGGGATAAATTATATATTTTTTCATGGAGTTCGGCAATTTCACATTTGAGTTCTTTAAGGACTCTTGGATGGATGTCGTCTAGCCCTGGGAATTTGCTAGTTTTCCATTTTTCCAGACAGTTTAAAACATAATCTCTCGTCACTTCTATCTGATTCAGTCCTTTATTATTTATTATTTATTTTATTTAGCACATTTTTATACCGCCCTAACCCAAGGTCTCAGGGCCTCCATCCCTGAAAAGCCTGGTTCAGGAACTGGTATATGCTCTGTATCCTCTGCCATGAAGACAGTTGCAAAGAACTCATTTAGCTTCTCTGTAACCTCCATATCCTCCTTAATAATCCCTTTCACTTCCTCTGTCTAACAGTCTAACTGGATTGTCTAACAGTCCATCCGCCTCTCTGGCAGGTTTCCTGCTTCTGATGTATTTAAAGAATCTTTTGTTATTCCTCTTGGGGAATACTCTAATCCCACCTCTACTCTAATCCCATTTCTCCAAACAGCAAGTATTTCTATGGATGCGCTGCTTGGAAGAGACATCACTTGAGGCTTATGGTGTGTTTGCAATAACTGGTTTATTTACAAACATACAAGCTGAGCATTTGATGGTGTTGAAATAGCAGAGCACTCCCATAGGGCTTGTACAGAAGGCAAAAAACAGTAGGACATGGAAACCTTTTGTACAAGTGCAGCCATTTGGTTGGGGGTGATGGGAGTTGTAGTCCAGCAACATCTGGAGAGCCAAAGCTGTAAACTAGTACCTACAGAAATGTTAAGAGTATTCAGATAAATCACATCCAGGATATAATCTCAATGACCTACAGGATCTGTAGCCTTCCAGTGATGAAAGACAGGCTGTGTGTCTGCAAGAAGCTTTCAGCATCCCTGTGCTGAAAACTACTTGCGCAGTGGACCAGACATGGAGGCAAAGTGGGAAGCAATAAAGAACATTAAAATAGGGTCTGACAGCTCAGATGGAGTCTAACAGCTCAGACCCCATCAATGTATATGTGAAGTTGGGGTTTTTTGCCCCAATATGCATCACTTTACACTTCCTTACATTGAGCTGCATTTGCCATTTTGTCACCCACTCACCCAATTTGGAGAGATCCTTTTGGAGCTCCTCACAATCTGTTTTGGATTTCACTACCCTAAATAGTTTAGTGTCATCTGCAGATCTGGCCACTTTGCTGGTTACCACAATGGTGTTCATTTATATCTCCTCTCCTTGCTCCAAAAGTGCTTTCTATTTGTAGTGATCTGTTCCTGAGGGTCTCACGCATCTTGCAGAAACATACTAATGCACATGAGAAAGATGTTTGACAAGAGGGGAGAGACATGTGAATCGCTTGCAGACCTTCAGTTCTCCTTCAATCATCGGAAAGCTGTGGGTCATGTGGACCAGCAATTTTTGCAACAACCTTGAAAAAGAAGGCCAGTATTCTTATCCCCACAGTGCAGTTGTGGGCTATTCTTCCCAGTGGCTAAAGCTGGTGTCTCTTTTTATGTATGTATGTATGTATGTATGTATGTATGTATGTATGTATGTATGTATGTATTCAATTTCTACAACACCCTTCCAAAAATGGCTCATGGCAGTATACAGAGAAACAACAAATACATAGGATGGATCCTTGTCCCCAAAGGACTCACAATCTAAGAAGAAACATAAGATAGACACCAGCAACAGTCACTGGAGGGGTACTGTGCCGGGGGGTGGATAGGGCCAGTTACTCTCCGCCTGCTAAATTAAAGAGAATCACCACGTTAAAAAAGTGCCTCTTTGCCAAGTCAGCAGGGGCAAAGTGTTTCTTTTTAGATTATGTGTTTCTTTTTAGATTGTGATCTCCTCTGGGACAGGGAACCATCTTCACATTCCTTGTATTACGTAAACAACTTTGAGAATGTTGTTGTTGAAAATTAGGATATACATATTCTAAATATCATGTCATAACAATGATGTGGCTCCATCCAAATGACCATCCCTCTCTCCGCCATTTCTGAACATAAGAAAAGCCTGCTGGATCAGGCCCATCTAGTCCAGCATCCTGTTTCACACAGTGGCCCATCAGATGCTGTTGAGAAGCCCACAGGCAAGAGGTGAAGGCATGCCATCTTTCTTGCTGTTTGTCCCCTGCAACTGGTATTTAGAAGGTGGTATCTTGCCTCTGAGGCTGGAGGTGGCCTCTAGCCATCAGACTAGTAGCCATTGATAGACCTCTCCTCCATGAATTTGTCTAAGCCATTTTAAAGCCATCCAAGCTAGTGGCCATCGCCACATCCCATGGCAGAGAATCCCATAGATTGATTATGCAATGTGTGAAAAAGTACTTCCTTTTGTTGGATGTAAATTCCCTGGCTTTCAGTTTCATGGGATGACCACTGGTTCTAATGTTTTGAGAGAGGGAGAAAAATTTATCTCTGTCCACTCTCTCTACTCCATACATAATTTTATACACCTCTATAATTTTATACACCTCTATCATGTCTCCCACATAGTTGCCTCTTTTCCTAACTAAAAAGTCCCAGATGCTGTAGCCTAGCCTCATATGGAAGGTGCTCCAGGCCCCTGATCATCTTGGTTGCCCTCTTCTGCACCTTTTCCAGTTCTACAATGTCCTTCTTAATACGAGTGACCAGAACTATATGCAGTACTCCAGATGTGGCCATATCATAGATTTGCATAAGGGCATTATACTATTAGCATTTTTATTTTCAGTCCCATTCCTAATTATCCCTAGCATGGAATTGGCCTTTTTCACAGATGCTGTGCACTGAATTGACACTTCCAATGAGCTGTCCACTGCCAGTCCAGCATCTTGCTTTCCACAGTGGCCCACCAGATAGATTTACCTACTTGCTTACTTACTTACGTCGTCTATTTCCCATATGCCTCTGGGAAGACCTCAGGCAAGAGATGAAGGCATGCCTTCTCTCCTGTTGCTGTTCCCCTGAAACTGGTATTCAGAGGCCTCCTGCCGCTGAACCTGGAAGTAGCCTGTAGCCATCGATAGCCCTGTCCTCCATGGATTTGTCTAAGCCCCTTTTAAAGACATCCAAGCTGGTGACCATCACCATATCTTGTGGCAACAAATTTCATAGACTAATGATTAGGCCTGTGCAAGTCAGTATCCCCAGCCTCCACCACCAGGAGGCATTAGAGTGCAGGACAAATGCCCTGGCTAGCCTGTTGGTGGTGGAGGAGGCTTTAAATGGCTGCCCAGGACTGAGGCAGAAGGCCAGGGAGTGACAAACTTCTCCCTGGGAAGCCCAAGTGGCCTCATTTGAGAAATCCTGCATAGCACTTCAATCCCCAGAAGCCTGCGCATCTTCCCAGTGGCCATGTGGGCTTCTCAGGGAGATGTTTATCATTCCCTGCCTGCCCATCCACCCAAATTCCCAAGCATCGCTGCACCGCCCTGCCACCCCTGCCCCAGGGCTGGGCAGTGATGAAGGAAAATTCCACTATCCCCTTTCACCTAGTTGTGTTACCTACACAAGCCCCAAAGGTCACAAGTTTCTGTACCCTGATGTTACAGGGCACTTTTCCCTGGAAACAATACTCTGCCCCGCCTGACTAGAGATAAGCACCTGTTGACCATACCTTATCCTGCCTGACTGGATAAACACAGCTAAAGCTGAATGGTGCATTATTGCTGGTTTCTGCCTTGTAATTGATTCACCCTGTCTACCACTGGCTAAGCTTTATTCTGCTTGTACTAGTATGATTGGTGTATACCATGAGACTCTGGCCTCTGACAGGCTCTGTACTCAATCCTATAGCCTGTATATAAACAGTATAAAAGACTCTTGCCAAAACCTAAGGGTGTGCTCACTCTTGAAAGAGAGACACCTGGCATGTCGTGATCAATAAAAGGTTGAACCTGGTGGATGGTGATAGCCTCTGCTCATTAAACGAACCCAGAATTCCTGGAATTGCTCCATCAGCAGCCAGTTAAAGGGCCCCCCACACCAGCAGGCTAGCCCGAGCACTTGTCCTGCACTCTAATGCCTCCTGGTGGTGGAGGCTGGAGATTCTGACATCAGAATTCCCCATTTTCCAACTTGCACAGGCCTACTGTGCTGTGTGAAAAACTACTTCCTTTTGTTCATCCTAAATTTCCTGGCAATAAGTTTCATGGGATGATCCCTGGTTCTAGGGTTGTGGGAGAGAGAAAAGAATTTCTCTCTCAACTTTCTCTGTGCTGTGCATAATTTTATAGCCTTCTAACATGTCTCCCCTCACTCACCTTTTTTCTAAACTAAAAAGCCCTAGATATTGTAGCCTTGCCTCATAAGGATGGTGCTCTTGTTCCAGATCTGTGCATGCTCAGTTGCTCAACAGATGGCCATTATTTCCAATGACCATCCATCGCACAACTGCACTTGCTCAGTTCTTGCATCTTGTGCTACTGTACGAACATTCCATTACAAAGCAGATGGAACGTTGTGCAGTATATATCAGCCATAGAAACTGGATATCCCTAATGTAGAACAAGGATACCTATTTTCCACTGCCAAATATCATAAGGTTTGTGTTGATTGTGTGCCTCTACAACAAGTTTCAGCCACTAGATCCAAAGTAGAGCATCCATGGGGGAGTATAAAAAGCACAGCTGGACTTTTACTACTGTATTTACTAGAATAGAAGACAACTCTGAATTTAAGACAATCTTAAAAATGGAGTTTAAACAACAGCTTTTACCTGTATTTACCCAAAAGGAACAAAACTCTGAATTTAAGACAACCCCTGATTTCTAACATCAAAGAACTTGGAACAAACCTAGTCTTGGAATCAGGTAAATACAATAGGTTTTCCCTTGCAGGGATTTCCACAAGCTGCTTTTAAAAAGGAGAACATCAGCTTGCTTCTTCAGCCATAGGGGCTGCTGCATGAAAAAGAACTAGCATAGCTCTGATCTCTCATATGGGCATTTCCCTTCCTTGGACCCAAGCTTAAATCTAATCCAGTTTTTAATATTTGTTAAAAAAATAAAGAAAGAATAAATACTGAAAATGAAATAAATCCCTGTTGCATCAGTGTCAAAAGAAGGTTTCACACACAAGAAACCACCACCACCCCTTGAAGATTACAGGGGCCATGTGAATGTGACAGATTCAGAGATAGGAAAGTTCAATACATTGTTCCTCTGGCTGGGTTTTCTTGTTGCCCTTCTTGCCAAAGGCTAAGTCCATAGTCACAGGGTCAGGTCTTCTAAGTGGCTAACTACACGCTACACACAAAATGCACCAACTGAAATCTTGATGCCTTTCTTTGAAAGAGAAAAGCAACTGGATGCCCAGTTTTTAAATCAATGGTTCTTTCAATCAATAGAGTGTTGTTACATTATTATGATTACTAGCCAGGCTTGTTCACAAGGACCTAAAGAGTAGTGCCCAGCCAGGGTAGCAGAGCCATAAGCACTCCGGATCTGTGGTTGTGTGAACCCAGTGAGCAAGGGAGGAGAAGGGAGAGTGATCCAGTGGGAGGCAGGAGTTGGGTTGGGCAGTTTTTCATCCGCCCTCAGTAAAAAGTTAGGGACAGAATCTGGGTAGGTCACCCACCCCATCCTGCCCAACCCCTGCCTCTCATGTGATCACTCTCCCCCTCCTCCGACCTTTTTAAAATTTAATGTACTTACTTACTTGATTTTATTTATATACCACCCTTCCAAAAATGGCTCAGGGCGGTTGAGCGATGCAAGGTAGGCATTTCAAAATGCCGACCTTGCATTTTGAGTTCACACAACCGTGGATTGGGAGCGTGCATAGCTCTCTTGCCGTGCTGGCTGAGCATGATTCTGACCCTCTTTAGGATCATGTGAACAGCCTGATCATATTGAGAACCATTATGACTGGGAAACCGTATAGAGACCTTTTCAATAAATAAAGGCGGGCCCTGATCCAAGGCAAAATTCAAGCTTATTGAAATCTGTCGACTTTGGTCTGCTTGAACACTACCCTGGATGACAGCCAAGGACTTTATGTTGTACTCTGTGCTGTGATTCTGGCTACACATATTTTAAATCCCCTGGTTCCACTAATGTCATTCTTTTCCACGGCCCAATTAGAGCCCAATGCAAGCCGGTCTTTGCTGGATGCCGTTCAGCTGCCTCTGGAAGAGTGTCAGGAAGCTTAAGGCCGAAGGTTGACACCTGGCTGTTCCTATTTATTAGCTTGGTTGCTTTCTCCTACTGGAAGCCACTGGCAGCTGAGAATTGCAGCCAGTTTTACTTCTTTTTCCTTTTTCTTTTAAACTGTCATTAATAAAAACAATATTGCACAGACATGCACAGACACTGGCCGAATGACTGTACAGCTCTCCAGGTTAGCCATTGCCAAAAAAACAAAAAAAGCAGCCAAAATTTCCATGGAAAAAAGTTCAGTTTCAGTTATGTATGTACAGGCTTGCACTGAAGCTCCATGCATATTAAGGAGCCCCCATATGTCTTCCATAGATCTATGAGGGCTTCTCTTCTACCAAAGCAGAAGCAGATCCATCTAGCTTCAGCCATATACAGGCAGGCAGGCTTCCCTTTCCTCCCACTTAGCCAGGGCCGTTCTGCCCCCTGAAATCTTTGGCAGGACACGACTTTGTCTCGGCTCTTCGTTCTGGAAAGGTGACCAGAAGTTGTGCTCAGTTTCTCTACATCTGGAAACTTGGATGCTGCTCCTCCCTGTCGATCTTGTAATTGGAGAAAAGACATGATGTTCTCAGTTGCAGGAATGTTACAAAGAGCCCAGCTCAGGGGACAGGAGAAGTGGTGCTCCTTCCCCAGTAAGAAGCCCCTTGATGATGCCATATCAAAGATTCCAGGCTGATGGGGTTCAGCTCAAGATTAAGTTAAATTTATGGTGAGCGGAGAATAAAAGCAACACACACACACACACAGAGGCACACTTTGGAGCCAGGCAGGCAGAAGGTTTTTAATGCTTTTTATTTTTATTTTTTTAGGATCTGTCAATTGACTTACTTTCTGGTTTTAGGGACTTCCTTAAGCCTCTTAACGTGTTTCCAAAGAAAATTAATGTTGGCGCATCTGTGAGCTCTCCATCTGGCAGGGTGGCTGTGTTGCTGAAAATGCAGTCAAGGGCAGACTTTATTTTATTTTATTTCATTGATTTAAAATCAGTAAAACTGATTTTAATTTAAAAAATTAAAACTGACCAAAGAGGCACCTTTTTAAAATGGTGATTCTCTTTACTGAGCAGGGGGAGAGCAACTGGCCCTATCCATCCCCAGCACAGCATCCCTCCAGTGGCTGTTGCTGGTGTCGATCTTATGTTTCTTTTTGTGAGCATGTTGGAGACAGGGAACCATTTATTATTTATTTATTTATTTATTTATTTATTTATTTATTTATTTATTTATTTATATTTCTCTATGTAAACTGCTTTAGGAACATTTGTTGGAAAACAGTTTTTAAATATATCATCATAGTTGTAGTAGTGGTGGTAGTAGTAGTAGTAGTAGTAGTAGTAAAAACATTTGTACCCAGCCTTTTGATAAAATATTTTCAAGATAGCCAGGGGTTCTCCAACTTGGGTATGCAGATGATGTACACCAACTCCCATTATTCCCAGCCATAATGGCTGTGGCTGGGGAAGATGGGAGTTGTAGTCCAACAACGTCTGGGGACCCAGGTTTGCGAACCCTTGGTTTACAGCATAGGTTTTAGCAATAGCAATAATACATATTGATAACAATGAGAACAAGAAATGGGATAAAAAGGCAGAAGTTGCCAAGGTCATGTCACACAGGATGCAAGAGGGAGACGAGCTGCCCCAGGGTGTGGTTTGTGGGGTTTTTTTTGGTAAATTTAATAGTTAAAATTAGCCAGTTAATTAGCAGAGCACTAAAGAAGCTACCCACTCCAGTTACAGAGTAGAATGCAGAGTTTAGTTGTTGCAGCTATTTAGAGAAGACACATGGAGATTCTTGTAGAATAAAATACTAAGTGGATTTATTGGCGAAGTACACTTTGGATAAGAAAGACCTAATCCTAACCTATAGCACTACATAATGAAAAAGTAGGGAGAGAGAGAGATATGTTTCCATCAGCTCTCTAAGAGGAAAGGAAGGGATTCTGACTCTTAATAGGAAATACCTGAAGAGTCATATCAGGGATCAGAGTAGAGACAGGGTGCTTTCCAGACTTGACTCTACAACAGGGTCAGGACGAATCTCAGAAGCGTGCTTCCACACTTCCTGTGTTGTGACACCGCAGTCCCTACGTGGACAGCAGGGTGCTGTTCACATTTCCAATGCCTTGTTGAGAATTTAATCGCTGTGATATAGAGCAAGGGCGTTGTAGATCCGGTGTGGAAAAGTTGCTGGTTTTTTGGGGTTGCTGGTTTTTTGGGGTCAACAAGTTGGGGTCAAAGTTGCTGGGTTTTGGGGGTCAACAAGTGTGTGGATCAAGGTGATCCAGTTGACATATTATACCTGGATTGCCAAAAAGCTTTTGACAAAGTTCCTCATCAAAGACTTCTGAGGAAACTTAGTGGTCACAGGATAAGGGGACAAGTACATGTGTGGATTGCTAACTGGTTGAAAGACAGGAAACAGAGGTTAGGTATAAATGGAGTTTTTGCAATTGAGGGAAGAAGTGGGGTCCCCCAGGGATCTGTACTGGGACCGGTGCTTTTTAATTTATTCATAAATGATCTAGAAGCAGGGGTAAGCAGCGAGGTGGCCAAATTTGCAGATGACACCAAACTCTTCTGGGTAGTGAAAATCCAAAACGGATTGTGAGGAGCTCCAAAAGGATCTCTCCAGACTGGGGGAGTGGGTGACAAAATGGCAAATGCGGTTCAATGTTAGCAAGTGTAAGGTGATGCATACTGGGATGAAAAACCCCAACTTCAAGTATATGCTGATGGGATCTGAGCTGTCGGTGACTGACCAGGAGAGGAATCTTGGGGTTGTGGTGGACAGCTCATTGAAAGTGTCGACTCAATGTGCGGCAGCTGTGAAAAAGGCCAATTCCATGCTAGGGATCATTAGGAAGGGGATTGAAAATAAAACTGCTAATATTATATTGCCCTTATACAAAACTATGGTGTGACCACACTTGGAGTACTGCATACAATTCTGGTCACTCGTATTAAGAAGGACATTGTAGAACTGGAAAAGGTGCAGAAGAGGGCAACCAAGATGATCAGGGGCCTAGAGCACCTTTCTTATGAGGCAAGACTACAACACCTGGGGCTTTTTAGTTTAGAAAAAAGATGATTGCAGGGAGACATGATAGAAGTCTATAAAATCATGCATGGTGTGGAGAAAGTGGAGAGAGAGAAATTCTTTTCCCTCTCACACAACACTAGAACCAGGGGTCACTCCATGAAACTGATTGCCAGGAGGTCTAGGACCAACAAACGGAAGTATTGTTTAACACAACGCATGATCCACTTGTGGAACTCTCTGCCACAGGATGTGGTGACAGCCAACAACCTGGATGGCTTTGAGAGGGGTTTGGATAACTTCATGGAGGAGAGGTCTATCAATGGCTACTAGTTGGAGGGCTACGGGCCACCTCCATCCTCAAAGGCAGGATGCCTCTAAGTACCAGTTTCGGGGGAGTAACAGCAGGAGAGAGGGCATGCCCTCAGCTCCTTCCTGTGGCTTCCAGCAGCATCTGGTGGGCCTCTGTGTGAAACAGGATGCTGGACTAGATGGGCCTTGGGCCTGATCCAGCAGGGCTGTTCTTATGTTCTTATGGGGTTGTTAGTTGCTGCAAGACTGCTCCCCCTGCTCTTTACAGCCCAAATGCGACTTGCCTGAATGGAGGCATTTTGCTGCTAATGAGCAGCTAGTTTGGAAAGCACCCAGGTAGCACAGCTAGGGAGACCCTGACTCACTATCTCTACTCCCAATGCCCCTAGTGGTCATTAGGGTAGTTGGTGCAAAAGGTCGATGCCCTGGAACTCCAACAGGGTGTGGCCTGGCGGACCTTACCAAATGCTCCGAAGAGCATTCTGGGAAACCACTGGGAAGCTAGGTGAACGGTTCTCATAGCTGTCAAAATGTCCCTATTTTCAAATTCACCTGAATGGAAAAATAGGAACATGTTGGCAGGTTTGGGTTCTGCAATGTGTTCCCTGGCCAATTAATGAGAGCTAATTTGGGGTTGTGGCTAAAGGACTAAGCTGTGAACTGGGACTTCCCAAGTATGCATTTCACCTCTGACATGAACTTACCAGCTTGCCGTAGGCAAGTCACTTACTCCCAACTTCAGGTGCAATGTGGGGATAAAATGGGAACTTACTTACTTTGCAGGGTTGTTATAAGGATTACAATACGATATTAGAGGTAGGTAGCTGCAGGGGCATAGCTACCATTGAATAAACTGGGTGGGGGGGGAGGGAATCCAATGTCCCTGGGCCTCTGAGGGAGGGGAGCCTGCTGGATGGGTGATGGCTTGCTCTTTGCTCTCCTCCACCGAGAGGAAGAAGAAGAAGAGGGGGAGGAAGAAGGAGGAGGAGGAAGAGGAGGAGGAGGAGGAAGAGGAAGAAGAGGTGGAGGAGGAAGAAGAGGAGGAGGAAAAAGAGGAGGAAGGAGAAGAAGAAGAAGAAGAAGAAGAAGAAGAAGAAGAAGAAGAAGAAGAAGAAGAAGAAGAAGAAGAAGAAGAATCAGCAGCAGCAGCAGCAGCAGCAACAGCAACAGCACTGGCGGATTAAGGGAGAGCAGTAGAGGTGACTGCCTATAGCGGCAAAATTCCCCCAGCAGCAAATTTTGTTCAATGGGGGGGGGAATGTTTAAAACTGCCACCACACAGGAGTGCAGCGGCGAAAGCGCCCTCACACCCACCCGCCTCCCAAATTATGACAGTGGTAAGTTGGGGCAAGACAAATTTGCAGGCATGCAGTGCGGAGAGAGCGTCAATACTCCTCCTAACCCAAGCCTGCCCACCTCCCAACTGACTGCAATTGCCCAGTTTTGGGCCTTCCTGCGCATGCGCACGTGTGCAAAGAAAGCCCCGATGTCGGGCGATTGTAGTCATTTGGGAGGTGGGAGGGCTTGGGTTAGGAGGGGGTAGCACTGCTCTCTCCGTCAATGTGGTGGAGAGGGCAGCAAGACCCCTCCTAACCCAAGCCCTTCCACCTCCCAAATGACTACAATCGCCCGACATCTGGCCTTTCTGCACACACGTGTGCATGCGCAGGAAGGCCTGAAACTGAGCAATTGCTGTCATTTGGGAGGTGGGAGGGCTTGGGTTAGGAGAGGTATCGCTGTCCTCTCCGTGCGCCCGCAAATTTGCCTTGCCCCAACCCACTGCCATCATAATTTGCTCCTGCAGAGTGGCAGCTTTAAACATTTTTAAAAAATGATTTAAATTCTCCCCTCTTTCCTCCCTTGCCGTTGGGGTGGCAAATCTTTGGCCGCCTACAGGCGGTAAAGAGCTTAATCTGCCCCGAGAAGGAGAAGAAGGAGTAGGAGGTGGTAGGCGGTGGGGGGGCATCTTTTTGCCCCAGGGCCCACTCCAACCTTGCTCGTGGCTAGTTGCCTTATCCTGAGCCAGACCGTTGGTGCATCAGCTCAGTAATTGTCTACACTGACCAGCAGTAGCTCTGCAGAGTATCAGACAGGGATCTTTTCCTTGCCTTTCCTGGAGATTTTGGGAATAGAACTGGGACCTTTTACATGCAAAGCATGAGTTCTTCTACTGAGTCTATGAAAAAAGGTGAGTTCTTGGAAGTCAGTGCTAAACAAGCCCAGGCCGACCACTCTGTGGGTCATAACTCTAAGAAAAAAATGAGGTCATTCACACAATCAAAAACTATGTTCTGCCCAGCTTTGGGAGCTGTGTGTGCTCCCAATTTTCAGTGGTGTGGAAGGGAGGAGGAAAACCTGAGTAGCCTTTCCTCCTACCTTGCTTCCATGCAATCACTTCTACCCAGGTTTCCCTCTAACCTTGCTTCCCTAATAACTAATAACTGGGAGCCCACACAGCCCCCAAACCCGAGTAGAACACAGTTTTTGACAGTGTGAATGACCTCAATACCTGTTTGCAAATTTTACACCTGGGATGTTGTCAGCATACACTAGTGTGTTGCATTCAGGCACAAGGCTGTAGGTGTTCAAGTCCCTTTAAAGACAACCCAAATTCCAAAGGCCTTCCTATCTTCCCTTAGGCCAGAAGAAACCCTGTTGCAGGCCTGACTTAAGGCCCCTGCCAGAGAGCTGAATAGACTGTGAGGCGAGTCTCATGATCAGTGTCCCGCTGCCTCCGCTTGAATAAGCGGAGCAGCGTCTTTGCCTGGCCCCCTGCAAGAAGCACGAGGCTTCTCCTGGCCTGATTGGCTGAATAGCCCGTGCAGGGGGCGGGGCGTGAGCCAGCGTCCTGCTCACTGATCAAGAGAGCTCATTCCGCTCTCAGACGGCACAGGAACAGGACGCTTTTTCGTGGCTCCTGCTCCTCTCTGGGGACGGTCGGCGCGAGACGGGGACGGGGTTTCCACCCGAGTGGTGGCGGCGGCAGTTGAGGGGGCGGCTTTTTAAGGCCCCCCCCGGAGGTTTGGAGCGGCCTTGGGCCGCGTTTGGCCGGAGTGCCCGCGGCGTTTTTGGGCCCAGCCGAGGCCGGCCTGCGGCCTGAAGCCCGAGCAGGCGGGCCGCCCCTAACGGCGGCCCTGCAAGCACATAGGGGGTTGGGTTTGTCTGTCCCCATTTCCTCGTGTTTGGTTGTTGGGGATAGGAGTTGCTGTGGTTTCTGGGACTCTTTGGGGGTTGCAGCGGCTGGCCTGGGTGTCCCCCCCCCCCCCCCGGCTGTATTTGGGTTTGGATTGTTGGGTGGTTGCTGGTTTTCTTTTCAAGTACTGTGGGCTGCAGGGTGGGAGTGGTTTGGCTGCACCTCTCGTGTGCTGCCTCAGTGGGATCACTAGAGCAGCAGTTCCAGCTTCTGGGCACTGCTAGATATCATGGGTCCTAAGAAGGCAAAGGCAAAGGCAAAGACTGGAGGGAAGCGGGTTCGGCCCCCCCCTCGCCCTGCGCCAATATCTGATTCATCCTCGGATGAGGATGGGGATATGGGTACAGTTAGGGCGCTCATTGCGCGCCTCGAGGCGCTGGAGAGACAGAAGCTGGCGCCTGCGTCGGAGGAGAAGGGTGGTCCGTCAGGCTCACACGTGGCTTCTAAGAGAGTTACCAGAGGCCTTAAACGTGCCAAACTTATGCAATCCCTAGCATCCAGAATTGAAGCCTTGGAGGCGGGTAATCCACAGCTGGTCCCGGCAGCGGTTGACTTGACATCAGACAACAGTGGTTCGCCGATTGTTTCCGGATCTGGCGGTGGGGATGCCCGCCCTGCGGACGCGCAAGGGCTAGGTGAGTTCCCGCACTACACATGGCCCTGGGGGATGCCTCCTTGGTCCCCTACTTATCCTCACTATAACTGGCAATCTGCTCCTTTAGGTTCTCTGCCCCCTTACGGGGCTTGCGCTCAGGTTTGGCAAGGGGCTCCATCTGCTGCAGTTGGCGCACCGCCTGCAGTCACGGGTGCCCTGGCCGACCCTTTGATGGGTCCAAGTCCTTATCCGCCGTGTGATACCTCCTTACCTTTGGGGGATCACCTCTTACCAGCGGTTAGGGAGCGCATTTGGCGCGGGGAATTCGTTGACCTCTTTCACCTGCTCTTTAGGGAGCCTGAGCCCGTTTTAAAGGACGGTGAACAGAAGAGGGAGGAGGTTAAGTCCAAACGTAAGCCCATTGAACACAACTGGGCCAATTGGCTGTCTGCTTATACAGTATACATGGGCGTGGTACTTCAGGTGCACACCTCCAAGGGCCCCGCCCTGGTAAAGTACCTTGATATTATACACCGTGGCTACATGGATTTCATGGGCAACGCTTGGGAGCGTTATGATCGCTCTTTTAGGCTTAGGGCTTCCTTGAATCCATCTATCCCCTGGGATAGGCAGCATCAGGAGCTCTGGCTGCTCATCATGACTCCTTCCAGGCCTATTGCGGGCGAACGGGCGGACAGTGGCCACTTAATTTCTAGGACTCCTGCAGCGCAGTCTTCTGGGCTTGCCGCTGCCCAGGGTGTTCAATGTACCCTGCCGTGCTGGGCCTTCAATACCAGTGGCAGCTGTAACAGGTCCCCTTGCCGATTCCGGCATGAATGTGGTTTCTGTGGAGGCAAGCACGCCAGCATTCATTGCTCGCGGGTCAGGGGATCGAGGGGGGGGCCCCGGGAGCCTCCGGCAGGTGGCAGAAAGAGCAGCGGCCCCGCCCAAGGCGGCAATACTGGAAAAGGGTCCCAGCCCAGTTAGGGTGCCAGTTCTTGCTCGCTTGTTGCGGGACTACCCACTTGAGGCACAAGCGGCCTATTTGTGGGAAGGTTTCACCTCAGGTTTTCGCATTCCTTATGTTGGTTTGAGAGTTCATGTTATGGCCCCCAACCTTAAGTCCGTGGTGGGGATGGAAGCTGTGGTTCAGAGGAAAATTCATAAGGAGGTCTCACTAGGGCGGGTCCTTGGCCCGTTTGATGAGCTCCCCCTGCCGGATTTACGCATCTCCCCCTTGGGGGTAGTGCCTAAGAAGGCACCCGGAGAATACCGCCTTATCCACCATCTTTCTTTCCCCCACGGTTCATCCGTTAATGATGGGATCCCAGAGGGGCTTTGTTCAGTTAAATACACCTCCTTCGACCAGGCAGTTCAGGTTGTCCGTTCATGTGGACGGGGTGCATTGATGGCTAAGTGCGATATTGAGTCTGCATTTCGCCTCCTCCCTGTTCATCCGGCGGATTTTAATCTTTTAGGGTTTGCCTTTCAAGGCCAGTTTTACATCGACCGGGCCCTGCCTATGGGCTGCTCGATTTTCTGTGCAGCCTTCGAAGCGTTTAGTTCTATGCTCGAGTGGGCTCTTAGGCGGGAGGCGGGGCTTGCGTACACGGCTCACTATTTAGACGACTTTCTCCTGGTTGGCCGACCCGGGACTGACCAATGTGGGCACCTCCTTCGGGTTTTCCAGGCCTTATGCTCTGAGTTAGGCGTCCCACTGGCCCCGGAGAAAACGGAGGGTCCCTCTTCGGTTCTCACCTTTTTGGGTATTGAACTGGATACCTTAGGAGGCTGTTCCAGGTTACCTCAGGCTAAACTCATTACCTTGCGGGCCTTGTTGGCCTCTTGCAGTCATGCGCGCAAAGTGACTCTTAAACAGATGCAGCAGCTTATTGGGCATCTGAACTTTGCTTGCAGGGTGGTAGTCCCTGGCCGCCCTTTTTTACGCAGACTGTGTGACGCGATCAAGGGGGTGAGGCTTGGCCACCATAGGGTGAGGGTTACTGCCCCCATGCGGGCTGACTTGCAACTATGGGAGTCCTTTTTGGACTCTTACAATGGGGTGTCCTTTTGGCGTGAATCCCTCCTCCTGGAAGCGGATTTGCAAGTTCAGTCAGACGCCGCGGGTGGGTTTGGCTTCGGCGTCTACTTTCGTGGTCGTTGGTGCGCTGAACGCTGGCCAGCTGCTTGGGTGGCGAGCGGCGTCATTAGGGATCTGACTTTTCTCGAATTCTTCCCCATTGTTGTGGCTATCCACCTCTGGGCTGATCTTTTTCGGGACAGGGCGGTCCGCTTCTGGTGCGACAACCAGGCCACGGTGCGGGTTATCAATAGGCAGACCTCTAGATCTCCCAGGGTGATGAACTTGGTTAGAGCTTTTGTTTTGGCCTGTTTATCTAACAACATACAGTTCATTGCTTGCCATGTACCTGGCGTTCAGAACAGTCTGGCGGACGCGCTGTCTCGTTTCCAGGTGCAGCGCTTTCGCCAGCTCGTGCCAGAGGCGGAACGTCATCCCGAACAGATGCCGTTGTGGCTGTGGAGCCTTGGCGCTTAGAAGCGCAGAGGGCTGTTTGGGCCTCCCTGGCCCCCAGCACACGCACGGCTTATAATAGACAGTGCAGGGCCTTCATGGATTTTAGGACACAGGTAGGATTGGGTCAGGACTGGCCTCCTCCTGCGGAACATCTGATGCAGTTCCTGGTACACCTTAAGGGTAAGGGGCTTTCTTCCAGGGCATTGGCGGGCTATTTGGCGGCCCTGGCTTTCCAATCTAAAGCTCGGGGCCTTGCTGACACCACAGGGGACTTCAGGGTACGGAGGATGCTGGAGGGTTGGTCCCGGGAGCATCCGGCCGAGGCCGATAGCCGTAAGCCCATTTTGCCTTTGGCGATTCGGGGTGCAGTGGAGCATTTAGCGGGTGTTTGTAGGTCCCCTTATGAGACTGCGCTTTTCCATGCAGCTATGGTGGTCCTGTTTTTTGGGGCCTTTCGGGCCAGCGAGCTTTTCCCCAGGGGGCGGTTCAGCCACTCCACTAGGGTAGTCCAGTTCGGGGACACTGTCCCCGGGCGGGCCGCATTGACCTTGCGCCTGCGTTTTTCTAAGACTGATCAGCGGGGCAGGGGGCACCTTGTGTCACTTCATCGGGCAGAGGACGTTTTGTTGTGCCCAGTGCGGGCCCTTAACGCTTACCTGACCCTTCGGGGGGCTGCGCCTGGGTGCCTTTTCATCCATGAGGATGGACGCCCCCTCACTCAGTACCAATTCTGGGCGGTGGCCCGCCGTGCGCTTCATGCGGCAGGGGTGGACACTGCACGGCTTTCCCTTCACTCCTTCCGCATTGGTGCGGCTTCAACGGCCTCCCGGCTGGGTCTTTCTGGCGAGACTATCCAGCGCATTGGGCGTTGGCGATCTGCCACTTACCGGAAATATGTGCGCTAGCGTCTTTGAGTCGACGCTAATTGTGTTTTTCTTTACAGGCCCGGCGCGTAGGGCTGAGAGGGCTCGGGTCCTCATCCTGGGCCATTCCATTGTTTTCTGGGCTCACAAGGCTGCACGTGGGGTCCAGCCTGGAACGCAGCTGGGTCTGGGCCAGTGGGCATCGATCTCCTGGATCGGTCGTCGCGGGATGGTCATCGCCCAATTTTTGCCTCTGTTTCAGGAATTTATGGCGGCAAACCAGCCGCCGGATATCCTTGTTCTGCATCTTGGTGAAAATGATTTGGCATCCCAGACTGGGTTGGCTATCTTCCACAGCTTGAGGAGGGATATTTTACAGGTCCTTAGGTGGTGCCCGGGGATTGCCATCCTTTGGTCAGCCATGCTGCAGCGCAGGGTTTGGAGGGGAGCCCGGGACCCTTATGGGGTGGACAGGGCCCGCAGGAAGGTTAACGCACAGATGGCACGTTTTCTGGGGTCCATTGGTGGAGGGTTTATAGAACACCCGGGCATAATTTTTTCGTTACCCTGCCTCTTTAGAGGGGATGGTGTCCACCTTTCGCCTAGCGGGACCCGTTTGTTTTTGAAGGATTTGGAGCAGGGATTGGCTGCGTGGCTACGCACTCAGTGGGGTTAGCATGGTGTTAAGCTAGGCTAACCCATGCTTTGGCAGGTGCAGTGCGGTTGGAAATGATGTTATTAGGCTGGTGAGCACCTTCGGGTAAGTGTTTGGCTATGGGTCATAAAGGGGCAACTCCCTAGAGACTGCACGGCTCAGGGATGTCTGCCCTTGGTTGACCTACCCTGACTGGTTAAGCCCCATGGAATGGCTGAACGGCTACCTGGGGGCGATGCTAGTTCAGGGACCCGGCACTAGGCTGGCTAGGATAGGCAGCCCCGGTTTCAGAGCTTTCGGGTTGCCTGGAGCCAAGGTGCATCGCCCTATGCCATAGGTTATGCATGCCATGGTTGTGCATGCCTGTAATACCGCACTGTAAGAAGGGATCAGCCATCCCTGCTCTTTCATTGTTGTTAAAGTTTAATAAACTGTGGCCCTTATTTACACCAATTCCTTGAGTCTCGTGTCTTCTTGGGTGTCGGGCAATCCCGCTGCCTCCGCTTGAATAAGCGGAGCAGCGTCTTTGCCTGGCCCCCTGCAAGAAGCACGAGGCTTCTCCTGGCCTGATTGGCTGAATAGCCCGTGCAGGGGGAGGGGCGTGAGCCAGCGTCCTGCTCACTGATCAAGAGAGCTCATTCCGCTCTCAGACGGCACCCACCCTCCCTTCCCTAGGTACAGTCAAGGTTTCAACTGGTCGCCGTTTGGGGCCGAGCAGGAATTTTTTGGGCGCTCACTTGATTGGCCGTTAGTGTACGCCTTTTTTCGCCTGCTCTTGACTGTATCACCTGTAGGCAGTAGTTAGTTTGGTCACAGTATGGCAGGTGCAGTGCGGTTGGAAATGATGTTATTAGGCTGGTGAGCACCTTCGGGTAAGTGTTTGGCTATGGGTCATAAAGGGGCAACTCCCTAGAGACTGCACGGCTCAGGGATGTCTGCCCTTGGTTGACCTACCCTGACTGGTTAAGCCCCATGGAATGGCTGAACGGCTACCTGGGGCCGATGCTAGTTCAGGGACCCGGCACTAGGCTGGCTAGGATAGGCAGCCCCGGTTTCAGAGCTTTCGGGTTGCCTGGAGCCAAGGTGCATCGCCCTATGCCATAGGTTATGCATGCCATGGTTGTGCATGCCTGTAATACCGCACTGTAAGAAGGGATCAGCCATCCCTGCTCTTTCATTGTTGTTAAAGTTTAATAAACTGTGGCCCTTATTTACACCAATTCCTTGAGTCTCGTGTCTTCTTGGGTGTCGGGCAAAGACCCGCCTTAAGAGGGTTCGTGAGTTGAGTGGGCTTAAGGCTTGCTCCGTTCACCTCGGCTAAGGGGAAGGGGAATTACTGAGGTTTGCTGCTGGGAGCCGCATGGCTAGGTTCCCTTAGCCCGCTTTTTGCCGATCGTGAGAATCGCCTCTCTGTAAATAAGTTTCCAACATGTGTGTAGCCTGAATTCAGTGGTCAACAATACTCAACAGATAAAGCTAACGCTTGCTTGGTTTGGGGCCAATACCAAGTAAGTGTTATGCTTTGTCTTGTCGGGGGTCATTTTTGATCATCTAAGTACAAAAAAGATGTTCAGATGATGCAAGGAGACCCAACAATGCAAGAAAGCCTTCATGAAATACACAAGACCCATCCCCTAACTCCTAATTTTACTGTATTATCAAACCACCACCCCCACACTGATAGCCTTCTAAAAACAGTGGCCAGAACAAAAGGTAAGAGGAGTGTCTCCCATAATTCAAGTGCTGAAAAAGGAGCTGTAAGGAAAGGCGAGGTGAGCTGGTCTTGCAATAGTGAGCATGAATTGTCCTCTTTGCTACTAAGCAGGATCTGCTCTGGTTTGCATTTGGATGGGTGACTACATGTGAAAGCAGTCTGCTGTAAGATATTCCTCTTAGGGGATGGGATCATAACACAGTGGTAGAGCTTCTTTTTTGCATGCAGAAGGACCCGGGTTCAATCCCTGGTGGCATGTCCAGGTAGGGCTGGGAAAGACTCCTGCCTGAAACCTTGGAGAGCTGCTACCAGTCAGGGTAGACAATACTGAGCTAGATGGACCAATGCTCTGACTCGATATGAGGCAGCTTCCTATGTTCCTAAGTTTGTTTCCTTCAGTCACTTTTTCTTGAATTCATGCATAAAGACCACAAAAATTTCCTAACTTTTCCTCCAGTGAAAATCTGGCACATTGCAATGCATGTAACAAGCCTGGCTTAAATGTATATCTCCCATAACTCATGTCAAATATCTGCCTGGAATTAGCTGTTCAAGACATATTCATGTGCTTATAAAATGTGGACTTTGCATTTAAATGCAACAAAATGGCTTGATTTAGTGAGTGCACTGATTACTCACACATTCCTGGTGGTCATCTCTTTTTATTGAATTGACAGCGGACCAGATACATACCTGGCTTTCAGCCCGCTGCAAAATTCTTCTTGAATTGAGACCACCGAGGTTAGGAACTGGTAATAATGTGAAACCACACACCTGCTATTTATAAAACTTGAACGAAAGCTGACCTGTCAGTGTGTGAAGAGCATTCGGATGGAAACCGTGAAATCTAATCTTCTGACATTTACCTTCTGTTTTAAATAGAGATACAGGCCCCAGCCAATAGAACTGTATAATCTTGAGATTTCCTCTGTGTATTTTAAAATGAGATTGTGTCATCCTTTATAGCCTAGTAAAGTCTCACATGTTTTCTTTATCCATTAATGCCTTTGCAAAAGACAGCAGAGAGAGAACAATTAAATTCCACTTGTGCAGAAATGAACTGAATGTTGGGAACATCGTCCCCTGCTAACAGAGCAAAGAGGCACCTTTTCAAAGTGGCAATTCTCCTTATTTAGCAGGGGGAGAGCAACAGGCCCTATCCATCCCCAGCACAGCATCCCTCCAGTGGCTGATGCTAGTGTGTATCTTATGTTTTGGGAACTTCTGGTGAAAAGTGGTATATAAATACTCATCGTATTTGTATTCAAAACACTCTTGTGCAGAGGCAGAAGTGAAGTCAGACAGGAGGCTCATTCACATGACCTAAAACAGGGTCAGAGGAGCTGCCAGTCGGGGTAGAAAAGCCGGGCTTACTCCTGATCCATGGTTGCGTGAACCCAAACATCAGGGTAGGAAGAAGGGAGAGTGATCGTGTGGGAGGCAGGAGCTGGGCAGGATTGGATTGGTGCATCCTACCCACATTCCGTCTCCAGCATTTTATCAAGGGTGAACCAAAAGCCAAATTCTGACCCACCCAGCTCCTGCCTCCCACATGATCATGCTCCACCACCCCGTCTTACCTTGCTATCTGAGTTCACACGACTGTGGATTGGGAGCACTCCTGGCTCTCCTACCCTGGGTGGTGGATCCTCCCTGTTTGGGGTCATGTGAATAAGCCTACTGTCTGTCGTTCACTTCTGTCTGAACGAGAGCATTCCCAATGTTCAGTTCATTTCTGCACAAATGGAATTTAATGGCTCTTTTTCTCTGCTGTCTTTGCATGAGTGGAACCAAGCTTGTGCAAGCTTGTGCAATCTTCCTTGCCCTTCCTCCCTACTGTAGCCTTCAGAGTGTTGGGATTTTGCCACAGATATTGTCTCAGTTCTTTGTGTGTGGCATGCTTGTCTATGCCTCTATGTACTGGCTTGGGGGTGGAGTCATGGTTTGTTTGTCTGCTCCTCACTTGCTGCCTTGAATTCAAACTGAGAGGTTCTCCTTCTCTCTGCATAAGAGACTGTTAGTTTGTTGTTGTTGTTGTTGTTGTTTTCTTAGCCTATATCAGGCCTGCTCAACTTTGGGCCCCCAGCTGTTTTTGGACAACAACTCCCACAATCCCCAGCCACAGTGGCCAATAGCCAGGGATTATGGGGATTGTAGGCCAACATTTGCAGAAGGGCTGAAGTTGAGCAGCCCTAACTGTGTTTTAGTTAGTAAAAAATATCAAACTATTGTTTCTCAGTTTTAGTTGCTTCCTGTTCCATTACTTATAGCAGAAAAGTAATTACTCTGCAACACTGAGCCCTCCAAAAGTCAGTCCTGAGGGTTGGGGACCTTAAAACAACCTTCAGAAAGTCAGGATCCTCTGGTTCCTGCAGGTTAACAAAAAGCTTCTGTGGCTCATACACAGAAGCCTCCATCCTTCACATGATGTATTTTAAAAGTTAATGGTTTGGGCCCAGGATACCTGAGGGACCGCCTGCTCCCAAGGGTTGCTGCCCACTTGACGAAGTCATCTGAGGGGGCTCTGCTCCGGGTGCCGACAATGAGGGAGGCTCAGTTGTCATGCAAGCGGGACAGGGCCTTCTCTGTTGCTGCCCCCAGACTCTGGAATGCTCTCCTGGTGGCTATTTGCTCCTCGGTCTCCATCACAGCTTTTAGAAAGCATGTTAAATCGTGGCTTTTTACCCAGGTTTTTATTTGATTGTCTCTGCTGCTGCTCTTTGTACTCTGTATTGCTTTTATGCTTTTGTTTTAAATTTTTAATCAGATTTGTTTTATATGTTTCGCTAAATATTTTAATTGTGTCTTCTTTACAATCTTGTTTTTAAAATTTTGCTATAAACCACCTTGGGATTGTTTTAATGAAAAGCAGTATATAAATTTAACAATCAATCAAATAATCAATCAATAAAATTAATCTGGGAATTGGTGAGGAGGTTTGTTGCTGGTGTCACTGGTGCTAGCCAATAGATATCTCTCACAGCCATAAGAATTTGCCTTTGATGACAGGAACCTGCCAAACTATTCCTTCCCCCTCAAATCACCCCAGCTCTGAAAATGACATTCATGAGCTTTTTCAGAGCATTGCAGTTGCTATCGAAGTAACTCTGCCACCCTTAAAATGTTATGTCTGTCTTCATCTTAGGACATGTCTGCAGTATTCAGTCAAACCTGTTTAATTATCATAGCACTTAATTAAGGAACTAATTCTGTAATATGTTCTGTGATAGAGCTGGGGCTTCCTCATAAAGAATAATCAGGGGGGGAATACAATTCCCAGGATCCTTTGGGGTGGAAGTCATGACAAACAAACACAACAATTTGGATTAGTCTGTATGTGCTCTTAAAACATAATCTGGATAACTAGATGCCCCAGAGGCAACCCACTACTACACAACCAGTTTTTGCCTTGGCAAAAGTGTTCTTCTTTGATACATCCAGCAAGACTTGACTATCTGAGCCTTGGACAAGAGAACCCCAGTGACCTGTCCTCACAGTGCTCTCATCTAAACTAATCTCTCAAGGATTCTTGTTTGTTTGTCTATCATATTTTTATTCCTCCTGATATGTACATCTCTAGGCAGTGTACACATTTTAATATTAAAAATTGAAGATTAAAATACATAAAGCACAATAAAAACAATATAAAACAAATTATTAAAATTATTAAAATCAATTCTAATTAAATGCTTGCAAGAACAGGAGAGTCTTGAGGGTCTTCCTGAAAAAAAAAACAGAGAAGGAGATGCTCTTATTTCAGCAAGGAGCATACCAAAGCCCTAGGGCAGCCACAGAGCAAGCCTGGTCCTGAGTCACCACCAGATGAGCTGGTGGCAACTGTAACCAGACCTCTACAGACCACTTCTTATGGTCTGTAAGAGAGAGTCACCACAAGCCTTTAATCCTCCTTGGTTGCTGCCAGTAATAAGGCTATCCCAGCTGTACAAGCATCCCAAGCATGTACAAGCTGGGAGTATCAATGTTGTTGCACGCTCCCCACTTCTCCAAGTGGCAAGATATTCCAGGGGCAGCTACGCTACCCAGATTTTGGCTTACTTTGATGGAAAGAACACTGGAGTGGAGGCTTAGTTGTGCCTTTGGCCATTTTCAGACGTAACGCAAAACCAGAGTTAAATGGGGCAGAGGTTGGAACTCCAGTACATTCAAATCTGTGC
Source organism: Hemicordylus capensis (assembly GCF_027244095.1). Lineage (NCBI taxonomy): Eukaryota > Metazoa > Chordata > Lepidosauria > Squamata > Cordylidae > Hemicordylus > Hemicordylus capensis. The sequence continues at coordinate 430,143,947 of NC_069657.1, read as the reverse complement.
AACTGCGGTTTCAAGCTAAAAGTGACCTGAGGTTTGTCTTGCCAAACTCCAGTTTGAACTTTCAGTTTGCAGTAAGGTTTGCCACCAAGGCCTTGGTGCAGACCTTTCCAAGGAAATGGATATAGATACGTTCTTTATTCTGTCACTGACCAGGGGAAAAACACATTTAAAAAATCATAGCATAACAAACTACATCCAACAATTATTATACAGAAAATTGAAGAGGCTGTAGAAGATAGCATAACTTGCCTAATCCTCTTAGCAGTCAGAATAAATTTGGCCACATTGTATGTAACCTCAGCATCTCGATCTGATAGAATAGTCTCCTATATTTAGGAACTACAAGTGAATTTAAATATCTGGCAGGTGAAACCTCAAATAATTGCAGACCATAAACAGATCTATCAGACAAATGAGTATGTTCTTCTTGATATGCCACATCCCGTATCCTCTGCTTGAGAGTAAGCTTAGCTCACTCATAGCCCCAATCCAGAAATAAGGCAGGAGAAAAACCACAATGATGTAATTTGGCCTCCATAGAGGATCTCCAGCTAGAGTGAAAACTATCTGATAATGACAGGGGGGTTAGGCTTTTAGGAGGTGAGGAGATATTTCACAACATTCTGCCGACCTGTGAGATGGCAGTTAAAGGTGCAGATTCCTGCCAGCACACCTTTGGCGATCAAGGTCGCATGGTGGTGGATTGGCCAGGTGAGTGAACAGGAGTCGTGCAATGGGTCACGTTGTGTTTGGGGGTGGGGGAGTGGGATGGTGTGGTACCCATGGATGGTAGTGGGGTGGAAGTTGTGGTTGATGTTTTGGGGCAGGTGGGGTTGTGTGTTACCTGTTGATGTTAGTGGAATGGAAGTGATCCTTGGTGTTCTGGGCTATGGGGTGTGGTGGGGAGTGGTGTGCTGCCTGTAGATGGTAGCAGGATGGGTGTGCTAGTCCCTTGTTACAGGGGGTTATGGGATCAGAGCGGGGTGTGTGAGGTGCATTATCTGCCTTCCACCAAAACATGGTCCTATCTAGGGTGGATGGCACTGGGGGTCAGCAGGTGCAGAAGCTGGATGGAGGGCAATGGGAAGCCGGGGATGGGGCACACCTCATTGGGGTGGAGGGGGGAGAACCCCCTGACCCAACAGCGCGCCAAGGCAGGAAATGCCACAGGATTTGTTTTAGCAACATCTTTTTGCTGCCCCCTCCCTGCAGCATCACCAGCGGATCCTGGCCAGCCACTACCTGCACCAGAGCAAGCCAGAGATGCCAGCTGTGCCCACAGCACCAGCATCCATGGAGCAGCCTGTAGATCTCGTCCCATGCTGGCTGATGACCCACGGCAAGTGCGTGCCCCAGCTGTGCAACAAGAGGCATGTTGACGACCTCCAGCTTGCCAAGGACCTGGTCATGCAGCACATGGAGAGCTCGCAGGCCCCCTGTGATGTGCTGCATGAAATAGACACGATAGGAGGGAAAGGCATGAGGAGGACAGGTGGGTCTTCGAGGAGGCCACAGATTGGACGGTACGTGCCTACGAAGACACCATGAGGGAAGTGGTGGGTGCCTTGGAGTGGTCTGATGAGGCTGCTGAGAGGTGATTTGTCCGCACCTGCAGCAGCTCTGGGATCAGAGATTGCAAACACCTGTCCCTACCGTGCTAATATGAATGTATTAATACCAAATAAAGTGAAAGCATTCTTTGTCAAACCGTTGTGTTTCTTTCCAAATGCAAGTGCGGAGCTCCCTCCTCTGGTGGTGGGGAGAGCGATGAGCGGTTTGTGGGGTTGGATGAGGCAGGGAAGGACATGGGATCCCTGACTCCACACCAAGACTTGCTGTGTACAGCACAGACTGCGCTGGGGGTACATACTAGTGCACAGAGGGCTTGCTTTTGCTCAAGCTGCAGGTGTGTTGGCCTGTTGGGTCCCCAGGTTCTGAGAGCAGAGGGTGTGGAGGAAGGGGAAACTGAGTTATTTGGCAACCATGGAGGGGGAATGGCAAGCAGATTTCCCCCAAGTGCCCCCAATGCTGCCCACATCCAACAAAATGCATGGAGCTTCAAATAATACAGCGCCCCACCTGCACACATTCCCCATAAGGATATGCCCCTCTGCTGTCAAGTATTTAGCCCATGATCCAATGCCCTTCTGCAGTTTTATTAAGGTAACATAGCTGGGAGTACGGAGAGGAAGGGGTTAAACTGTCTTTGGTTGGAGGACTGTTGAAGCTGGAGCGAGCCGAGCAGAATCAACACGCCCCCTTTGGAATCATGGCCAATGGCGGCCACCTGGACTACATGCTGGTGCCTTGCCTTCAGTCTGGTGATGTGAGCGGCATGCAGCTGCCTGAGATACGACCTCAGCAGCCAAGAGCAGGGAGGGGCCACCCTGACCTGAAACCAGAGGCTGCCAAACCGCAGTTGGACAAACGTTTGCGATGTGATTCACGGCTTCAATTGAAACCACGGGTTCATCTACCTCCAGTTTCATGTTACATGTGAATTCGGCCTTTGGAACCTTTGGTTGATTTACAAATAGAGAGACTGAGCATCAAGTGGAGACAAACAGCAATGCACTCCTACAAGTAACAACAGATCACACCAGGTTCCTAGAGAGCACTCCAAGGTGCTTTAGCAATCAGTTTGCTCTCGGTTTTTCCATCCATTCTGTCTCCTCTGCTGCAAACTCTCCCCCACATGTGGTGGGGGAGGAAAAATGGTGACCTTATCAGTTTTAATCGCTTTCCACCTTCAGAACATTCCAAAGAGATCTCCCAGCTATTAGCTCACATTAAGAAACATGAGCTGCTCTTCATCCTCAGCCATTAGGGAATATTAGCATGCCTTTGTCAGATCCCAGGCACTCTGAACAGTCACCGCCTTATGGACATACTAGAGCAAGAGCTCACGCACAATAATCAGACTCCCCACATTCACTTATCACATTGATGTTATAGGCAGCAATGAAATGACTCACAGTCCATGCATCCTGGAATCCCTGGCAATGTCACGGAGGACTTTGTCTGGTGGGACTGTACCACTTCCGAACTCATGTCTTTGTGGGTTTGATTCTGCCTCACACCAGACATTTCCTGCCCACAAAAAACTAGTACATGCAGAGAGGGGTGTTCTGTGTTAAGGAACATTTCTGCAGTAAGCAATCACACTACACCAGACAACACGTGCAAGACTTGAGCAGGGGAAAGACTGTGGCTCAGTGGTAGAGAATCTGCATGCAGAAGGCCCCAGGTTCAACTTCAGTCCCTGGCATCTCCATGGAGGGCTTCATGGAGGGCCCAGGTTCAATCCTTGGCATCTCCATGGAGGGCTTCTGTCTTTCAGACAGAAGGACTCCTGTCTGAAACCTTGGAGAGCCACAGCCAGTCAGTGTAGAGAGTACTGAGCTAGATGGACCAATTGTCTGACTCGGTACAAGGCAGCTACTGATGAAGCCACCATCTTATTGTGATCAGGGCCCTGAAGGGATGGTTTTAACTCTCCCACTCACTATTTCCCTGATGGAAATCCCCCTCTTCCCAAGGTAGCTATTAGCCACAGAATGAGGTAGAAGACAGGTAGCCACTTCAGGGGAAGGATTTAATTTGGGGAAACTGCATAGAGACAGGGAGGCGGGTCTCACAATCTGTGAGACCCGCTTTCTCCAAAACTGCGGGGAGAGTGGGCTAAGATAATCAGGCAGGGAGCCCTGGGCGGCCGGATCAGCCGCCCACACGATTACCGGCTCCATGATGGAGCCGGTGGGGGCTGGGGAGCTCGGGAGCCATGCAGCCACTGGAAGCCCCAGTATGCCCTGCACGAGCACGCAGGGCATACTGGGGAGACCCCCGGAGCCGGGAGGTGGCTTTTTGCCTCACCTCTGGGGATCTACTCGTGAGTAGCCACGGCGCAGAGCCACACCGCGGCTACTCACGATCAGATAACCCAGTTTGCGGAGTGCTCGCTCTGCAAACCTGGGCTAAGGGCAGGGGTACTTAGGCGGGTTACCTGCCTAGGAACCACCGGGCTCACAGCTGAGCCCGGCGGTTCTCACAATGGGGCAAAATCGGGCTAGCCTCCGTGTCGCGATTTTGCCCCGTTGTGTGAATAGCCTCAGGGTGTTAAACTGCCAGCCTGCAGGCTCCCCTGAGATTTTTCTCTGGGAAAGGAAGGAAGGAGGGGTGGAGAGGAGGGAAGTGAGAGAAAGAAGGTGGAGGAGTTAACCCCAGCTAACTGAGCAAAGAGACACCTTTTAAAGTGGTGATTCTCTTATATTTAGCAGGGGGAGAGCAACTGGGCCTATCTAAACCCAGCACCACATCCTTCCAGTGGCTGATGCTGGTATTTGCCTTCTGTTTCTTTTTAGATTGTGAGCCCTTTGGGGACAGGGGACCATGTTATTTCTATATTATTCATTTTTATATGTAAACCTCTTTGTGATCTTTGGTTGAAGAGCGATATAGAAATATCCAGAGAAGGAAGAGGAAGAGGAAGAAGAAATAAGTGGAAGGGAAGGGAAGGGGAAAGAAGGGTTCTGCTTCTCTTAGGAGTTTTCCAGATTGCACACTGTAAGGTCAGTCAGTCAGTCATCTATTGTTACAGTCACAGACCAGTACAATATGAATAGTACATTAAATAAAAGATCAAAAGAACTTAAAATACATTTATATCTAAAATTGAAAAAGTTAAGACAACGATAATTAATTAACCAATCGCCGATGACTATTAATTGCAGCAGCACAGTATCTACACTGTAAGGTACTCACACCACCTCCGCTAAGTGCCCCTCTAGATTGCCCGTGTTTCCACATCGGTGTTGCTATGTTGTCAGCAGGATCCATTTCACATTTCCCATGCCTTAATATGAATTTTAATGATGTGTTTTTGCCTTACAACGTTGTGAATGCGCTGGAGGAAAGTAGCTGTATTTTTCCGTTGTAGGAAGCCTTGCCCCACATTTTATTCATTGTAGCATTTTGCAATGTGAACAGTTCTTTGCCCCTGCCCGAGCTTGCTTCCTCCATCCCCTTGCCTCCGGGAGAGAAACAGGCAGAGAGAAATCTTGGCTTTCCCCTCCTTTCCTCCCACAGATCCCAAACCCCATACCTCCTTCCTCCTCCACTTGCTTCCAGTATAAATGGAGCTTCTCAACACAGAAGGGGAGAGGGAGGGAGCAGATCAGAGGGGTATTAATTATTATTATTATTATTATTATTATTATTATTATTATTATTATTATTATTTTCCCACTGGAGTTCTTTTATGCATTTCCCTTTTAATTTGCTACTTTGGCCAGAGACTCATATTAGTGCAGCTGAGCAGATTTCTGAATCCAACTCTTTCCTATGCACGTTTTACTGAAGAGGAAGCCCATTGAAGTAAATCATTTACTTCTGTTCAATCCCACTTGCTTAAGATCCTCCCCATCTCTTGCAACTTTCAAAAAGGCAGTCAAAACACATTTGTTCACCCAGGCTTTTAATTAGATACTGTTTTAATTGTTTGATGATTTAACGTTGTTTTAAATTGTTGCAATGTTTTAATCTTTTTATTTGTTGTAAACTGCCCAGAGACTTGCGGTTTGGGCAGTATACAAATATGTTGAATAAATAAATAATAAATACTACAAGGCAAAGGGCAGGGAGAGAGAACAGTCACTTACTTAAAAAGGAAGCCCATTGAACTGAATCATAATTCATTTACTTCTGTGCACCCCCACAGCCCTCACTGGAGGAGCGCCTCCCCTCCTCCTCTTCCCTCCTAACCATTTATTTATTATTTGTCTGGAAGTGTGCTGCCGCCATCTTCCCTCCTCAGGAGAAGGCTCAGCAGGAGGGAAGCAGCAAGGGCAATGGTGGAGAGGAGAAAGCTGCAAGGTTCCCCAGCCCTAGCAAGGCTCTGCCTGGGGCAGGCCCTTCCTTAGGACGGGGCAACTGGTGTGATCGCCCTGGACCCCGAGTTTGGAGGGGCCCCATGGTGGTGCTGCTGCTGTGGCACGAGTGGCAAGCAACCTGACTCACTGCTCACTCGGCTCCAGCCTCCCGCCAGCAGCACCATTTCAAGCTCCACTTGGCAAGGCTGCCTGCGCCAACTGCTCAACTCTGGGGCAGAAGCAGCAGCAGCCAGGCTCGCCACAGGATTTCCTTCCACTCCCCCATTTAATTTTTTTTTTAAAAAAAATCACATCACACACACTCCACAACTCTATTGGTCCAAATGGAGCAGGAGGAGGGGCAGATAAATGCATTTCAAGGAGAATATGGACACTCCTGCCTGGAAAATACATTGCAGGGGATGGAAAATATGAACGGCCACCTGCTTACAATGAAGCATTAAACAACCCTTTACTCTTGTTTGGAAACCGTTACACTATTCCGTCACAGTTTGCAATGCATTAACCGTTGCAAATCTTGTAGTCTGGAAATCTTGTAGTCTGGAAAACTTCATGCCTTGGGGCATGAAGTTGTTTTGAAATTATTGATCTGAGTAATGAGTGTTAAAAATCTATCGAGAACAATAACAGTTAAACTATGATGGTTATGCTCAGAATTTCTTCTAAAAATTCCCTGAGCACATTCTGGTTTAAAAAGCAGTGCATTTAGCTAGTTTCAGTGGCAGGATTGTGTATGCAAAATTTGGTATCTGTAGGTCATTGGGAAGTATGATGTTCAAAATTTCTTCCAAAAACCACCAAAAATTATTTTAATTTCCCCAGAGCATATTCTGGCATAAAAATAGTGCATTCAGCTACTTTAAGTGGCAGGGCAAGGGAGGGAGGAAGAAAAGGAGAGAGTGAGAGAAAGGAGGAGGAAGACTGAAGGTGGCATGAGGTGACAGAAGGTGGTGCAAGGCCCCCCAGAGGTGCATCAGGATCAAATCCAGCTCACTGCCCAATTGAGTTTGACACCCTGGCATAGAGGGCTGGAGTTAACCTCTTCTCACTCAACACTGCGGCCACATTCCAAATCTTCCAAGACCAGATGCAATGCCTCAATTGACCCTCAGATGGCTTTAAAAGGGAATTAGAAAAATTCATGGAGGGGAGGTCTGTCAGCGATTATTAGCCATACTAGCAACAAGCCTCAGTCTCATTGCCTCTGGGTAATGTGCAAAATGGCTCTTGTAGTGCTTCCAGAAGAAGTCCATGTTTGGGTCCTGGGCAAATCTCCAGATGAACAGCTTAATTTCTGTGCCGGGGAAGGGCAAGCCTTGGTTATCCGTGCCATAATTACAGGGGTGACTTTAGAGCAATTCATTTGGGGGAGCAAAGGAGTGGCAAAGAACAATATTAGGGATTTTGCTATATATTAAATTACAAGCATTTAATGTATAGCAAAATCATTTCTCCCCAATAATATAATTAATGCGGTTAATTTATAATGAAGTTGAATACTCCTGTTGTGACAAGAAGCAAATCTGTCTACAATTTTCTTCAGATCAAGAGACTGACAACTTTCCCCCAATATCCATAATAGTCAATGGAGGGAAAGTCTTGTTAAATATTGGAGTATCTGCTTTTCTTTGCATTTCGACAATTTCAGAGCTTTTTATGAAACAATGATTGTTTGCCTGGTATATTCATATTTCAGAAAATGGGTCAGACCTCTTAGAAAATACTGCCTTTTTGAATCAGGCCAAACCTTCCTGCCCACTTTCCAGGTAAGATTTCTCTTCCTGTCCAAGACTATGTGGCAGGAAAGACTGGGGTGGGAGAAAGGTCAATAGCAGGCTAGCTCAAATCTGCAGGAGAGATGGGATGGCCCTCCACCCCCCTGCAAACGTGGCCTCACCCAACCCAGTTCCTGATCAGGAAGGAAGCTAAGGGGTTGACCTGGCTCCTGGAAGGCTAGAAGAGTCTCCTACCTAGCTAGCTAGCTACACTGGCTTCTGCTGCTTGTTCTGGGGTAGATGCCTCTAAACAAAGGAGGCCTTTGAAAATAATTAATTACAGCTATCTATATATTTAATTCTCTTAGCCGGTGCATGTCCTGGATTTGGCAGCGGAACTCTCACGACACATTGCGAGAGTTCCTGGGTCCAGCGAGAGTTGAGGGGAAAGAAAAAATGGTGGCGGTGGGGGCGGGGTGGGCCGCAAATGGCCAAAGGAGGTGGCCTCGGCTGGCTGCTGGGTGGCGGAGGTGGTGGGACGGCCTAGCGGGTGGGGGGAGGAGGGCAAGAGAGAGTGAGGTAGGAGCGGGGGAACAGCAGGTCCCCAAAGAGTGCACAGATGCTCTGTGCGGGTTGGCTAGTAGGACTTTAATATACTATGACTGTATTGTATGACACTTTGCTGTAAAGTTTCAGTCTGGTGGATGGGGAGAGAAAAGGGGAGCAACAAATATTGGCGGGGGGGAGGAGTGCTTGCAGCCCCTTAGTAGATAGGACACATAGTCCATGCGGTTAGCATATGACAGAGTTCCCCTAGTAACTCTTGCTGTGGAATCCAAATCCATGGTGTTGAAAGCAACTCAATCTCATCCTCCAAACAGTATAGCTGTGGAATGGAAGCTGGCGAGCAGCCAGCCCCCGATCATCACCACTTTAGCCAAACAATGTCTGATGTGTGGAACCAAGAGTTCAATGAGCTGTCGCACCCACATCCCTCTGGGCCTTGTATGAGAAGAATCAAGAATCTCTACGACACGGAAAGGAGATATTTTCTTGGCAGATTTCCCCCTCTTCTGGTTTTAATTTGCTTTGAACTCTTTTTAGCGCTTATGGAATGGATTGTGTGGAGAAAATGGCACAAGGCATGGTGTAGGCCCATTGTCTTTCTTTTAAATTAAGAGTCCCTGTCATGAATTTTATAAAATTATGAAGAAATTAGGGAAGGGAAGGCAGTTTATTCCTTCTGGAAAGCACCCTACAGGGAAAACTAAGGCAGATTCTCATGGGCACATTTATAGTGAAAAATCATCATCATCATCATCATCATCATCATCATCATCATCTATAACAACTGACAATAAAATTCAGCCCCCAGGTCCTTGGGAAGGACTCGATGTTGGATAAAACAAACCAGTCAATAACACCTGTCTGACTGTGTAAACAAGAAATAATAATAATAATAATAATTATTATTATTATTATTAAAATGGTCAACAACGCAAAACTATTCAACACCAATGAAAGAAAGAAAGCCTACAAGAAAGAACAAGTCAAGAACCGAGCAGAAAAATGGAAAAATAAGCCCCTGCATGGTCAATATTTGCACAATATAAGTGGAAAATCAGACATCACCAAGACCTAGCAATGGCTTAAGAATGGCAACTTGAAGAAAGAAACAGAGGGTTTAATACTGGCTGCACAAGAACAGGCACTAAGAACAAATGCAATAAGAGCCAAAGTCGAAAAATCCACAACAAACAGCAAGTGCTGCCTTTGTAAAGAAGCAGATGAAACAGTGGACCACCTAATCAGCTGTTGTAAAAAGATTGCACAGACTGACTACAAACAAAGGCATGACAAGGTAGCAGGGATGATACACTGGAACATCTGCAAAAAGTACAAGCTACCTGTAGCCAAAAATTGGTGGGACCCTAAAATTGAAAAAGTTGAAGAAAATGAAGATGTAAAAATATTATGAGACTTCCAACTACAAACAGACAAACATCTGCCACACAATATATAACTGTAGTTGAGAAGAAAGAAAAACAAGTTAAAATAATCGACATAGCAATACCAGGGGATAGCAGAATAGAAGAAAAAGAAATAGAAAAAGTAACGAAATACAAAGATCTACAAATTGAAATTGAAAGGCTGTGGCAGAAAATGACCAAAATAATCCCAGTGGTAATTGGTGCCCTGGGTGCAGTTCCAAAAGACCTTGAAGAGCACCTCAACACCATAGGGGCCACAGAAATAACCATCAGCCAATTACAGAAAGCAGCTTTACTGGGAACAGCCTATATTCTGCGACGATATCTATAATAACCGCAACAACATTGACAATAAAATTCTGGCATCCCAGGTCCTTGGGAAGGTCTCGATGTCTGGATAAAACAAACCAGTCAATAACACCTGTCTGACTGTGTAAACAAGAAATAATAATAATTTGATTTCTATAGCACCCTTCCAAAAATGGTTCAGGGTGGTTTACATAGAGAAATAATAAATAAATAAGATGGATCCCTGTCCCCAAAGGGCTCACAATCTAAAAGAAACATAAGATACACACCAGCAACAGTCACTGGAGGTACTGTGCTGGGGGTGGATAGGTCCAGTTACTCTCTCCCTGCTAAATAAAGAGAATCACCACGTTTAAAAGGTGTTTCTTTGCCAAGTTAGCAGGGGTTAGCAAGTTAGCAGGGGGTTAGCAGGGGTTACCAAGTCAGCAAATATATGTTCTGTATGAACTTAGATGAACTTAATTTGCTCCCACCAAATATTTTCCTCAGAATGCTGTTTTGCAGTACTGAATGTTGTTGAATATTGTCCAGGTATTCCTTGAATAACTGATAAATATTTATATTTAATGTGATATTTAATATCAGTGACCAACATGATCCGCAGTGTACCATTGCCAGAATGCTCTGCCCAGGGCTGTTCAGAATCAGCAGTTGTGCAAGCAGTGTTACTGCAGTTTTCCCATTGTGGTGAATGGGGAAAACTGGTAGAGCTGCTTGCACAACCACTGGTTCTCAACAGTTCTACTTCTGAGTCCACAAGATCACCAGGGTAGAGTTGGTGATGGTGCGCTGTGTATCATGTGGGCCACTATTTGATAAGTGGATCGCATTTGATAATTGATAGATTGGTAATTAGTAGGCTTGTTCACACGATCATTCAGTGGGTAGGACAAGCATTCTACCCCACTTTGGGAACTGCACACACTTTTGATATTCAGTCATGTGTGAGTAAAAAACAAGATAGGAGGCGGGGAACATGATTGTCTGCTAAGCCTCCGTTGGGAGGATGGTTTTCCCTCCTACCTCATTCAGAAGCTGGGGATGGAATCTGGGTAGGGCTTCGCAAATTAAGGTGCTTCATCCTACCCAAACGAGGCTTAACAGGTGGTCATACTCCCCACCTTCTACCTTGTTTTTTATTCGCACACATCCAAAAATCATGAGTGCACACCACTCCCAAAGGTAGGTGGGATGCTTGTCCTACCCACTTAATGGTTGTGTGAGCAAGCCTAGCATTTTATAACATTCAAGAGCTGATTCCCCTCTACCTGGACATACCTGGGAGTGTTATAAAAGGCTTCCTCAGAGGGCATCAAAAATTGTCACTTTCCTGCTGCACTGGAGCAGTTAGTTAGGAAGTTCTGTTAGGCTGTTCTCCCCTTACATGGCTGCTGCCTGGCTCTGTGTGTCAGCCAATGGGTCTTGAAAATGTGACTACATTCTTCTGGACTTCTGCATGCTGAGGTGGGGGGGAGGGGGGAACTGGCTACTTGAATTCAGCCATGATACCAGGTTGGTCAAAAGGAAGAACTTTGCTAAGGCAATCTAGATATGGATCTGTGCAAAACTCATATGTACAGTACATCCAAAAGACTGGAGTTTAGAAAAATCTGCATTACTTAAAAAAACAAAAACACAACCAACCACCTTTATTTTGATTCTGCATAATCCTAGCAAGTCTCTTAGAAAACAAGTCAGGAAAATGAATCTTGCATCAAAGCAACTGAAGGAAGGGAGCAAATGAGACCAGATTAGCCTGTTTGTCTTGAAATGTGGTTTGCAAAGGAATATTCGGTGTGGTTGCCTCGGCATTCCTTACACTAATCCTGTTAACAAATAACAGGATTTCTGTGTGGAGCGCCAATGCCCGGGGCTGCATGAATGCTCCCAAATTCCACAGAACTGCTCCTAGCCAAGAGTGCAAGCCTATGGCTGATTATATAAAAACGGAGTTAAAGAAGGAGCTGTTAAGCAGGCTTCTCTATACACAGATTATGCATGAACCAAGGCACTACTTTGGAAAAAAAATCAGCCTTAAAGCACTGACCTCAGACAACTCCAGCACAAGTCAATGGGATTACTCAGGAATGAGTCGATTATGGGACAATCTACTCAACATAGTCCGAGCTGAAGACCCACCAGGGATTTCCCTACACCACCGCCCTGAGTTCTCTGAATGTCTGCCCCCTGAAATCTTTTGTCAGTTCAGTCATCAATTAGAACATTGTTAGTTCATTGGAACATTATATTCTTCCGCTGCTGATTGACTGACTCTTCTTGCTAATTCTCAGGAGTGATGAGATAATACGTTTTCTTAGAGATGTGTGGAGAACTTATCACCAGGTGGAGCTGCAGAAACACAGGGGTGGGCTGTGGGCTTCCCAGAGGCATCTGGTGGGCCACTGTGTGAAACAGGATGCTGGACTAGATAGGCCTTGGGCTTGATCCAGCAGGGCTGTTCTTATGTCCTAAGCCATGCAAGTACCTGGTTCTATGTCTGATCAGAGCAAGCATTTGCACTGCAAAGGATTTTGTTAAGTGTGTGGAAAGTGAGTAAACTCACACTTGAAACTGTGCAGGAGCAGTGGAATTTACTGCTGTCTGGAAGAACCCAAGGTTTAAAGCAAAACAATAATGTATTAATTAAAAAGACGAAAAACCAACTTAGTTGATACAATAACATCAACTTAGAGGCCTGGGAGAAGCTATGGAAGAAAGATCTTAAATTTAAAGTGTGTTATAATCTAAAAGAAAATTTTATAAAAATGATATACAGGTGGTACTTAACACCTAAGAAACTAGCTTTAATGTATAAAAATGTATCTAATAAGTGTTGGAGATGTAAAGATAGCGAGGGGTCCTTTTACCACATGTAGTGGTCCTACAGAGAGGTAAAGAGGTTTTGGGATATGATTTATGATGAACTTAAAAAGATTTTTAAATGTATATTTCATAAGAGACCTGAATCCTTTCTGTTGGGCATAATTAATGAAGAAATCTCAAAAGAAAATAGAAATGTATTTCTATATTTTATGACGGCGGCTAGAATGGTTCTTGCTCAGAAATGGAGATCTGCGTAAATTCCAGAGAAGAATGGCTGATGAAGGCATATGAATATGCAGAAATGGCAAATCTTACTGTATTAGTAAGAGATAGTCATATAGAAAACTTTGTAGAAGATTGGAAACCCTTTTTGTGGTATATGAAAAACAATGTGAACTTGGATTTATTAACGGGGTTGAAATGTAAAAATAACAGTTGGGGAATTTGTTATAGTAATGAAACTAATAGATTACTATGGTGATGAAAACAAGGACTAGGACATAATAACTAGATATATAAATACGAAGAAAATATTTACATGAGAGCAAATATGGATGTTGTAGTATAACTATGTTGAAAGATGAACTGGAAGTCATATTGATATGCAGAAAACTAGTAATAATAAAGTGGAGGGGAAAAAGACAATAAACCACCATCAATGCTTTTAAAAAACAGTAGGACAATAACAGTACCAACAAAAAGAGGCCTTAAAATCTGCTCTCTGAAATAAATAGTTTCCAATGTGTGCTTCGAAGAAAGTATTGAAGGAACCAGATACACCTCCCTTGAGACAGGGCTAGTCCATCATTTGATGCTACGACCGAAAAGGCTTTCTCTCTCATCCTCACCAACTATACCTCTGTTGGTGGTGGAGGCCGTGAGAAGGACCTCACAATTAGCACGGCTATGACTATGGTGGCACAATAAGTACAAACTTCTTGTGCAGGTTCCCATGAGCATAGGAAATAGAATAGAATCTTGGGCAATGTGTATTGAGGAGTACATAAGAACAGCCCTGCTGAATCGGGCCCAAGAGGCCTATCTAGTCCAGCATCCTGTTTCCCACAATGGCCCACAGATGCCTCAGGCTGGGCCGCAAGATTTCACCCTTTGTATTGGGAAGCTACAAGGGAGGAGAGCTAGTCTCCTTGTAGTGAGCATAAATTGTCCCCTTTGCTAATCAGGGTCCTCCCTGGTTTGGATTTGGACATTTTTGAAATGTTGGAGGCTGTGATTCTGTTAGAAGCCAGTCCCACTGAGTTTCATGGGATTTACTCCAGGTAGGGATGCCAAGGACTGAAGCTGAGCAGCTGAATCTTATGCATATTTACTTGGAACCGACTGCGAACTCCCTTTGGGTTAAGTCAACTTTTGTCTAGTTCAACAGGATTCGCTCTCAGGTGTATGCGTAGGACTGCAGCCTGTACGTGCTATTCTTGTTCCTCCAAGCTGTTCTTCCTTCCCAGATCATCTGGTTGGTATAAATATTTTATGCAAGCTTCTGGGCTTGATTTCACAGCTGAGTCTAATAAATGAAGATAATGCACAAAGGCCTTTTCATGAAATCTGCTTTGTGCCAGCAAACCTTTGCCACTGTACTGTTGGACTCAAAATACAGCACTACAGTGATAGGAACAGAATGGCTGACACGCTCCGTAGTCGTATGCCAGTGTTTCTAATCAGTCCACACAGCTGTGGGTGTCTAAAGAAGTGCTGTGCAAATACTTAAAGTTGTGCACCTGCACTTTGAAAACACAACTTCCATTGGAAACCAGTGGCTTCCATTGGAAACGATTTTGCACAGCAAGCCACCCATCAAAGAGAGAGATGCACTCGCTGTGTCCACCGCACCAGACATCAACCCATCTGCGTTGTGTGTGGAGGTGGGGGCTGCTCTGGGATTACTAAATTACACTTCAGTGCAGTTGTGACCTACTCCCAGGGGAGTAGGTTGTAACTGCATTGCCATATAGCTCAGTAGCAGGGTTGTCCCATCCACTGGCCAACTTAGGCACTTGCCTAGGCACTAGACCGTTCTTGGTGGAGGCACTGCAGCTCCCTGGATGGAAGTCAAGTGGACATTGCCCGGCTCCTAGATGGTCTCTCACTTGCTTTCCTCCTCCCTCCAGTCCCCACCCCTTCCCTGAAATATGGAGGGATTGGATGGCTTTAAAAGGGGCTTAGACAGATTCATGGTGGACAAGTCTATCAATGGCAGCTAGTCTGGTGGCTGTGGGCCATCTCCAGCCTCAGAGGCACGATGCCTCTCAATACCAGTTGCAGGGGAGCAACAGCAGGAGAGAGGGCATGCACATACCTCTTGCCTGTCCGCTCCCCAGGGGCATCTGGTGGGCCACTGTGTGAAACAGGATGCTGGACTAGATGTGCCTGATCCAGCAGGGCTGTTCTTATGTTCTTATGCCTCACTCTACTATCTCACTACTGCAGCTGCTCAGGCAGAAACCTCCATCCTGGTTTCTCAGGTGCCTAGATCTCAAACAGGAAGCAAGCAGTGCACACAATGGTTGGCTTGAGTGGTTGTGGAGGGAAGATCCTTGCAGCTCTGTTAAAACTTGCCTCTCCGGGAAACAGAGAGTTTTGTTGGCTCTGAGAATCACAGGGCTTCACTCAAGGGCGTAGCAAGGTTGGAGTGGGCCCAGTGACAAGATTTTAAAATGCCCCCCCTCACTGAAGCTCAGCTCATGAAGTAAAGAAATCTTAAATGAGGCTGAAGAGTGGTAACAAAAAGCATAGTAAAATCTCTCTCTCTCCCCACCTCCCCCTCCCCTATGTGCCACAATAGAACATAATCCTAAATTATTTGTTTAAAGGTTTTGTAAACTGGACGATGCAAGTCATTTAATGGTACTAGAGAAAGGCATGCTGTTCTGGTAGCTCCCGGTCTTAACACTCACATCAATTTCGGAGGATGAATACAACTGAAGGAAGCCTGGGAGGTTGTGCGGCTGGAGGAGTCAGTCATGTGACTTGCCTCTGCCCCCACCCCCAGTCAGTGGGGCCCCAGACAACTGCCTCCCCTTGCCCTATTATAGTTATGCCCCCGGCTTCACTGCTGAGGGGAGGGAGGCGGTGGCCATAGAGGAAAGGAGGGTATTGAGCAGACCCTCAGTTCCTCAGCTCTTTTCCTTCTCCCACTGTATCCCCAAACCTGTGCAGGCTAGTCATTGACTGGTGATCTGCACAGGCTGGTCATTCGACTGGTGAATAAGCAGCCCTCATGGCTCAAATTAAAGCTGGGACTTCTTGATCCTCGGCTACAGAGGAGGCGGCCCCACATCAAAGTTTGCCTAGGGCAAAACAAAAAACAAAAACCCTCAAGGGTCAGCCCTGGCTCCACACACACAGCGCAGATAGGCTCTTGGCTGGTGCTCATTAATGTAAGCCAATGTAAGTTGTAATGCGCTAGCATACAGCCTTAAGTATCTGTGCACTTGCACTCATGGAAACACCTGCCTAAGATTGTGCAATATGTGAGTCAACAAGGAGAGGGATACGTTAGAGGAAGATGTTTTTACTTTCTTTAAAAAGAAAGTAGGCAGGCTCAATATTTTTATTGTATTGATGCTGGCAATTATTTACGTACAACCTAATGAGTGAGTTATCACAAAAGGAAGTTTTAGGAATTATTAGAATTAGGAAAAATGGCTGTCTTCTAATATATGTTTTGCAGAATTATGGCATACAATTTTTCCTAAGCAGATCTTAATTTCTCAAATGGGAGGCAGTCATGGCATCAGGGGAAAAAATATATTGGGGGCACAGAAAGGGCAACTTGCCTTTCAGGGGGTGAGCTTTGATCCAAATCTTTGACTTCTAAAAGCAAAATAATGTATTTACTCAAATCCAATATGAAGGTTTTCTCCAGTTCTTCCCTGTTAAATAGTCGGGGGGTGGGCAGGGGTCAGCTTGGATTCAGAGTCCTCTTTCTTTTGGGAGAATACAGTATTGAACCTCTATCTGTATTTAACCTCTGACTTTTAAGGCATTGTCTCAAAGTTCCCTTCTATTCGGATAGATATGGTAACAGAATGTTTTGCTTTAACACTCACATCCTAAAGTACTTTCTTCTGAGTAAATCCTGTTGATTTTGATGGAGTTTAAACTAGTTCTCTTCTCCACCCTAGCCCATCACCAACAGACAGAAGCAAGCCCACAGACAAATGCTCTTTATATGTACTGATGGATGATAACAGAGAAAACCACAGAGTCCAGACATGATAAGGGCAAGTACTTATTTGGAGGATGTTTGCAGCCATACCCTCTGATCTAGAAGTTCTGCACAGATCTGGCACTCAGTGGTGAGGAAAATGCACTCTTCACATCAGGGGTACCCCAAGGAGTTTTTCTTTCTTTCTTTCTTCCAAATTCAATTTTTATTAATTTTTAACAATAATAACCATTAACAATCATAATAAACACAATTGGACTTCCCACGCATCTCCCTTCGTGAAATAACAACTATAAAGTTTAACCTTATTATAATATTAATAAAAAACACAAATTTAAACCTTTAAAATTTTAAAAAAAGAACCATTAATCTACCCAACCTGCATTTCAAATTTCAAATCCTGCTGTAAGATCAATAGTAGGAAAATAATTCTTTAAATACAACAAAAAAGGTCTCCAATCTTCCTTGAAACGTTCTAAGCTTTGATCTCTTATCAATGTTGTAAGTTTTGCCATCTCTGCATATTCCAAAGTTTTTATCAGCCAATCTGGGGTACCCCAAGGAGTTGTGGCTCCTGAGGCAAGGCATAAAATCTCACCTTGCCCCATGCCCCTGGTGGGGACTAGCCCCCTTTCAAAACTAGCTTTGAAAGTGCATGGGCGACGGAGGGGAGGGGAAGTTGCTAGCAGCCTCTATTCCTTTCCTCATGCTTCTTGCAAGCTTTGCAAGGAACGAGAGGGGAGGTGCTCCTTGCAAAGTTGCAAGCATCAGCTCTGCCCCAAAGAGCTGCTCTGCTGGTGATGGCAGGGTGCATCATGCCACCCTGCTGGCACCCCAACAATCTGCCCCCTGAGGCAACTGCCTCACTTTGCCTCATGGAAGGGCCGCCCTTGCTTCATGTGCTCTTATTTTTTTAAAGCAGAATGTGTTTCCAGAGTTCGAATTCATCTGTAACTTCAAAATTTAAGAAGAAGGATTCCAAAATGAAATTTAATCATTTTATCCTGTATGATATTTGTGACATTTTAAATCATGTACACCGCCTAGGGTAGTATATAAATATGATGGTTAAATAAATAAATAAAATGGCTGGATATGATCAGGGCCAGTCTAAGGGGTCCTGATGCCCAAGGCAAAACCTGGCTTTGGCATCTCCACCCCCTTTACCTGCATGGGAACCCACATGCTGCTCCCTTCACCAGCACAGGCACTCGCTGACTTGGACAATGGGGCCGGGCGTGCTCCCACCTGCCCGTGCGGCAGGTGCCTCCCGTTGTCTGAGTAGGAAGGCAAGTGAGCAGTCCCTGTTGCCTGCCTGGCCACCCACTCACTCTCCTTGACCACTCTGGCAGCAGCGCCTTCAGAGCTAACCGCTTTCTCCCACTGCTCCTTCCATGGTGCATTATAATGACATTGCTGCGTGATACATCAACGTGATTATAATGTGCCGCAGCCACAGCAGGAGTGGTGGGAGAAAGTGGTGCAAGTGGAGTGGGCAGGGCCATCCCTGGGGGGGTGGGCTGGGGGCGAATCAGCATCTGTGAGTGGGCAAGGAATACGAATATGGATACGACAAATATTTATATACCGCTTCTCAGCAAAAGTTCCCAAAGCAGTTTACATAGATACAAATAATTAAATAAAATTAAATGGCTCCCTGTCCCCGAAGGGCTCACAATCTAAAAAAAAGAAAGAGACATAAGATAGACACCAGCAACAGCCACAGGAGGGATGCTGTGCTGGGGATGGATAGAGCCAGTTGCTCTCCCCCTGCTAAATAAAACTATTCTCCACTTTTAAAAGGCGCCTCTTCACTCAGTTAGCTGGGGTCAAGGAGAGCAAGTGGGTGGCCAGGCAGGCGACGGGAACTGCCCTCCTGCTAGACCGCCCACTCAGATGACTGAAAGTGTCCACCTGAGTGAGTGAAGGGGCCGGGGGGGGGGGAATGTTGGGTTCAACAGCACCCCCCACAGGCTGGTGTCCTAGGCAGCTGCCTTGTTTGCCTAGCAGGCAAGTCAGGACTGGATATGATGCACCCAAAGTTAAACATTTCCAAGCCTGACTAATTTCAGTTGAAAGGATTTAAGCACATGCTTTGCTCTGCTCCTGCTGCTGGAATCCATGAGATGTAAATCTGCAGGTGGAACCAGATGACAAGGATGCTGGGTGTCTAGTGCAATGGCTGGCTCAAGTCCCAGGGACTGGGTGTCCGTCTGTCACATGGAAAAGGAGGACTTCTTAGGGAAAGAGCTGTTGCTCAGTGGGATTTCCTGGGATTTCCAAGTAGGATGGGAAAACCCTGGAGACATGCTGCCTGTCAGCATAAACCAGGGGTTCTCAAAGACATGGCTGGACTACACCTCCCACCATGCTCTGCCACAAGGGCAGAAGCCCTTGTGGAAGAGGATTGTGGGAGCCGCAGTTTGTAGTCAACCACACTGTGGACCCAAGTCTGGGGACCTCGGCTCCTGTAGACCATGCTCACCTTGCTGCACCAGTGATGACTAGATTCAAGATGAGACACCTTCATATGGAGGTAAGCATTTTTCAGATTGGGTTAGGAACATAGGAAGTTGCCATATACTTACTCAGATCATTGGTCCATCTAGCTCCGTATTGCCTACACAGACTAGCAGTGGCTTCTCCAAGGTTGCAGGCAGGACTCTCTCTCAGCCATATCTTAGAGAAACCAGGGTGGGAACTTGGAACCTAAATGCTCTTCCCAGAGCAGCTCCATCCCCTGAGGGGAATATCTCACAGTGCTCACACATGTAGTCTCCCATTCATATGCAACCAGGGTGGACCCTGCTTAGCTAAGGAGACAAGTCATGTTTGCTAACACAAGACCAGGTTGCTAGCGATTTTATGACACCTTAAGGGCCCCTTTCACAGACCATTTTGTCATGTGAATATTGAATGGGAAAGTCACCTTGGGCTGACTCTTCCAGCTCAAAAATGGCTATGTAAATTGTTCCACTGTCAGTGGAACAGCTCATAGGACTGGGCTGTTAATCTTCAGATCCCCTCCGATGACTCCCATTAAGATGGGAAGCACATTGTAGGTTTAGCCATAACTTTATATGAATTATGAACTCTGGAAGACAGTTCCTTGACATGAAAAAGAGATAAAATGCTAGAACCTAACACTGCAATCCACCTTTTGCTCTTGCCTGGAAAACATGAATATCAATGATGCATCAGTGGTGAATGTGCTGCCACACAGGGCTGTTCAGAAAAGACAAATAGTGTTTTACACACACACACACACACACACACACACACACACACACACACACCAATATTCATTTTTTTAAAAAAATCCTTTTTAATCAATAGTTTTCTTGAAGTGTTTTACAAAGCATTTTTTTAAATGGACACAAAATAAAGTCAAAGTAGTATGGCTACTGACACAGTAACATCTTCATTCTGTATTTCCCCTTTTAGGCAGTGCATGCCCGCAGTGTAGCCATCGTGGAGATGGGACGGCAAATGTTCGGGAGCCACCATGCCCAGGGGCCTCCGCCATCCTTCCTCCACTGGGCGCTTGGCCTCAGCTCGCACTGACTGTTCTCTGATTGTGCTCTCTGGCAGCCAGGTAGGCTGGGTGGGGAAAAGCTACCCTAACACCAGTGGAAACTGACCTGCCTTAAAGGGGGCACCAGTTTTCGCTGGGATTGGGGCAGCCTTGCCTCACCAAACTGGTGCGGTGACATGAGCTTCACTGGAGAGTGGAGCAGAATTGGGGTCAAACATGGCCATCAAGGTGGCCAGAAGCATTCACATGACTCTATACACTGCTGCTGCCCAGCAAAGGCAGCGGGGGACATCTCAAATCTTGTCCCAGGGCCCCCTCCGGCCTTGCTATACCACCGGTCTACACTACTTGCTGGGTGCCTAAGACAGCATATCTTATGGATGCAGCTCTTTGAATGTCTTTGTGGAAAGGTAAGCATCTCGGAGTGGGAAGGTAAATATCTAGCTTCTATTACTTTTTATTTTAAAAATTTATTACCCACTTTTCTGATCAAATTCAAAGAAGCTTACAATTAATAATGAAAAGCACAATTAAAACACACCATAATACAAAAACATCAGCCAGATCAAAACTAGGAAGAGAAGACAGTTGACAAAACCTCCACATACAGGAGAGGAGGAAATATCGGCCAAAACAAAACAGTTTTGATAAGACAAATCATAATTCTGTTTTTGATTGTGTCTCTTTCTCCACCTCTCAGAGTCAACATGACTTCAACACGTTCAAATGTGCTGGGGGCACATTTAGCTTTCTCCCCCAGTGTAGGACAATATCCTTGAATATGGGTTGTACTGTCCTCTTGCTCCCATTGGACAGGACCGATGCAAATCAGACTATGTCCCATTCTTCCATGCCTCTGGAAGAGCTCCCATTGTTTTCTGCTTAAATCTATTATTTCTTCTTTAACTGACTTCATTGTCTGAAAGCCTGTCTCCCCCTTTTCCTGTTTCTGCATTCCGTTTGCTTCTGTCTCCTTTAAAAAAGCAAGTTTGTTCTCTAGGTAATTAGGAAGTGTGTGTGTAATAAGAAAGCATGGCCAGGTATTTCAAAGATCTAGGGGATCTTTTGATAATTTTTATAATTTTTTGACACCCCTTTTGACAATTAAACTCAATCATATACCCCCACTAATTATGTATATTTTAAAAGGTCTCGAATATAATACAGTGAAATCCTGTACATGCCTGCTTGGAAGTGAGCCCTACTGTAGTCAGTGGGACTTACTCTAAGGTAACAAAAATGAAGTTCAACAGAGATAAATGTTAAGCCCTGCATTTGGGTAAGAAAAATCAAAGGCACAAGGGCAGGATGGGGAAGACCTGGCTTGGCAGCAGTATATGGGATGTGGATCCAGGTGTCTTCGTGGACCACAAGATGGACAAGATCCAGCAGTGTGATGTGGCTGTTAAAAAAGGAGAAGCGGGTGGCTGATGAGATTTGGGGCTCTGAGCCATTCACTGGAGGCCCGAGTCCCATGGGCTACTCCCTAATGATGCCCCTGGTAACAAGAAATGCTCATCTTAACCATGCCATATCAACCGCGTTTAAGCCCATGTTTAAGTTTTATCAATCACACTCTTGTTTATGGTGCTGCCCATAGCACTGATGCAGTGAGCCATCCATTAAAACATCCCCATGTAATATTTCTGAAGGCAAAGCTTGTTTTCTGTATTTCACATCTGGGAAATGTATTCATGAAGGCACATTTGAAAAGGGACACTTTTCTTGTAGTGTCGTGGAAATTTTACCACAATGAATATTTATATACTACTTTTCAAGAAAATGTCTCAATGCAGATTAGATAGAAACATTACTAATAAATAAGATGGTTTTCTGTTCTAAAAGGGCTCACGATCTTTAATATAACAACAACAACAAGGTAGATCCCATCAACAACCATTGGAGGGAAGCTGTGCTGGGGATGGATAGGGCCAGTTGCTCTCCCACTGCTACACAAAGGAGAATCACCACTTTGAAAGGTGCCTCTTTGCTCAGTTAGCAGGGGATGGTGCCTATAACTTTAGACCATGTTGTAAGCTGATCTAGGTGCTATTCATACGATGGAGGAAAACCGGGCTAAGGGAGTCCAGCCTAGTTTTCCTCCATCATGAGAACCATCGGGCTTGAGGGCGAGCCCAGTGGTACAATGGCGGCTAGCTCACCAAAGTAGCCCTCCTCTTAAATGAAGTTAGCGGAGCAAGCGCCCCGCTAACCCCGTTTCTTTGATTGTGAGTCGCTGTGGTGCGGCTGCATGGTGCAGCGACTCACGAGGAGACCCCTGACCAGGAGGCTAAAACAAGCACACTTGGGAGTCTCCCCAGAATGCCCCGCACACTCACGCAGAGCATCCTGGGACTTCTGGGGGCCGGGAGGCCCCCGATCCCTGACGCCCCTACCGGCTCCATGACGGAGCCGGTAGTCATGTGGGCAGCTGATCTGGCCACCCCGGACTTGCCGACAGATCATCTGGGGAGAGAGAGCACCCTGCCAAACCCCTCCTGGCTCTACACACTGATCGTGTGTCGAGCCTCCTAGAGTTTTTGCTGTTGATGAGTATTTGTTGTTGAGTATTGCTTGTAGGCATTCACAGAACCATGCTTTCCAGAGATATTGGCAACAAATATGCTTCCTCCCTTTTCTAGGAAGGCTGAAGCAGTTCATTCCACCCTGTTAATATCCTATTTTTCCTCCAAGGAGCTTAGAGTGGTATAGCCCCCATTTTATCCTCAGCCCCCCTGTGTGGTAGGTGAGGCTGAGAGAAAGTAGAGCTGTCCACACAACCCTAAAAAGGGGAGGAGGAGTGCTCAGCCAGAGTAGAAAAGATGTGCATGCTCCCAATCAGCAGTTGTGTGATGCAAAGTTCAAAACAGGAGGAGGGGAGAGTGGTCATGTGGGAGCTGGGCTTTTTGTCCACCCTCGATAAAATGCTGGGGACAGAATGTGGGCTGGCCATGCCTGTCCTACCCAGTTCACACCTCCCACATGAGCTCTCTTCCTTCCCTCTACCTTGATCTTTGCAAACACATGAGTGCCGATCAGGAGCCTACATGGCTCTTGCATCCTGGCTGAGCGTTCCTCTGACCCTGCTTAGGTTTGTGTGAACAGCCCCAGTGGCTGACCCAAGGACGTGCAGTGAGTTTCATGGCCCCAATGAGGATTTGAACCCAGGACTCTGGTCCAGATCCAATAACGCAGGGGATCCCAACTTTGGGTCCCCAGATGTTGTTGGATCACAACAATCCATCGCCCTCCACCACAATAGCCAAAGGCCATTGAGGTGGGAAATTGAGGGGCTCTCTAACCACTATGTCATACTGATGGCCGTGCAGGAAAATTGGTCCCAGCTGTGCCTTATTCAAGGTCCACAGGGCAGTGCAGAGGAAAGATTCATGAAAAGAATGGAAGCTGTTGTAAAAGGCATCATTTCCTCCACCCTTGGGTCATCTCTGTGGTCAGTAAGCTGCAGGGATTTCCAGAAGTATAACAATTGACTCATCGCATATAATGCACAACAGCTTCATACATGGTAATTTTGGTGTTCTTTAGAACTCAGCTACAGGAAACTGGCAAAAAGGGGCACGCATCATCACTGCTGCCTCCCTCATGTTCTAGAAGCAGGCCAGAGAGTTTGAACTGTCAACTCAGCCTCATCCAGCCGCTTTCTGAATGTACAGGATATTCTTATTAGTGTGGGATGAGATCACATAAGTGTACTTTTCAGAACTCATGACATTGGGGTTTAAGCCATCAAGTGAACCATTGTTTCCTGTTCCCTTTCTCTGCCCTCACCAAAGAGCAAGTTGTGTAACTTTCTTCCCAGCTGCCTTACACAAGAGATTTTCCTGTTTGAATCCCTGGGCATTTAAAAACAAGGGATATCCTTTCCTCCTCTCACAGCTCCAGGAAAATCCTAGGAAGATGTCACCCTTGACCCCCCAAATAACTCCAGATTCCCTAAAAATCACATCTGACCAGCAAAAATAACCCCTGAGCCCTGAAAACCATCCCTGAGCCCCAAAATCACCCCCTGAGCCCCCCAAAATTGTGAAGGGTCAAAATTACCTCACTCATGTTGCTTTCCCGCCCATGGAAAAAGATCTAGATCCCTGTTCCTTTTCACTCCTGGCTTACGTGGAGCTGATGGAGTCAAGGCTGAGAAAGCAGAATGTTGTTAGAGAGGAAGGGTATTACCATAAAGAATGCTCAAAAGCATCTTTGTGCCTCTCTTTAGTTTGGGGGCATTTTAAAAAGAACATGTGAATGTAGCTAATGGAGACCAAAATAGCATAAGAACAGTCCTGCTGGCTCAGGCCTAAGGCCCTTCCAGTCCAGCATCCTGTTTCACTTAATGGCCCACCAGATGCCTCTGAGAAGCCTACAGGCAGGAGGTGAGGGCATGCCCTCTCTCCTGCTGTTGCTCCCCTGCAACTGGTATCTAGAGGCATCTTGCCTCTGAGGCTGGAGCTGACCCACAGCCACCAGACTAGTAGCCATTAATAGACTGGTCCTCTGTGAGCTTGTCTAAGCCCCTTTTAAGACATCCAAGCTTTCCACATCCCATAGAAAGAGAATCACTCGTGGCAGAGAATACCATAGATTAATTATGCGCTGTGTGAAAAAGTACTTCCTTTTGTCAGTCCTAAATTTCATGGCCTTCAGTTTCATGGGATGACCCTTGGTTCTAGTGTTGTGTGAGAGGGAGAAAAATTTCTGTGCTCTCTCTTGACTCCATGCATGATTTTATACACCTCTATCATGTCTCCCCACAGTTGCCTCTTTTCCAAACTAAAAAGCCCCAGATGCTGTAGCCTTGCCTCGCAAGGAAGGTGTTCCAGGGCCCCTGATCATCTTGGTTGCCCAATAGAAAATTGCAAGACAAAGCAAGCAAGTTTTGCTGCCAGCATAAGGTTTCCATTTGCAATCAAAACTGACTTTAAACAATTTAAGCACACACACATGTGATGACACCTAGCAAGTATGTACATTCCTGCATGTGTAGGAAGGAAGACATTCCTTTGCAAGTGTGTGAGAGCTAGACAGAGAGAACATCTATGATACTTGCTTCAGGACACTAGCTAATTTAATGTTGGCAATACAGACCTCCAACATCAACAACAGCAACAAATTCTCCACTGCCAGATTTTTAAAGAATGGGAAACATTGCAGAATACTATTTAAGAAATGCAAACAAGAAAGTGAAGGAGAGAATGCACATGACAGACCTGGTCAATGATATTCCCAGCATTTCTGGAGATATGAGATATTCTAGGCCTTTACAGTAATCCACAAGATTGTGGGATAGAAATCTGTGCTTTGGGTCACAGGAAGTGGTGACACAGCATGGTGGGTTTTTTTTTTAAAGCTTTCTTTTCACTTAGCCTCTGTGTGGTTCCCACTGTAGTAGCCAAGATTTTTGAAAAAAGAAGTCCATCAGACAGAAAGCAAATGAGAAGTATGTAACATGCTGTCTCGGAGAGAAAAGCAAAGCAGTCCCTCCCCATCAATCAATCTCTGGTTGCCTTTTTTTTTTTTTTTTTGCTGGCCCTTGAACAGCAGCCAGTCTCTCAAAAATTAAAAGGTTAAAGCCTTGCTTGACACTTTATCTTCATGCCTGAAAAAGCCTCTCCTGATGCATTTTGGTGAGCCAGGCACCTGTTTTGTTAAAGGCATTGGAGCAAGTAAACTGTCAGATACTGTTAGATACTGTCAACTGTTAGAGGAGAGCTGGTCTTGTGGTAGCAAGCATGAATTGTCCCCTTTGCTAAACAGGGTCTGCCCTGATTGAATTTGAATGGGAGACTGCATGCGAGCACTGTAAGATAGATGGGGCCGCTCTGGTAAAAGCACCCGCATGCTTGCATGCAGAAGGTTCCAAGTTCCCTCCCTGGCATCTCCAGATAGGGCTGAGACGAGAGACTCTTGCCTGCAACCTTGGAGAAGCCGCTGCCAGTCTATGTAGACTAGATGGGCCAATGGTCTGACTCGGCATATGGCAGCTGCCTATGTTCCTATGTACTTTAAGGAACTTACACACACATTCAATGGGCACCAACTGTCCCTGTTTACCAGGGACAGTCCTTATTGTCTACAGTCATTCCTGGTAAATCAAAGTCCCTGTTTTGTCCCTATATTTTGCATCTTGGGCATGCCTTGCTTCATTATTTCCACATGAGTCCAGGAGCAACTCTACAACAACTAGTCTGTGGGAGTAAAGGGGTGGCAAACAACATTAGTAGGGAAGCAAGGATTTGCTATGTATTAGACACTTACAGAGGTAAGGTAATTAATGTTGTTAGTTTATTTACCTTATTAATGAAGCTTACTATTTTCAAACTTATTCAGAAAATGGGCCAGATTCCTCTTCAAAATACTGGGGAAATTCTCATGACCGGGCAGGGCGGCAGGCGGGCAGAAGGCTGGTTTAACTCACCTTCCCCCCACCCCAGATGAGCACCTATCTGTGGCTGGGAGCATGGACTGCACTCCTAGATGATCTGGGCTGCGTGGTGCAGCGTGGATCTCCAGAGGCTGGGAAAATGAGTCCCGGCCTCCGAATATCCCTCAATACACTGTGCGACATGTTCAGTGCATTGGGAGGTTCCCCCAGGAGACTAGGCACCTGTCTCTGTGTCCACTGGGTCCCAGCAAACAAACAATCCCAGAGCCTAGGTTAAGGGCTCACTTGAGACTTTAATCCCAGCTAAGATCCAGGTTTCAAAGCTGAGCTAGACGGCGCTGTCCCACTGGGATCGGGCCCAGCAGTTCTAGCAAACAGCATCCTTTTGCCAGTCTTAAATGTCCTGGCAATCCGTTTCATGATATGACCCCTGGTTCAAGTGCAGAGAGGGAGAAAAACCTCTCTCTCTCTCTCTCCACACCATGCATAATCAGGCTGTTAACTGGAACTAACCACATGGAGCATATAATTCCAATTTTAAAAGAACATCATAGGCCCTCAGTACCTCTCCAGCCCCAATTCAAGAGAGTAATTTTGGCTTTTAAAATGCTAAACAGTTTGGAATCTTACTATCTCATGGACTACTTCCTCCAGGATGAAGGCACTCTTGCCAGGGCTATCTCTAGCTTTTACGTGGCCCAAGATGAGAAGAGTTTGTTGGGGGCAGTGATCATTGACTATTGTTCTGTTTGGGTTTTTTGTTTGTTTCTTTTAAGCTTATGCCGGTGAATCTTGACTATGTTTAGCCATCCCTCTAGGGCTCTGTCTAACTTACACACACACACACACACACACACACACACACACACACACACACACATCAATGTGGTAAGAATCTCTGTTGCTGTGTTGCAGGGCGAGACCCCTGTTAGCGCAGAGGCTTGAAATGTTGTAAGGGTACAACATTTGGGGCTTTTTAATTTAGAAAAAAAGGTGACCAAGTGGAGACTTGATAGAGGTCCATAAAATTATGCATGGTTTCGAGAATGTGGATAGGGAGTAGGTCTTCTTCCTTTCTCACAACCAGGGATGCCATGAAACTGACTGCCTGGAAATTTAGGACCAACAAAAGGAAGCACTTTTTTCACACCATTCATAATTAATCTATGCCACGGGATGTGGTGATGGCCACCAGCTTGGATGGCTTTAAGCGCAGCGTAGGCAAAATTCATAGAGGCCCGGTCTATCAGTGGCTACTAATCCTGATGGCTACAGGCCACTTCCATGTCCTGAGGCAGGGTGCCTCCAAATACCAGTTGCAAGGGAGCAATGGCAGAAGAGGGGCATGTCGCCTTCCTCTCTTGTCTGTGGGCTTCTCAGAGGCTCCTGGTGAGTCACTGTGTCAAAGAGCTGGGCTAGATGGGTGATCCAGCAAGGCTGTTCTTACAATGACTGCCCTTCTAGAGCTCCTCTGCCCTCCAGACAGCCCTAACAGATGCACTCAGCTAATCTACAGAGGCCTTGTTCCACATCCCTCATCAGCAGAGGTGCAAAGCCAGCATGCAAGGTGAGGACATCACCACCTAGTGCATGTCACCAGGTGGTGATGTCATTAGCCTGTGTGCCAGCTCTTTGATGCCAGTGTGATAGGGGCAGAGGGAGATGAGCAGACAGCTCCAAAGGCAGGTGGCACACAGCTCCCCCAGCCCTGGCCCCATTGCATGGCCCATGTTCATTGTACATGATCACCCCATGGTAGATCCGCCCCTGCTGGGCTTATGTATGTTGCCTATAATATTATCCTCATTTTAGCTTTTGAAAGCTGCTTTGTGGGATGAAAAGTGGGATAAAAATATTTTAAACTAGCTTTCAGTACCCGGCGTTGCTCGGGTTTATAGTGCATGTTTCTCTTTGTTATTGCATCCATCTCCATTTTGTGGCTATACCAGTTGTATATCTGTCTGTGTGAGGTGGTTGCTGGATACCCTGTGTTACTCATAGGGTCCTGGGCAGTCACTATGCAAAGTTTGGCCCCAATAGCTCAAAGGGTGTGGGGATGATTAGGGAACAGACAGACATTCAATTGTGTGTGTGTGTGTATTTATATTTATATTTATATTTAAGTCACAAATAAATGCATAAGCCTTCACTGTACAAGACTATATGAGTGAGGGTAATTTCATGGGTGCCACTGCCACAGCGTTGAGGTCTTATTTCTGATCCTGTCCACTCCACAGCAGCACCTCAGCAAACAGTTTTGCACTTTTCTCTGGTAGTTGCATATTACTAATGGACATAATGAGGCAATAAGCAAAGAGAGAGAGAGAGAGAGAGAGAGAGAGAGAGAAGACATTTCATTGTTTTTTGCCATAACACAAACCACATTTGCAGTCCTGATGAAGATTTTGCCTGTCTGTCTCCATCTTCTGAATAATAGGACATTGGAAATTGACGATGGTGACTAATAGTTTTTATGTCCCATCCACGCACGTTTCAATTACTTATGTAAGCCTGAGTCATTCCAAAGCTAAGCCTTTGGAGAGAAGAGAAGGGAAGAAAGTGGAAGGTGGTCAGGAATCTCTCCACACAATTGCTTAGTGCCTGGTTGGTTTGCTTGGCTGGATCACATGGTCTGCCCTTCTGCAAAAAAAATAAAAAATAAAAAAAGTTGGCTTACTCTGTTGTGGGAAGTGCAGAAACATTCCAGGTCTTAACTAAGGACTATGTGTTTGCTACAAAAACTATCTGGAAAACCTAGGGCAAAAACTTATAGTGGTCCCATGATCAGCTTGTTTTTACACAAGTATATAAGAAGATACCCACAATGGCCCACCAGATGCCTCTGGGAAGCCCACAAGCTGGAAATGAAGGTGTGCTGCCTCTTCTGCTGTTGCTCCCCTGTAAATGGTATTCAGAGGCATCCTACTACTGAACCTGGAGGTAGCATGTAGTCATCATGACTAGTAATAATTGATAGACCTATCCTCCATGAATTTGTCTAATCCCCTTTCCAAAGCCATCCAAGCTGGTGACCATCACCACATCCCTTGGCAACACATTCCATAGACGAATTATGTACTGTGTAAAGAAGTGCTTCCTTTTGTCAGTCCTAAATATCCTGTCAGTCAGTCTTATTGGATGGCCCTTGATTCTAGTGTTGTGCAAGAGGGAGAAAAACAACTCTCTGTCCACTTTCTCTGCATCATTTGCACTTTCACAAACTTCTGCCATGTCTCTCCTAAGCAACCTTGCTTCTAAATTTAAAAAAAAACACCCAGGCACAATGCTGTAGCCTTTCCTCATAAGGATGTTGTTCCAGCCCACTGATAATTTTGCTTGCCCTCTTCCACCCCTTTTCAAGTGCTATAATCAGGGGCACATCAAGGTAATTTGGGTGCCTGGACTGCCCAGCCACAAGGTCCCCCCCCCGCATGAAGCCCTACGGAACCTCCTTTGAGGGGCCCGTCCCACCAAAGCTCCACTTTTTTAAAAACCCTCTTACCACGTCCTTCTCCCCCCACTTAACAGCGTTGGGTCTGCGTTCTGGGTCAGTTTGGACCAGGACTGTGGCAGGAGCAAGGTGTTAAAGGGTCACCCCATGCAGAGCTGTCACCAGCTTACATACTGCGCAAAGTTCCATGCATGTTATATTGGAATGTACACGCAGCGGCACAATAGTGCTCTTTGCACAAATGCAAAAACTGCATAGAGTTACACAAAGAGCGGCCATTGGAAATGATGGCCATTCACTGTGCAACTCTGTGTAATTTTTGTGTTTGAGCAAAGAGTGCTACAATGCAACCAGGTGCACGTTCTGTTACAACAGAGCTGCACAACTTCGGCTCTTCAGCTACTTTTATACAACAACTCTCAAAATCCCCCTCCACAGTGGCCAATAGTCAGGGAATATGGGAGTTGTAGGCCAACAGCTCCAGGAGCTCTGAAGTTGTGTAGCCCTGCGTTACAACATGCACGGAACTTTGCACAGTATGTTGACCATTAACATTTGTGGGCCCCAAGGGGAAATAGTGTATGGGGCCCTGCATGACAAATCAATGTTGTTCTAGCCCTGTTGGAACCAGAAGAATCCCTGTTGCTGTGCTATAGGGTGGAGGAGGCATGGGGCCCTGAGAGACTGCACTGCTGCTCCCCACATCATAAAGCCCTGCCCCCATGCTAAAGCCCTGATCTAGATCAGGCTCTCCATGCCTGTTGTTGGGCATTAAAAAAAATGCACTCAAGCACTAATTCTGCATGTCTGGTAATAAGTGTGTTTGACTTGACTCATAACTCCTGGCTCCTACTTCCAGATTCTTGGCTCTTGCTTTGTATGGCTCATCTGTGACACAACCATGATCAAAGAGCAGGCTTTATTCCTCCCAAATGAATGAATGTAATCTAGAGGTTATTCTCATGATAGGGGAAAACCAGGCTAAGGGAGTCCAGCCCGATTTTCCCCCATCGTGGGAACCACCGGGCTCATGGGCATGCCCGGTGGTTCAATGGCGGCTAACCTGCCAAAGTAGCCCTCCCCTAAAATTAGGTTAGCGGAGCAAGTACTCTGCTAAAACCATTTTCTTGATCATGAGACGCTGTGGTGTGGCTCCATGCTGTGGCAACTCATGAGTAGACCCCCAACCAGGAGGCTACAATAAGCCTCCTGGCCTCGGGGGTCTCCCAAGTATGCCCCGTGCACTCCCGTGGGGAATCCTGAGAATTCCAGGGGCCAGATGGCCCCTGATCCCCGCTGCCCCTACCGGCTCCATGACAGAGCTAATAATTGGGTGGGCAGCCAACCTGCTCAGCTTGCTTGTGTGCGCGGATAGCAGGTTAAGCCCGCTCTCCCCAGGGCTGTACACATGGATCGTGTGTAGAGCCTCCTAGTCTCTTATATGGGAGAAAGTAATGCACTGTGTGAGAGGGGAAACTGCCTTAATTTCACTGTTTCTGGTGACCCAAACTATTAAGAAGCCTGGACCTATTTGCATAGCCCCACTTCTTCATCTGCATAGCTCCAATTCTGGGTTCTGTCGCTTGGTCGCAGGCTAGAATGTGATTGAATGCTGGGAATTGGTGTTTAACTACATATAGTAGAGCTGCACAACTTTGGCCTTTCTGCAGATGTTGGACTGCAATTCCCACCCATCCACCCCAACTATTGGCCATTTTGGCCAAGGATGATGGGAGTTATTTCATTCATTCATTCATTCATTCGATTTTTATACTGCCCTTCCGAAATGGCTCAGGGAGGTTTACAATTAAAAACAGAAAACATTTAAACCAATAACAATTAAAACAAAAATATAAATATGAACACCAATTAAAAACATCTTTAAAAACAATTAAACTATCAGAACAATTAAAACCCTGAAAACCAGGTTAACATTAAAAATAATTAAAAATAATTAAAAACCCTGAAAAGCCAGGCCAAACAGATGGGTTTTAAGGGCTCTCTTGAAGGACAGTAAGGAATTACGATCGCAAATTTCTGCTGGGAGTGCATTCCACAGCCCGGGAGCAGCTACAGAGAAGGCCCGCCTCTGAGTCGCCACCAAACGAACCGGTGGTAACTGGAGACCGACCTCCTCAGATGACCTTAATGTGCGGTGGGGATCATGTAAAAGAAGGTGCTCTCTAAGATATCTCGGACCCAAGCCATTCAGTTGTATTCCAACAACTGCTGGGGAGCTGACATTGTGCAGCTTTGACATAGATACAGAACTTCCCACCTCCCCCACACACTTCTCCTTCTGTCCCATGTCTCAGATGGACATCCAATGGTACTGCAGCCATTTGAGAGAGGCATGAATTCCACCCCCCTCCCCCAATTCTTAATTATGTCCTGTCTTTTACTGCCAAAGTCAAAGGGCGTATTTAGCTATAAGGATCAGAAGAAAACACACATATTTCTCCCCAGACAAAACTAATCCTTTTGTTTGTAATTGTGACACTGCATGAAACTTCTCAGCATTCGATGGAGTTACAGCGATTGCCGAACGGAAAGGCCAGCATGTCACTCTGACAAATGAAGATAAGCGCCAGGTTTGTTAATGCAGATGGAAAATTACCAAGAGCTCAGCAAATGCTAGAGTTTGGAGAATGTTCAGGGGGCTGGGGGAAGGGAGGGAGGAGGGAAAAAAGTGAAGCTGCAAAATAATAAGGATTCGGCTGTGAATAGCTGCTGGCAGATGGAATCCACATTTTGAAATGGCCCCTGGCTTTGGCTTTTCTCAACAGCCTGTCATTTGTACTGATTTTCCTCTGACATCCTGAAGAGCTCATTTTGACATTGAACTGGGAACGACTCAGTGACTCAGCCATGTCTCCACACACGCATAGCATTTTGTTTGCTAAGGGGGAAACATCAAAACTGGGACTCTGAAAGTATTGCCTCATTAATATTCTTCTGGGTTAAGTTTTGGAGTAGATTATGTTTCCCCTAAATCCCCTCTTTAGCCCTACTAATGGTGCAGCGGGGAAATGACTTGAATAGCAAGCCAGAGGTTACCGGTTCAAATCCCCGCTGGTATGTGGTGTAGTGGCTAGAGTGCTGGACTAGGACCGGGGAGACCCGAGTTCAAATCCCCATTCAGCCATAAAACTAGCTGGGTGACTCTGGGCCAGTCACTTCTCTCTCAGCCTAACCTACTTCACAGGGTTGTTGTGAAAGAGAAACTCAAGTATGTAGTACACCGCTCTGGGCTCCTTGGAGGAAGTGCGGGATATAAATGTAAAAAATAATCCTATATAATAAAATGGTTGGGTACCTGCGTCCGTGTCTTTTTCGGGTGTTCTGCGCATGCGTGGTGTGCGCGGGGAAGCCGGGCGAGGCGGCAGAGGCCCCAGGTGGTGCCGGCCCCGGCCGGAGGAGGTGGTGGGCCCGGGCGGGAGGAGGCGGCGGGGGAGGGCGGAGAAGGCGGCGGGCCCAGGGGAAGCTGGAGCCCGGGGGAAGCCGGAGGAGGTGACGGGCTGGCAGCCAACATTGGGCTCCGCAGCGGCGGCAAGACCGGGCTCGATGGCGGCGGCGGGCGCACTCAGCCCCGCCGGAGACGGGGGTGGGGGAAGAGAGAAAGTTAGCTGGCCCCAAAGGTCTACTAGCGCCCGTTAATTTAACGGGCTGAAAGTTACTAGTAAATAATAATAATAATAGTTACTGAGGTTCAAAATATTCCTTCCCAGCTCCCATAGTAAAACCAGAAGAGCCCAACATATCCCCTTGTTCGGAGACCTTGGCGCTTTCAGTAAGACCATTTCCATCATCAGAAGCGTTGTGCCTTGGACAAGTCTAAGAATCCATGAGGAGCAGACACAGCCAGATTATGACATGCTAAGGCCCTAAGCTATGTCAAGCTTAAAAGGCCCCATAGCGTTACAAAAAAAATATTGTTCTAACAAAATGGGCAATTAAAATAGAAATAATAATGCTTTGTTTTTAATGGGCAAAGTTGCAACAAAATCTTTGTTAGAATGCTAACAAAAATAGTTGTCTTGCAACAGCCTATTTGCTCTAGAAATACCTTTAAATGAAAACATGTTAAGTAAAAGCTGAAATTTAATCTTTTAAAATGATCTTTCAGAGCCTCTCATAATGTGAGGCCCTAAGATGTAGCTGAGTGGGCTTGTTTCTAAATCTGGCACTGGGTCTGAGGACTAGGTCCTAATCAATGCACAGTCTGACCCTAAATACATACAGGTAGCCCAATATGTTTAGCAATGCTTGATGATGTTAAATTAGTAGTCTGTTTCCAACACAATTCAAAGTGCTGGTTCTAACTTTGAATGCCTAAACAATTTAGGACTATGATACCTATAGATCACATCCTTCTTGTCTGTCTACTAATTTTTTTTTACTTCTATGCTATTTTGCACTACCACTTTGGAAACCTATCTCTTTAACCAGGCTTTTGGTTAGGTTTAAAGGTAAACTGTGCCATCAAGCCGATTTCGACTCCTCGTTTTAAATTGCCTTGAATTGGTTTTTGTTGTTATTTTTTATTTTTGTTGTAAACTACCTTGAGACTTCGTGATTTGGCAGTATAAAAATATGATGAATCAATGAGTGAGTGAGTGAGTGAGTGAATAAATGAATACATACATACATACATACATATATAATGTAGCCTCAAGGAGGATTACAGCACATTTAAAACAATGTAAAACAAAAACAATATAAAATTTATATTAAAACACAGAGACAGAATTTAAAATACCATTTAAAATCCATAAACAAGCACAGACAGCCATAAAAAGTCATGCAACAGATTTTCCTCTCATTCCACAAAGGCACACCTGAATGAAACCATCTTCAGCAGCAAAAGGTCAGGAGGGACCTGAGGGAATGGGTCTTCCCGGAATGAGCACTCCATAGCCTGGGGCAACCTTTGCACTCATCCACTAGAATGCTGGAAGGCAGGAGCAGGTATTGTTTTTGGCCACCAATTGGACAGATATATTGGGCAGAGTCAGGCAATCCTCTAAAACAGGATCACCCTGTGGATGTAGAGCAGGGGTGGCCAACCTGAAGCTTCGGCTGTTGTTGAACTATCATTCCATTCCTCCCCATCCACAATATGGCAGAGGATAATAGGAGTTGTAATCCAGCAACAGCTGGAGAGCCTCTGGTTCACACTACCCCGGTGTAGAAGTTGCAGGTTGGTTTAGAAAGGAGGACTCGGGCAGCTGGGAGGGTGGGCGGTTGGCGGCGGCGGCGGCGGGAGCAATTTGTTGCTACGATGATGGGGACATCAACCGTCGTTTGGGGCACTTCAGCTACTTTGGCCAACATGGCTGCCCGTGTCTGGGCAGCCGTATCTTTTTCGGCGGTTCTGAGCATGCGCTCTGCGCATGCCCAGAACTGCCGAAAAAGACACGGGCGGCACGGGATCACACACAGGGCTTTTATTATAGAGGATTGAAAACAGCTACTTATGATTGTGTATAATTGTGCTTCTAATTGTGTTCTAAGCACAATCCTTTATAAGTAATTGAGCAGGAAGCCAACTTTAATTGAGAAACAAGAGTTTGAAATGTATGACTTACTAAACATAGGCTAAGAAAACAATAAACAGGCTAACAGTCTCTTATACAGAGAGAGGTAGAACTAGGGATGTGCATGGAACTCGTTCCATACACTCCCAGGAGAGCGGAGTGGTGGTGTTTCTGCATGTGTGCCGTGTGCATGTGCGTCGGCCAATTCCGTGCCGACACTGACTGGAGCTGCAGGGAGGCACCCTGCAGCCCTGCACGGCCACTTTTTGTGCCAGTGCCAGCAGGGGCGGGGAGTAGCAGGGCGGGGGCTGGCAAGTAGTAAGAAAACCTCCGAACAGGCTCAGTTGACAGAGCCAGTTTGGCGCTCCTAGAATGGAGTGCTGAACGATTCCATGCACATCCCTAGGGAGAACCTCTCAGTTTGAATTTTTAAGTCAGCAACTGAGAAGGTGATAAACAAACACAGTGACACACACACACACCAAGCCAGTACACAGAAACATTCAAAAATATACAAGCATGACTTAGATCAAGAACAGAAACAGAGAGGCTGTTCTTATGCACAGCAAGACTGGGCTATGGTGCATGTGAGACCCACCGGCAGCTGCACTTTGGCAGCAAACCCACCCAACAGGCCTGCCTGTTAGCCGAAGTTAAGGGCACAAGCATGCCCTTAACCCAGGCTAAATGCTTGTGTGTAGGAGGAGCAGCCTCCTAGCCAGTACTGGGGGGGTCCCCAAAATGCACTGTGCACTTGGGGTTTCCTGGGGGCTGGGATGATGTATCCTGGCCCCTGGGATATGTCATTCTGGGGGCCAGCCGGTGTCTATCTGGGCAGCCAGTATCCATCTGGGCGCACAATATGCACAACACACACACCCAGCACAGACCTGCACAGTCTGCAGGGGAGGTACGTTTCAGCAACCTTCCTCCCTGCATGCCCAGAGGCGTATCTAGGGAAAATAGCACCTAGGGCAAACACTGAAATTGCGCCCCCTGTCCAAATATCTGACACCCATCTTTAAGATAACTTTACCATAATATCAGCTGAAAAATACAAATCAAGCTCATTAATCTTTTAATATTTAAAAAACTAACTATTTAGCTGGAAAATGACAAATTTCAGTATGCTGGGGCTCATGAAATACCCAAATACTATGTGGAGGTGTACTTGGAAAACTAAACAGAAGTGCCTGTCTAATTCTTTACTATGCATTGTAGCATCACTATTACATAAGTTTTAAAAATAAATGGAGAATTTGACTTTTCCCAGATACTCTGAAAATAATTAAAGGATATGCAGAGTAAACTGTGTCACTGCTTGGAATATATTCTAGTCTTTCAGAAAGACAGTTAAAATGAGAGAAAGAGAGCAAGAAACTCCCAGTGGGCCTTAATACTAAGGATTTCACACTGATTCAAACACAAAGTCACCATTAATAGCCATATTATTAAGACATCACATTTAACTCACTTATCACAAGAAGCAAAGTAAGAGCAAGTGAATACAATCCTAGCTCATAAGCTTCAGCTCGGTATTCACAAGCCCTGATTCTCTGTACATAGTGCCAAACTAAATATGTGTACAGTGATTTATATTATATTAAATTTTTAAAAAACACATTTTTACCTGTAACCCCTTTGGGGCGCTTCCTAAAGGCTGTAGGGGGTCTGCAAAGATTCCCCCTCCCCCTGCTGGCCTCTAGGGCCTCACAGGGACCATTTGAGCATGTGCGGTAACCATTTTTAAAAATAAATTTTGTTTTTAAAAAATGGCCACTGAAAACAAAATGGCTGCTGCACATGCTCAAATGGCCTCTGTTAGGCCTGGCATGGCCTAGGCCTGGCATGGCCTCACAGAAGCCATTTGAGCATGCACGGTGGCCATTTTGTTTTCAGTGGCCATTTAAAAAAATTTTAATTTAAAAAAATGGCGCCTCTCCTTCAAGTGGCACCCGGGGCACATGCCTTGCCTTCCCTATCCTAGATACACCCCTGTGCATGCCTGGTCACCCTTCTCACTGATAGTGAGAAAGGGCCCAATGTCTATAGCAAATCCCAACAGTAGAAGACAGTTAACTTAATTTCCAAAGCTCTTTCAAATTCCACAATCTAATGCTGTGCTTCACAGAATAACTGAAATATGACCGAAAACAAAATATTTCACTAGAAAGGTGAAGTATAAATTTGGGGCTTGAGTCCATTGGCCAGTCTTCAATTTAAAAAACATTGCCAAGCTCTTACCGGATTATGTTGCACTTCTGCTCTAAAAAAAGCAGGCCTTCCAAAACTTTTTCTAGAACTCTTGCATGATTTACTTAGAAATATTAAGAACAATTTTCTGGGCAGATATGTAGATAGTTCTACAACATGTTAATTTAACTTGCATTTAGAAATGGCAACAGCCCCACTTATGGGATGGGCTTTTTTTTTTTTTTTTTTAACTGAAAGCAGCTTTAACATCCATAGGCTACATTATGCTGGAAATGGGAACCAAGATTACAAGCACTAGTTGACCTCTTTCCAGATATTATGTTGCATGAGCGTACAGATGTCTGTACATTCGTACATGTTTTTGTGTGAATGGCTGTACGTGTGTTCATTTTAAAAGTGAATCTGAGTACAGGCCCCTCAAATGCATGGTACAGATCGGAAGTATACTGCTCTATCTGTGTTCAGCATAATATGTGAATAACGGTACCTGTGTACAGATCTGTACCTGTGTACTCTGCACACCCATATGAGTGCTGAACATAATGTGTGAATAGGGCTTTGGGAGACAAATAATAAGAAGTTTGGCCAGCCTCCAGTTCCATATGCACAAGCCTCTGAGGACGATTTTGAAAACTATGCATATAGCTTATATTTATTTTCACTATCTAACAGACTGCAAGGTTATGGGTTGAGTGTATTTTGAAGGGGAAGAGCTTCAGCCATACCACACAGCCTTTCCCCACCCCCATTCCCCCAATCTGTCTCCGGTCCCTTTCTGAGCAGTTAAAACGAGACTGCAGTAGCAAATATACAGATAGCTCTTGCTCCCAAATGGCATAATTTGAGGTCAAAGAACCAGGGTCAAATTAGATGTGATGTTCAACATGTCATCATCTTTCTGTATTTTGCTGTTGCTTTTGCTGTAAGATAAGAACTGGTAACTGCAGGAGATGTTCATCCTGATGGGGATGTGGCTGTAGCTCAGTGGTCGACCACCTGCTTTGCATGCAGAAGGTCCCAGATTCAATCCCTGGCATCTCCAGGTAGGGCTGGGAAAGACACCTGCCCAAAACCTTGGAGAGCCACTGCCAGTCAGCCAAGACAATCCTGAGCTAGATGGACCAATGGTCTGACTCAGTAAAAGGCAGCTTCCTATGTAACTCATTCAGTCCAGAAGCTCATCTTTGGCTGCAAAGAACCTCATTTTTAAGTGAATAGATCAGGCATCAAGAAATGGGGTCTTCTGCTGACCCACTTCCAGCTCCCTAAGCAGTACTGCTGGCTTTCCAGCTGCCAATCCAGAGGCAGGAGAGATGTGAGAATGTGAGTTGCCATCTGTGAAAACAGGACTCATCAGCAGCCTTTTCCCAGGAACTGGGTGTCAAGGCCTTGAACCTCCACCCAGATTTCATTTACAAAATGGCCCTTCAAAAAAATCTAATTTCTGGCCAGGCAGGTCTATAGACATTCATGTGGTCCTTAAAGTTTAATGGAATTCTATTTCAGTTGCGGTTTACTCTTGGGCACAGCACAAATTCAGCT
Source organism: Hemicordylus capensis (assembly GCF_027244095.1). NCBI lineage: Eukaryota > Metazoa > Chordata > Lepidosauria > Squamata > Cordylidae > Hemicordylus > Hemicordylus capensis. Next base: position 430,104,356 of record NC_069657.1, on the reverse strand, counting down.
TTGTATAGATCTAGTTTCAAGAGCCATAACGAAGGAGTGTGCTCTTTCCATGGTCCAAAATATTGCCATATCGTCCTCGTTGAACTTGGAGAGGCGCCACAGAGCGAGCAAACTTTTCCAGCAAGGAACTGACTTCACGAGAACGCCTGGAATAACACAAGCTGGCTGCGGTGCCTAGAGTGACTTTACATTCACTAATTAATTACTTGGGTAGCATGTTTCTCATGAATCAAGACATTAAAAAAAAGACAGCTAACTAAATGAGCTGCAGATTTGAGTCAGACAAGACATGCCATGGAATTAATGTATCTCTCTGTGACTTTGATCATTTGATTCCAAAGAAATAGTGATAAGAAGAGAAAAATAGGTTTAATGCTGATGTTATGGTTCTAACCTTTGGTTCTTTTTTCTTGTGTTGCCTGTTTCTAATAATTCTTGACTATGTTCCATCCAGTTCAAGTTAAGCATATTGATGCTGCATTGATTGTAGCCTGTGCTTTAAACTTGTTGAGACTCCTTAAATGTGTGTGGCTTTGACTAAAAAGCCAATTGAACAAAGTTGTATGGCAGGGGTTCCCAACTTAGGTCTTCAGATGTTGTTGGACTACATATGACGGTATATAAATATGATTGATGAATGAATGAATGAATGAATGATACTCTGCCCTGGGACTGTTGCAGACTTGTAAGTGGCCCTGACACTCTTCAGAACTGGCAGTTGTACAAACAGTGCTGCCACAGTTTTCCCTATTGTAATGAATGAGAAAACCTGTGGCAACCACTGAATTGTTAGAAGTGAGAATTCTAAAGCATTGTTCTTAGCACTACAGAAACCACTTTTGGCCACTAGAGGCATGAGGAATTATGTTAATAGGTCTCTCTTGGTCAGTTAAGAGTCAGAACTGTTCAGGTATTGTTGAAGGCTCGTGCCTGTTTGTGTGTGTTGTTCTATGTCTATCTCAGTATGTGATGTATAGTCTCTTAAGAAATCTTTGTTTTTTGAACTCAACCTATTGTCTCCAGAAAATCTCTTGAGCTAAGCCTCTTTACCACCAGAGCATGCGCTGCTGTATGAGGATTTTAATGTTTCTCCTCACACCTTGCAACATGAATAGCATCAGGGCTGCTTATTAGTCTGTAGTAGCTCTGTGGAGCCTTATGGTGATGTAATCCTGAGTATCGTGTCAGCAGTATTGTTAACACTTATATACACTATTCAACAACAACAACAACAACAAGTTCTCAAAGTGGTTTACACAGCCAGAGAAACAAAGGAATGTCTTCTGTCCCCAAAGAGCTGACAGTCTAAAACCAGGAAGACACAAGGAGGACACCAGCAAACAGCCACTGGAAAACACACCTCTGGAATAAAAATAAGGACAGCTAATCTCACCTTGAAAAGGTGCTTCTTTGCCCAATATACAGGAACATAACTTTCAGCACAGAGTAGAAACGCTGAGGAGTGTTGCAGGAGCTCATAACAAAAAAATGATCCTTGTTATGAACATAGGAGTGTTACAAGAGTGCCTCCAGTTTCATTCATAAAGAGTGGGTAAGTATGCAGATAATCCTAATAAAGAAATTGAGCAAAGAGGCACCTTTAAAAAGTGGCAATTCTCTTTACTGAGCAGGGGGAGAGGAACTGGCCCTATCCATCCCCAGCACAACATCCCTTCAGCGGCTGTTGCTGGTGTCTATCTTATGTTTCCTTTTTAGATTGAGTCCTTTGGAGACAGGGAGCCTTTTTATTTATTTATGTATATCTATGTACACCACTTTGGAAACTTTTGTTGAAAAGTGGTATATAAATATTCATCATATTCGTATTCAAAGGTTTGTTGCGAACCTCCTTGAGACATTGATTGGAGGCACTTTATAAATATGCTAAATAAATAAATACAATTCACTATTCTTGCTTTGTGCCTGCCCGCCCCCCTGCCAAGTGAACTAACGTGGCAACCTATAATTATTCATCTTCTTTTTCATTTTGTCCAGTTGGATTGTGGCCTGCTTCTTTCCTTTGATGATGCCACTGGGAATGCGGAGTGAGAAAAGTTGAGGGTTTTACTGTCGCCGTTTCCCAAAAAGCAGATTTGGGTTGCTAGATCTCTCAAGGCTTAGAACTCAGTTTCAGGCAGGGGAGTTTGAGAGCTCAGGGGTGGCAACTGGCAGAGAAGGAAGCAGAATCTGTCATCACTTGATGATTACAAAAAGAGAGAGATCAAGCCACTCCTAGCTTATATTCATGCAGGATTATCACCCCTTTCCCCTATGTATTTTCACAATATATTTATTAGGCCTCATTGGTGCCTGCCTTGAAATCATTCTCTTCCACAGAAAGAGAGAGATGCTGAGGCAGAAAGGACATGCTGGAACAAGGGTAGGGGTGTAGCTATAACTGGGTGAAGTGTGTGTCGGGGAATATCCCTGGGCCTGTGAGGCAGGGGACCCGACTGGCTGAGTGCCAGCTTACTCTTTGCTCTTCACTGTTAAGTTTGTATTAATATATGAGGTGAACGTAGTAAATATATATGTTTAAAATGTTTCAGAGCCAGGGCAATGCATGCACGCACACAAGTGCGTGTGAAAGTGTCTGTATGTGTGGGGAGTATATGTGATACTATTTGCATAGGAGTGAGAGAAAGGCCATGCCAAGGATGTTTTGTTTTTCACCATCTCTTTACAGTTCTTCTGCTGTAAAGACACAGGGAGGAGGAGGAGGTGGAGGAGGAGGCAGGGGCCCAAGGGCCCATCTTGGCTTCATGTCCCACAGTCCACTCCAACGTTGCTACACCCTTGAACAAGGGAGCGAGTTCAACTTTAGGAGAGGGATGGAGTTGGGCTTTGTGAAAACAGCCTGTCCATTTCCTGGAGTTGTGTTATTTCCTTGTCCTGGTCTGGAGACCCCAAGAAGGAGAATAAAGCCCTGAAATGTTCTGTCAAATGCTGGCAAGCCTTGAAAAGGTGGCAGGGCAAAGAGAAGGGAAGAGGAGATTTAATACCTTCTAAAGTTAGTTTAGGTGCGAATGACAAGGCATGCCTATGTTTACTGCTGCCTGCCTGTCTGGTTACTGTTGCCTGAGGGGGGCCAAAGGAGATGTTACTTGGGATCCCATGACTGGGATTCCCAATGCTTTTTCTGTTACAGAAAGCAGCCACGGGGGTCCCAATCCAGAGTGGGGCTGGAGCACAACAGGCACGGGCCTTCTCCATTGCTGCCCCGAGGCTTTGGAACACGCTCCCTGATGAAATAAGAGCCTCCCCATCTCTTACAAGTTTTTAAAAGGCAGTCGAGACACATTTGTACACCCAGGCTTTTAATTAGATACTGTTTTAATAGTTTTATTTATTTTATTTATTGTTACATTTATATACCGCCTTTCATTAAAACAATCCCAAGGCGGTTCACACAAAAATTAAAACAAGACTATTAAAAATACACAATAAAAATATAAGCTAAAATACAAAAACACAGATCTGACTAAAAAGTTTTAAAATACAAGTATAAAATAACCAATTAAAATAAAAGGAAGCAGCAGTAGAGACAATTATATAAAAGCCTGGGTAAAAAGCCAAGATTTCACACGCTTTCTAAAAACTGTGATGGAGACCGAGGAGCGAATAGAGCATTCCAGAGTCTGGGGGCAGCAACAGAGAAGACCCTGTCCCGCGTACACGACAACCGAGCCTCCCTCATTGTCGGCACCTGGAGCAGAGACCCCTCAGATCAGTTTGATGGTTTTTAATATTTGTTTGTTTTAATATCATTGTTTATCATTGTTTTAAATTTTAAATTGTTAAACCTAATGGCGCAGTGGGGAAATGACTTGACTAGCAAGCCAGAGCTTGCCGGTTCGAATCCCCGCTGGTATGTTTCCCAGACTATGGGAAACACCTATATCGGGCAGCAGCAATATAGGAAGATGCTGAAAGGCATCATCTCATACTGTGCAGGAGGAGGCAATGGTAAACCCCTCCTGTATTCTACCAAAGACAACCGCATGGCTCTGTGGTCTCCAGGAGTCGACACCGACTTGACAGCACACTTTAATGTTTCAACCTTTTTACTTCTTGTTTTTATTGGTGTTTTTTTTTTGTTAACTGCCCAGAGACTTGCATTTTGGGCAATATACGAATATGTTTAATTAATTAATTAATTAACCTTTCGCCTCGTGCTATTTCGCACTGAAAAATTTACTCCCTCCCCTGAACCTGCTATTTGTCCCAACTGACAAATTTTACATACATTTTGTCAAGTTTGGCCTTGAGGTGAGAAGGGAAATTTGTGGAGTAGCATGGTGGCTGTGCACCTCAGGCGCTTTCCTGAGGTGATGTAGCTTAAGTGGGCAGTGAAAAATCGTACCCACCTCCCCAAACCTGCTATTAGTCTCAGTGGACAAAATTTACGTAAATTCCATCTAGTTTGGCCCTGAAATGAGAAGAGAAATTCACTGATTACCATAGTGGCTGTGCAGTTCCCAGGCATTTTCCTGAGGTGAAGTAGTTTAAGCAGTTTAAGCAGCAGGGCCAATCGGGGTGGGTGGGCCTGGAGGGCTATTTGGCCTGGGCCTCAAGACCAACCAGGGCCTCAAATTTGGACAAATATTCAAACTATGTCTTGCTCTTCTTGTGGTGCCTTGTTTTGTTTTCATTTTGTTTTCATTTGTCGTCATTTTTTATTTTTATTATGGCTAGGGACCTCAACAGTTGGAAGTGGCCCAGGCCTCTCTGGACCTCTGAGGGACTGCTCAGCAACTACTGTCAGAAAGTGTGTAAGAATAGGCTATGCCTCATATAAGCGTGGAGTAAAAATTGAGGGCTTTGAGGCACTGGGAGGGACAGGGTTTCCAAACTGGTAATCTGGAATATCTAACTCTTCAAGTAATCTGGAATATCTAACTCTTCAAGTAATCTGGAATATCTAACTCTCCAAGACCCTATTCAGGGTCTCCAAAGCTTTGAATGCAGAAGAACTATATGAGGCAAATATGCCAAGCAGTACAGTAGTTGGAATAGTGAGGAGAGGGAAGGAGTGACCTTTCCTGAGTTGAAATCCTTTTGACGAAAATCCCTCAGCAACCACAAGGAAAAGACAACAAGGTGACAGACATTACAACACTGATTTGTGTCTTACAGGAAATAAGCAGGAGCCCTTGTCCCATGATCTCATGGGGGATTTTTCACACACACTGCTTGTCAATTGCTTTCAGTCACTCAGCATCTTCTTACATGAAAGAGCATCTGAGTGAAGCCTAGAAAACAGAGCGATGTTTAAAAATCATCAAGAAGCTACTGTGTTTAATGACTTACTGAGATGTAATGCAGGAAATAGGTGAAGTGTCTGTCTCCTGACCTCCTTTTAAAAACACACACACTTCACTGCAGTCGTGGAGCATTCCAGATTTGTTCAGAGCAAGGGGGTGGGGTGCTTGACTTTCCATGGGGTGCTTCCTTCACACCCTCTCTGAGCTGTTTTTGGCTGACATGTTGAGCAAGGGGACACAGATGGCTTGAGCACTTCCCACACCTCTGCATGCGCATAAATACCTGTGATGGGACTGTACCACAAGGCTGCCGCACTCGCGGTAAGGACTTCAAGCACACAGCAGCATGGCATAATGCCCATTGGAAAGAATGGGCATCATGTTGGCATCATCATCATCATCAAGGTATGTCAGCTCAGCAGAAGTGTAGCGATAATTGAGCGAATGGGTTCAAATAACGGGAGAGAAAAGCTGGTCTTGTAGTAGCAAGCATGACTTGTCCCTTTAGCTAAGCAAGGTCCGCCTGGTTACATATGAATGGGAGACTAGAAGTGTGAACACTGGAAGATCTTCCCCTCAGGGGATGGAGCCACTCTGGGAAGAGCAGAAGGTTCCAAGTTCCCTCCCTGGCTTCTCCAAGATAGGGCTGAGAGAGATTCCTGCCTGCAACCTTGGAGAAGCCGCCGCCAGTCTGTGAAGACAATACTGAGCTAGATGGACTTATGGTCAGACTAATTCTCTGGCAGCCTCCTATGTTCCTAACCCGGGCCCCCAGCTCCTGAGGGCCCCCCAGCTCCAGCCCTCCCTATTTTCTTCATTCTCTCCCTCACTCAGTGAGGCCATTGGGGAGAGGGGTGAACACAGGCCCCCTTTCCCCTAGCTACACCCCTGCAGCTCAGTAAAGTTGCGTGCACACAAGTTGCATTGTGCATATAATGTTCTAAAAGAGTTAACCTGTTATTTTCAATGGGCTTACCCTTGCATGACACAATTTGTGCAATTTTAACATTAGAAGAATTTGCACAACTTGCATGCATGCAATGTACCCTTGCACGGTATGTCAGCCAGTATTTGGTTCTTCCACTGGTAGGAAAGCAGGTGGGGAAAGCAGACTCTGGATCATAAAGAGGCCTATGGGGAAAGGGTTTATCATTCATTCATTCATTCATTCATTCATTTGATTTATACACCGCCCCTCCAAAAATGGTTCAAGGTGGTTTACAACAAATAAAAACAACTAAAATCAATTAAAATCAAAACTAAATCAATTAAACCATTAAAATCATTTAAAACCAGCATTAAAAATCTAAACCATAAATCTAATTAAAAGCCTGGGTGAATAAATGTGTCTTCAGCACCTTTTTAAAAGTTGCCAGAGATGGGGAGGCCCTTATTTCATCAGGGAGCACATTCCAAAGTCCAGGATATTTAACATATTTGTATACCACTCAAAATGCAAGTCTCTGGGCAGTTTACAACAAATAACTAGTTAAGAACAATCATCTCCTGACTCACACTGTTTTCATCAAATCTGCAAGCCTCTAGTGTTGCACCTGATTTAAATTGGTTGCTTCTAACATGGAACTGGACCGGTCTTCCCACAGGCTTCTTACTAACTCAGAATGTACCTAGGGCAACTTATTTAGTCATTACATTTTAATTTCACTTTTTAGCCACCCATGGGCCCTCAGAGTACCACAAGTAAGAACCATAATGGGGCTATTCCAGAGGCGTAACGATAGGGGGGCAGGGGGGCATGTGCCCTGGGCACCATCTTTTTGGGTCACGTGGGGGGCGCCGCCATGACCCCCGCCGATCCAATTTTTTTAAAAAAACATTTTTTTGAAAAAAAAAATTTCAATACAAAGTTCTCCGGCTCAGCAGCGTCGGCGCCCCCTCCCCCACGAGCGCCAGCGGTCCCTTCTGCACACGCGCTCCCCCCATTGCTTTGCTGGGCTGGCCTGGCTGCTGGCTGGCTTGGTGGGTGGCGGGCACCGCGGCGGGCACCTTTCATGCATTGTTGCTCACTAGTGCTGCTGCACACACGTGGTGGCTGCTTGCTTCTCAGGCATCCCACAATTCACCGCTATGGAGCTCGGCTAATGGCTAACCGCCCTCCACCAAAGGCACATTCACCGCAGCTGCAGCGCGCCGCCAAAGCCCCAGCTCCGCAGCCCTGTGGCGCCTCCCTACCCCAAATAAAGGGCCATGCATTTTCCCGAGCCGGTGGGCGCTCCAGAGGGGTTTCTCTGCCGCTGGCATGGCACGGCCCAATTCCCTTGGAATCTGCCGGCTACGGCTACATTTACCTAGGCGCCCAACTGTTCCCAAACAAGATGGACCTTAGGCGCAACTTCGCCGGCGTTAGCAGGAGGACCAGAATCCTCCGCCTCTCTGCGCCATTTGTGTCTTGTGGGCACAATCAGGGAGGTCGGAGGTGGAAGAGGAAGGGAGAGGAGTTCAGTTGGCAGTGGTCTCCCCAAGAATCGGCATCAACCTCAGAGGTGACTATTGAAAGGAATCCTGGCGATTTTAGTGGCTTAATATTGTGGTAAATAATGTTGGGGTGGGGGATAGTGTGAGTGAAAAAATCGGATCCCCAAGAATCCCTTCGGTCAGTGCTGGCAACTCTAACCTGGACACTGGCTTTTCATTACAGAACAACATTTTGCTAAGTGGGCAGAGGTGAGCAGATCAGTATATGTTTATGGGGATTTTTTTTTTAAAGGTCCTAAGGAATATATGGTTCTCTGAGTTAGAAATATTTTATTTCCTCTGTGAATGCTTGAATTTGTTTTTGGTGAATTCTAAATAGCCTCTATATTTAACCCCAAAATGGATATATGTATTTCTGTCTTCAAGGATTATGTTATATGGTTGGTTTTTAAATCCTGTGGTAGTCTCTGAATGTGTGGTGTGCACCTTCATGTTGTGTATGGTGTGTATACATATTGATGGAAGCATGTATTTAATCTTAGATTTACAAACCCACATTTAGCCATGGAAGTTTTATTTACAAGTTGTGTTAAACATTGGAGTAAACAAATTGTTTTGCAGTTTTTATTTTTCTCTAAACTCAACAATAACAGCTATTATTGCTAGCTTGATGAACTGTGAATACTAATAAAATTATATCTGTTTTAATGGAATTACAATTAGTACATGGATTAAAAAGAATGGCATGAGGTGGACCAGAATGGGTAAAAAATTGTCAATTTGGAGTTCAATTAGACATTTCTTTTTAAAAAAGAGATACGCAAATGCAGAATTACTAATGGGCTTTACTAATGGGAATTACTAATGGTGAGGAAAAACCTAAGTATAATGTAGTGTGTATCATCATTGCATCATAATTCTGTTGTTTGAGATACAGGCCAACTCCACAGGGTTGTTGCTTGTGAGGAAAAACCTAAGTATAATGTAGTATGTTGGGGGGGCGGGGGGGCGGTGCCATTTCAGTGCTTGCCCCGGGCGCCGTTTTCCCTAGTTACGCCTCTGGGCTATTCTCATGATTAACAAAAATCGGGCTAGGAGAGCATAGCCCAATTTTTGTTAATCGTAAGAACCACCGGGCTCACAAGCGAGCCCTGTGGTTCTTGAGTGGCTAACCCGCTCAAGTAGCCTGCCCCTTAGCCCGGGCTATCTGCTTGTGAGTAGCTGTGGCATGCCACAGCGCCGTGGCTACATATGAGTAGACTCCCGACCGAGAGGTGAAAAGCCACCTCCCAGTTCGGGGGTCTCCCCAGTATGCCCTGCACGCTCGTGCAAGGCATACTGGGGCTTCCGGGGGCCGCGCAGCCCCTGCTCCCCCCAGCCCCCGCTGGCTCCATCACAGAGCCGGCAATTGTGTGGGTGGCCGATCCCGCCGCCCAGGGCTCCCTGCCTGGTCATCTGCGGGGAGAGCAGACTTAGCCCGCCCTCCCCGCAGTTTCAGCGAAAGCGGGTCTCACGGATCGTGAGATTGGCCTCAATATGGAACTGGAAAAGTTTGCTTAAAATCATCCCTGCATCAAAAATCATGTTCTACATGTAAAGCTTGGGACCAGGCTATTTAAGAGAGCACCTCCTTTGTCACGAACCCTCCCACCTTTTATGATCTTCTGGAGAGGTCCAGTTATGGTTGCCACCAGCTCGTCTGGTGGTGACTCAGGACCAGGCTTTCTCTGTGGCTGCCACAGGGCTTTGGAATATGCTCCTTGACGAAATAAGAGCATCTTCTTCTCTGTCTGTTTTCAGGAAGCCCCTCAAGACTTTCCTGTTCTCGCAAGCTTTTAATTAGAATTTTAATAATTTTAATAATTTGTTTTATATTTTTTAAATCGTGTTTTATGTATGTTTAACCTGTGATTTTTAAGGTTGGGATTTGTACACCACCTAGAGATTTACATATCAGGCAGTATAAAAATATGATAGATTGAGCATCATAACAATAATTTGAAGGGTTTTTTTATTTTAAAGAAGGAAATGAGGTTATTCATTCATTTTAATTATTTATTTAGGAAATTTCTAACCTGCCCTTTAGAAAATTATCTCAGCAACAATAAAAATTACAACATAAAACAGCAATCTAATTGTTTGTATTTACAATAATAAAAATTCAATATAAGATATTTTATACAATAAAAATACAATATAAACAATACAACAATAAATATGCAATATTAAAATATACAGCAAAACAAATAAAATACAGCACCACCTAGGAACATAAGAAATAAAATACAGCACCACCTAAGAACATATTAAACAGGTTAAAAGCCCATAGCAGCTAATAAAAGCCTGGGCAAATGATGTTTGAAAAACATTATGGCTGGCACCAGGTGAAACCTTAGAGAAGCCACTGCCAGTCAGTCTAGTCAATGAGCCAAATAGACCAATGGTTTCTAACTCCATATAAGGCAGCTTCCTAAGTTATGTCTGAGCTGCCCTCCCCGTCCCCCTGAGTAGGCCAATCAGGAGGAAGCCATGATCAACCAGGTGCAAGCTCCACCTTCAGAGCTGGAGTTAAACTCTGGTATGGTGTTGCTGCTGGACTTGGGGGAAATGGAGGGGGTCCTAAGGATGGGACAAAAGTCTTACTGGGGGCACTGGGTTCCGAATACTTCAAGGCTCTTCCAAGGGGCAATTGGCTGTGGTTGCTCTGGGTCTGAGGGACTTGGAGGAATGTTGGGATCAGGGATGTCTCCTGCTGTTCCCCCAACAGAGCCTCCTCCAGGTCAGAGTCTGGGTGAAACCCAACAAAAATCCTCCAGGAAGCTTGACCGACCGTGGGCTTAACTTCACTTGGCAAGTGTGTGTGTCTGTTATCAGCCATCAGATGTTTCATTCATCTTCTTAAAGCAGAAGCTTGGGGACAGAACCATAGCTCAGTGGGTGGCAGAGCATTTGCGTATTGTCAGTGTAGAGACCATACTGAGCGAGCTGGACCAGTGGTCTGACTTGGTATGTGGCAGCTTCCTATGTTCCTGCACTCCTGTTCAGGTCTCTTTTTATTTAGCTTTCTTCCATCTCTCAAATAGTTGTGGCTGACAGAGTGAGAGAAGGATAGAAATGAAGTAGCGGAATGACTTTAAATATATTAGTCCTAGTTAACAGACTTCCACTGTGAGTTAATCAATCACATCAAAATGAAATTTGTACAGAAAAGCCAAATTGCTTTTTAAAAAAGAAAAGAAAGAAAGCCAGCAAAGATGGCATCACAGACTACTTTCGCTTAGAGAGGGGAAAAGTCAAATAAGAAAGGAAGGAAAAAATTAAGGCTTGTTTGTTAGTTTGGCTGAGGCATTTGAAGTTATAGCTGACTTTGGAAGCATTTCTATATAGTGCTTGTGTTCGTTTTAATAGCATCCAAAAGCAGTCTGTCAGCTGGGAAAGTGTAATTAAAGCCAGAGAGCACTCACTGATTAACTGTGAGCGTCTACCCCACCTCCTGATATAAAAAAATGATTTCCAAGGAAACTGGCACAACTCACTGGACTTAATAATTCAGAAGTGCAATCTTCTCATGCATAGGATCGGATTGGCATGTTGGCCTGGAGTCTCCAGAAATCTGCAGCACTCTTCAAGTGACGATTGAAATCAATCCTGGAGATTTGAACAGCTTGTTATTGTGAAAAACAGTGGAAAAGATCCTGGGGGCAGGGGGAATCTCCAGGAAGCTTTAATCAGTTGGCAGGCATATAACAGGCATTTCAAGTATTAGTGACTGACATGATGTGCAGAGTTATGAAGCTGTAATGCTGTGTCCTGGGGCTGCTGTAAAATCAGAAGGCAGCCCCAGTGCTATTAGGAATGGGCAGTTGTGCAAGCAGGGCTACATCGTTTCCCCCTTTGTCACCAATGGGGGAAATGGCAGTAGCCATCAACATTACATTACAGCTCTGTAATGCTGCACTTAATGTTAGTAGCCACTGACAATAGTGTTAACTGCCTTGTAAGATTTTTAATAGGGATGTGCACAAATTGATTTTTTTCAATTTGATTTGTACCTGAATCGAATCACCTCCGATTTGTTTGGGGTCTGAATCTGGCCAGCTAGCACAGGGGCGATTTGTTTTCTTCACAACTCCTGAAAAAGGTAGATTTGGGTACAAATCATTTTGTACCCACATTGATTTGCACAGACAGCAGGCACAGGCAGTGATTCTCTCAGCAGCAGGAAGGGGGTGGGAAAAAAATTCTCTTCTCTTTTCCTCAATCAGGAAATCAGGAACAAAAAGCAGAGAATCCCCTCTAGGCAGCAGGCAGGCGAGGCAAAGCAAAGCTCCTCTGGCTCTCTCTCTCTCTCTTCCTACAAGGCAGGAAGGCAGAATGGTGGCTGCCTCCCTCCTTAAGTACATTTGAAAATCCCTCCTTCAATCACCCCCACCCTTGTCCCTTCTTTGACCCTTCCCCTAGCCAATGTGGGGTCAGTCACCCCTGGCAACACAAGATTTGAATGGAAATGAGCTGATCTGGAAACGGCGGGGGCGGGGGGGTCGCCAGCCAATCATGTACACTGTAAGTCACCAATCTAAAGCTTGGGAGCAGGGGATTTTCAGAATAATTTCCTGACACAAAATGGAGACAGCAAAAGAGATCACTACAAATAGGGGTCTGAATCTACGAATTTTTCAGGTCCAAAAACTAGGCGATTTGTTTTGTACCCGAATCTAGCCAGCTAGAAAGGGGCAATTTGTTTTGTCCACAAATCACCCAGAACAGGTAGATTTGGGTATAAGTAGTTTTTGTACCCAAATCGATTCACACATCCCTTATTTTCAACCTGAAAAAACCTTTTTGAAAATGTCACTGGATACAGCCATGCTTTTAGGCAAACCTAAAATTGCCCTCTCAATCCTGACCTAATTCAGTTGTTTAGACAAACATTTTACACAGCTGTAATCACCTGAAGACCCTGCTTGGTGTCTATTCAGACTCCAAGACTCAGAGTTCACACTCGGTTCAGTCACGCATAATCTAGCCCTAATTATGCTTTCCAGGAAATTACTTGAAACAGACATTAAAGTAACTGGCTTGTAATTTCCTTGATCCCTTCCCCACCCCGTACACTTTTTAAAAAATGCATTGTCTACCTTCCAGTTCTCTGGAACAGGGCCCAATTTTAGAGTCAACTTACATATATTTGTTACAAGGTGAACAATTCCCCATTTGAGTTCTTTAGGAATTTCTATGTGGATGCCTTCCAGATCGTGTGATTTATTCACTTATAATTTTTATTAGACCCCCTAGAACATAATGAGGCTGTGCTCATAGGCAGGCAAAACCAGGCTAGGGAAGCCCAGCCTGGGTTTTTTTGCCTGCTTGTGAGAACCGCCAGGAGCTGCAAGGGAGCCCCAGATGTTAGCCAGGGTTAAGGGTGCAAATGCGCCATTAACCCAGACTAACTTATTGTGTATCAGTGCTGCGTGGCTCTGCACAGCACCCACACACCAGCAGCCTCCCGGCCGGCATCAGAAACCTCCCCATAATGCAGTGTGCACTCGCATGGTGCGTTATGGGAGTTCCGGGGAATAATTTGTTATGGGGTGCCAGGGGCAGAGCTACCATTGGGCAAACGGGTTCAAAGAACCTGGGCTGGGCCCAATCAGGGGCCGCGCTTCACAGCTCCGACACATCCACTGTGTCTGACGTCAGACGGGGGAGTGCTGGTTTCGCTCCGGAGCAGGGGCCACGTGGCCCCCGTTCTGGAGTTAAATTGCTGTTACATTCACGGCGCGGCCAGGAGCGGCTCTTCCCTGTCTTTTAGGCAGGGAAGAGCCGCTCCTGGCTGCGCTACAAATGCAGTGCTAGCCTAAGTAGCTCCTGAAGGGGCTGCACTTTTAGGCAGGGAAGAGCTGCTCCTGGCTGTACTGCAAATGCAGCGCTAGCCTAAGTAGCTCCTGAGGGAACTGCCCCTTCAGGAGTTAAATGGCCGGTGCTGCATTTGTGGCATGGCCAGGAGCGGCTCTTCCCTGCCTAAAAAGGAGTGCGGCCAGGAGCAGTGTGGCCAGGAGCAGTTCTGCAGTGCGGCCAGGAGCGGTTCTTCCCAGGGAAGAGGTGCTCCTGGCTGCTTCATTTAGCACCCGAAGGGGCCACGCGGTCCCTTCGGGAGTTGGACTCCATCTCCCAAATGGAGACTTGTGGCTCCATTCGGGAGCCAGACCATGCCTTCCGCATCTCACAACAGATGCCGGGGTGGGGTGAGGGGCTGCTGCACACAGGCCGCTGGTGGTCAGGCTCCGTGCCTGGGGGTGGCTAACAAATAAAGTTTATTACTATTTTTTATTAATATTTCTGGGGGCCTCCCAGCCCCCAAACATCCCTGCTGCCGGCAGACCCGAGCAATTGTCTGGGCAGGTGATCCGCCTGCTCAGCAATGAGGAGAGGAACGTCTGCTGTGGAGGTAAGCTTTTCAAGGCTTCCTCCCCTTGCTCCTTCAAGCCCTTCTCATGGATCATAAGAAAGGGCTCAATCTCTTGTCACCTCTATTTACCTTAGTTCTTCAGATGTTCTATCTCTCTCCTTCCCCCAAGAAGATCAGTTCAGGCATGGGTGTCTGATGTATATATTCTGTAGTGAAGGCAGATGCAAATAATTCATTCAGCTTCTTTGTAATCTCATATGCTCCTTAAGCATCTCTATCACTCCCTTGTCATCTAGTTTAGAGGGTGGTGGCCTCCCAGCTCCAGACAGTCTTGGAGGAAACAGATTATCTAGACCCATTTCAAACTGGCTTCCAGGCTGGCTGTGGGGTGGAGACTGCCTTGGTCGGCCTGATGGATGATCTCCAACTGGGAATTGACAGAGGAAGTGTGACTCTGTTGGTTCTTTTGGATCTCTTAGTAGCTTTCGATACTATCGACCATAGTATCCTTCTGGAGGGGGTTGGGAATGAGAGGCACTGCTCTGCAGTGGTTACACTCCTACCTCTCAGGCAGGTTCCAAATGGTGTCCCTTGGAGACTGTTGATCTTCAAAATCTGAACTTTTGTATGGTGTCCCTCAGGGCTCCGTATTGTCTCCGATGTTGTTTAACATCTACATGAAACCGCTGGGAGAGATCATCAGGAGATTTGGTGCAGGGTGTTATCAGTATGCTGATGACACCCAAATCGATTTCTCCATGTCAGCATCATCGGGAGAGGGCATAACCTCCCTAAATGCCTGTCTGGAGTTGGTAATGGGCTGGATGAGGGATAACAAACTGAGGCTGAATCCAGATAAGACAGAGGTACTCATTGTGCGGGGTTGAAACTCGAGAGACAATTTTGATCTACCTGTTCTGGATGGGGTCACACTTCCCCAGAAGGAACAGGTACGCAGTGTGGGGGTGCTTCTGAATCCAAGTCTCTCCCTGGTGTCCCAGGTTGAGGCAATAGCCAGAGGTGCCTTCTATCAGCTTCAGCTGATACGCCAGCTGTGTGCATTTCTTGAGTTAGATGACCTCAAACCAGAGGTACATCTGCTGGTAACCTCCAGACTGGATTACTGCAATGCGCTCTATGTGGGGCTGCCCTTGTATGTAGTCTGGAAACTACAGTTGTTCCAGAATGCAGCAGCCAGGCTGGTCTCTGGGTCATCTAGGAGAGACCATATTACTTCTGTATTGAAGGAGTTACAGTGGCTGCCGATATGTTTCCGGGCAAAATACAAGGTGTGGGTCATAACCTATAAACCCCTAAACAGCTTGGGCCCTGGGTATTTAAGAGAATGTATTCTTCATCATGAACCCCACTGCCCATTGAGATAATCAGGAGAAGTCTGTCTCCATTTGCCACCTGCTCGTCTGGTGGCTACTCAGGGACGGGCCTTCTCCGTGGCTGCCCTGAGGCTTTGGAATGCATTCCTTAGTGAAATAAGAGCCTCCCCATGTCTGTCAATTTTTAAAAAGTCTTTAAAGACGCATCTGTTCACCCAGGCTTTTAACTGATACTGTTTTGATTGTTTTTAATATTGTTTTAGAATATTGCTTAACCATTGTTTAAATCGTTGTGTTTTAAATTTCTTGTTTTTGTTTTTAACTAATGTTTTAATGTTTTATCTTGTTGTAAACCGCCCAGAGACGTAAGTTTTGGGTGATATAAAAATATGTAAAATAAAGAAAATAAAGAAATAAATCTAACAATCCAACCACCTCCCTGATGGGTTTCCTGCTTCTGATGTATTTAAAAGAAGGTTTTATTGTTCATCTTCACATGTTTAGCCATACACGCCTCACATTCCTTTTTCATATCCCTTATTGTTGCCTTACATTTCTTTTGGCAGAATTTGTGTTCCTTTTTGTGATCCTAATTTTGGCAGAAATTCCATTTTCTAAAGGAAGTCTTCTTGCCTTTTACAGCTTCCTAGATTCTACTTGTTTGTCATGCTGCCTTCCCCTTGGACTTTGTGCTAGTCCTTCCCTTTTTTGTGGTATACATTCTAGCTGGTCTTGTATAATTGAGATTTTAAATAAACTCTGTGTTCTCAAGAGGTTTGACCTTCTTGACTTCCCCTTTCAGTTTCTCTTTCACCAGTCCCCATAGTTTTGAGAAGTTTCCTCTTCTGAAGCCAGATGTGTTTATGACTGACTTCCTTGGCAACTTGCATATTTGTTGAATTTGATAGCACTATGGTCACTGTTCCCTATCAGTTCTAACAACACACATATCTCACACCTTAAAAGGTGTAGCACAAAGGAATCATAGGAAGGGAGGAGGGATTCAGCCTGACTTTTATTTACGATCTCAGCAAACATTCTTAAATGCAGTGGCTTACGCTGTACCCCAATGATCCAAGAGTGGGGTGTGCACACACTTATTCTGTGCCTTTCCAAACTGCATCCACTCTACTGATGAGCTCGTATAGGTTCTGCCACTACTAAATATAGCATCATTGCTGTAGTGATGAGCCTCCCATTGGGAATAATGGATTGGCTCTTGAATTGGTGGGGTGCTGTGCTGTATGTAAGCCTGTGAGTATACAAAATGACATCAGCTGAAGAGGAAAATTACTCCTCATCATAAAATAAAGTTGTGCCGTCAAATCGGTGTGGACTCCTGGCGACCACAGAGCCTTGTGGTTGTTTTGGTAGAATACAGGAGGGGTTTACCATTGCCATCTCCCGCGCAGTATGAGATGATGCCTTTCAGCACCTTCCTATATCACTGCTGCGCAATATAGGTGTTTCCAGCAGGGATTCAAACTGGCAATCTCTTGCTCCCTAGGCAAGTTATTTCCCTGCTGTAGCCATTAGGTGGCTACTCCCATTTAAATTAAAGTTCAAGAGGACTCCTTTTAAGTTCAAGAGGATTGCTTTGAGTAATTTTCTTCATCATGTCAGCCAATGTCTCACTCCTCACAAAAACAAGATGGCGGGGGGAAACATGCAACTTGCCAGCAATGGTTATTATTGTCCTCACAGCAGGTTTTTCACCTTTGGTGTAATTCTGGCTTTGCAGTTTGCCTCATAAATGTATATTTCCATCAAATGCCAATCCAACCATCAGTTGGCTCCTCCTCATGCATTAAAAGAAATCCACATACATTTTTTAAAAAATTAGCAAACTGTTGCAGGAATTGGGTATGGTGGAGTGGCATGGGTGTTTACCAATTGGCAGCTTTTTCTCGATTCAAACTGAACCATGCTGAAAATGTGCAGATCTAGAAATTTGCTAGCTTGCTTCAGGGGTGGAGCCACCATTGGGCGAACGGGTTCAAAGAACCCCTTCCGCCACCAATCAGGGGCCATGAGTGTGGCCCCGGCCATGCCCCCCACATCTGACATCAGATGTAAGGGAGTTATTTTGGTCCCAAATGGGGCAGCATGGGCCATGCTGCACTGGCAGCACGGCCAAAGTGACTCTCCCTGCTTCAAAGGCAGGGAGAGCCGCTCCGGGTCTCGCTGCCAATGCAGCGGGGCCGAACACTCTCCCTCCCAAACGGGGCAGTGCGGCCCCATTTAGGAGAGAGAGATTGGCCTGCACTACATTGGCAGTGCAGCCGGAAATGGCTCTTCTTGCCTTTAAGGCTCTCCATCCCTTTAAGGCAGGGAGAGTCACTCACGGCCCTGTTTGGGAGGGAGACCACGTCCCCCCACATCTGAATTCAGATGCAGGGGCGTGGCTAGCCGAGCCTATGCATCTGATGTCAGATGCAGGGGGCGGGGCCACGGGGCCACGGTGGCGGCTGCACACAGGGCCGCCACCCACCTACGCTCTTGGCTGGCTTGCTTGTTTTACAAATTTGTATATCATTCATTGTTTCTGGGACGATGTACAAAACAAAGAGTATGTTTTCAAATGGTACTTAAAATATTATGTCTCTCTACACCTGAATTTCATTAAGACAGAACCCTAGAGTGTATTTCCCAAAGATTCACAGGCAAGCATACCAAGAAACATGGTCACTGTTACCAGAGCCAGGAAACAAATCCAGAATTCATGCCCCTCAAAGTCTTTCCAGGCAATATTTCCTTTAAGCAAGAAATGCACAGTCATTACTTATTTGTTGTGGGGAGAAGGCAGATATTTTCCTTTCACATTATGCTCCTTAGTGAGGATATCACACTCAAACTACAATGTAGCATTGGAAGAAAATGGTTATTCAACTCTGCCTTCCCACCAGCCGGTGCTGTTTTTGCAGATGTGATTGTCATACTCCTTTGCTCCATGGAGCTTATGCTATGGTGTTGTGTAGGGCTACATCTTGTCCCCTATACTTTTCGACATCTGCTTAAAGCTGCTGAGTGAGATCCTCCAAATATTTGGAGTCCTTCCAGAGGGCAATAAGCCACATGGTATGAGAGGTTTTGTACAAGTTCCAAGCACAGGTTTACTCACCCTCTGCATGCTTCTGTAGGCTTCCATCTTCCTTCCCAGCACAAATACACACTCTGTTCAGACCAAGCAGGGACTTTGCATGATTCATTTGCATATGAATCACTGTACCTGTGTACAGATCTGTACCTGTATACACTGTACACTCAAACAAGTCTTGAATGTAACCTCTGATCAGGGCTAGATTGTATAGATGTTGAGCAAAATGTATGAATTGGGCTACTATCCTCCTGGAATGCATTCACACCTTCCAGGTTGAACCCAGGCACAAATATTGGAGCTGATGGCCCCTGACGCAAATGAAGCTCCAGATTTTAGGAATGCTCATGCGCATGAAAATTATCATGAGACAAAGCTTTGTGCCTGAGCATGTCAATTCAACCATTATGCATGTTGCCTTTACTACATAAGTAAATTTTGACTGGGAGTAAATACATTCTGTTTTATCCATAATTCAGGTAAATCACATAGGGCTTGTAGGATACCAAGATATCCAGTTAAAAATAGGCTACATGAATTATTTCCCCTTTTATCTGCAATTCCAAAGATATATTCATGTTCCGTGTCTAAGAGTCACCTCCCCTTGGAAGCGATGTGTTCCCAAAACAGACGTGGAGCAAAGTTTTGCCATTTGGGATTTTTGCAAGGATAATGTGCATTCTGGAACATCTTCTGGCAAAAGGCCTCTCACAGCAAGAGCTTCACTAGCAGGGGAAAAGTGTGTGCGTGTTTCCTGAGGAGAAAATGTCATCTTTTCCCCTGAGGAGCTAGTGCCATTTTTCATAGCGAAAACAACTCTCCCTTTTCCATTGAGTAAAAAAGAACTTGCAGGTGTCTGTAGAAACTGAATGTGTGAGTTTGGGAGTGGGAAATCTCAATCAGAGGTCTGTGTAAGTGGAGATTTCTTAAGATACAGATGTGATCACAATCAGATTTTTAAAATATAATAAAAAGTGTTGTTGTTTTTAAACCTGTTAAAGGTAGAAAATTCAGGGGAAGGACAAAGACCAGGATGACAGGAACTGTCTGCCTGAATGATCTTTGGTATTGCAAAAGGTGAATCCAGATGTACATAATTTTAATGGTGAGGCCTCTGTGAAAGTGAAGTCACTGGCTGGCATACCAACTAACAAACTGCTTGCAGTAGCAAGCATTATGGAAATGCAGTGGGCACACACATACCATTCCAAGTGCCAGATGTGAGGATCTCCCTAGTCCAGGGTATCTTTGCTGCCACCCTTCAGATCTCTTTTGGCAGGAACTAAGAACAAAAATCACCTTCTCTCCACTCTGGTTTGTGTAATGGCATGGGTATTTCTTCTGGTGACATAGATGAGGAAATAAAATGTTCTTGTTCCTTGATCATTGTAACATAACAAGTGTTATTGTTTTAGCACAAGTTCTTAAAAGTGTGATAGTTACAAGGTGTAGTGGATTATAGACTTTGTCTGAGAGCAAGCTCACGTGAGGGAAAGAAATGCTGAATCATCTCTGCTGAGCTTTCTTGCAAAGGCTCCTCCTAAAACTCTTCTGTATTTCTAGTAGGTTCAAAAATGGCTGCCACCGCTGCCGCCGCCACCGCCCCCCCCCCACCCCAATTACAGAGCTGGAACTTCCCTGGGCTTGGGGTGGAATTCCCAGGGAAAATTCTCTTTATTTTGCTATTAGAAAAGTAAAAAAATCGTCCACGTGCAAGCCTACATGTGGTGAGAAAACTGGTAGTTGTTGAACGTCTGAGGATGTAATTGTACCAGAGTAAGTCCCCCATCCAGCCCCTCTTTCTCCTGAGTTAAAAACCCCACTCGGCAAGGCGTGTAAAAGAAAAGAACAAAAAAAGAGCACAGTTTTATTCAAATGCTACAGACTGCTGCTGTCTGAGGCTCTCTCAGCTTTTAGTTACAGGTAGAAATACACAGTCGGTTACAAGAATATTTATTTATTTATATTTATTGTTAAATTTATATACCGCCTTTCATTAAAATAATCATTTCATTAGAATACTTCAAAAAGTACCCCGGATGAAGTTGGGGTGGCACACTTTAATAATTGTGGTTGCCCATTTGCAAGGAATAGGTATGTAGGAAAATACAAAAGCACCGCAAAAGCTTACAGAGTCTTTTACAATGCCCTGGCAGGGCAGGCGAAGTGTTTCTTAGTTTAGTTACATTACAGGTAAACAATAATAAACCAGTATCAGGGATATACAAAGCACACACAAAAGAAACTGAAAGTCTAACGCAAAATCTGACTAAACAAACTTTCCCTAGACAAAACTTCCTGAAGCCAAAGCCCCGGCTTCCTTTGCCTTGAGCTCACCAAAACCCTGGTTGAGAATACAGACTTCCTGTCCTCCTGGTTTCCCAGGACCTGCAGAGACCTTTTTCTGCAGCCAGTTCTCATGGCCACATGTTCTCTCACCCCCAGCTTGCTTCTTCTAACAAAGAACCTCTCCTTCCTCCCAAAGGCTCTCTAGGTCCCACCCATCTGGTGTGCTCATTGGCTGATCACTGGAGTTCACCAGTCTGTCAGTCAGGACAGGATTCACTTCTGGCTAACTCTTTAAGGGAGGGGTGGCTGATCACTACACAAGGTTTCAATGTAAAAAAGCTTATTCGTTTCAGGATGTTGTCAAAAATCTTAATTTGCAACTTATAATAGTGTTCGTGTTTTTCATATAATGAACAATTGTGGTTCTTTCCTTATTTTCTTTCTTTACCTTGGAGTTGGAGAGCCTTGCTTGCTTATTATGTTTCTGACCTGCCACCTTTCTACAGACTATTAGTCTTTACACAGGTATTGGCTTTCTGAATCAGAGCAGATTTAACCCTTCCCTCTAATTAAGCCCTGCTTCTCTCTTCCTAGGAGAAGTCAACCCTGAACAGTATGCCTTTTTTCCTCCAAGTCTCCAGCTCACCTTCTCTTAGCTGTCTAACCAACTGTCCTCTAACTGATTTCTAACTTTTTCCTCTCTCACTAACTGTCTTCTCTCCTGCATCCCAATCAGGCTTTCTCTGACCTTCCTGCAGGGGTCTCACTACCACTGCTGCTACCAATCAACCTCATACACATACATACAACCAGAAGCGCCCCTAGGTAATTTTGGAGCCTGGACCTAAAGGCCTTTGGAGGCCCTGCTCCCCTGCAAATTCAGCATCATCATGCTCTGCCAGGCGACACCATCACCCAGAACCGACTACAGAGGATTGGGGGGGGCAGGGGCTGTGGAGGCCCTGGACTTTGGCCCCAAAGTCCCGGGGTAAGAGCACCTATGCATACAACTATAAACACACATAAATAACACCTTTCGAAATACAAAATGATACCCCGGCATTCTGCACATGTGGGGACTGCACATGTGGGAATGAGTGGGGACTTCTTGAGGAGCACTGCCTCTTCTACCAAAGGCCTCTGTCACCACAGAAACATGTCACAGCCCTCTATGACACGTTTGCGTGATGACAGAGGGCTGCAGGGGGAAGGGGGGGTGCTCTGCAAGAAGCCCCACTTGTTCCATGGTGCAACATGCGCGGAACACGGGCACCCAGAGTAGCACATGCATTTCTATTGCATCACCAAATGCCTGCTACTGCTTCATTCATTTGTCTGTCAGCAAATGCCTTCACTTTCAGTGAGATGACTCACTGTTAAAAGGATGTACAATCTGGATGCACCCTTTGCAATAGCTAGCATGTTCGATGGCTATTTCTAATGTTAGTCAGGATGTCAGCCAGCAGGCCACATTCTATGCAATGCAACAAGGTTGCGAGCACAATTGCACAACTACAAAATCGTGCAAAATGCATTTACACAAGAGTACTCCCATTGTAAATAATGCAATAGGCTTGTGCCCAAAACGTTTCGGAGGCCATTATGAGGGCCTCCGAAACATTTCGGCTCTAGGGGCCGTTTCGGTGCTTCGGCACCAGCGGGGTAGTCCTTTAAGGGCGGGGGAGGGTGCACTCAGCCCTCCCGGCGCATATCCCCCGCCGGTGCTCTGTTAATTTTAAGCCCTTCGGGGCGGCAGCATTCCTCCCTTCCGCCCCATTTTTGTCATTGGCCGGAAGTGGCCGGAAGAAGCAAGCGCGTGTGCGCCCGTTGCGGGGGTGCATGCGCCCGTCTGCCATGTGGGTGCACGCGCACCACGGGCGAACACGCGGTTACTTCTTCTGGCCACTTCCAGCCGACGACAAAAACAGGGCAGCAGGGAGGAATGCTGCCGCCCCGATTGGCTTAAAAGTAATGGAGCACCGGTGGGGGATATGCGGCGGGAGGGGTGAGTGCACCCTCCCCCGCCCTTAAAGGACTACCCCCACCGGTGCCAAAGAAACTTCGTGCACATCCCTATAATGCAATCATTATTGTGTAAATGTGCTTTGCACAATTTGTGTAGTTACGCAACTTTGCGCTTGCAAGCTCACAACAGAAATGTTGTGTTGCATCCTATGTGGACCACTGTGTTTTGCGGGGTCATGCAGTCTCCCACCACCACCCCCACTACACTGAATTCCAGGAACATGTTCTTCTGGTTTCATATAACATCTCAACTTTGTTTATGTAGCTTTATTTATATAGCTGTAACAATTGCTGCTGAAAATCCAGCCTGAGGTTTGGAGAACTAAAAAGCTTACTCACAACTTTGTCGTGTTCTAGTTGATCATGATCAAGTTGTTCATATCTTGTGGATTTTCCATGTTTGCTAATGGACCACCATGGCTGTGTGTGTGTTTGGCACAGGGGCAGCCCTTTCAAGAGGCAATGTGAGACAACTCCAGGTAGCAAATTACTGAGGTACCAGCAGGGCAGCAACATGCCCCATGCCCCGCTGCTGCCATCAGAGCAGCTCTTCAGAAGTGATCTGTTCAGTGCCCATTACAAGCATTGCAAGGAATGCCTCCTTTCACACCCCTTGCAGAGGTTGCAAGAAGCACAAGGAGAGAAGAGAAGGCTGCTGGCAACCTTCCCACCTCCATCCATGCCACTTTCAAAGCTTGCAGAGGTCAACTCTGAAAGGGAGCCGACCACCACGAGGGTCATGGGACAACACAGCATTTGGCACTTCACCTCAGGCATTGCCATATCTCGGGCGGGCCTCCCCATTGTGGTGTGTGTGTGTGTGTGTGTGTATAGGGCTCTACGGGCAAGTGATGGCGGCAATTTTGGAGGCAGCCACGCATGCCCACTGGCCATCTGCATGGCCCGGCCAGTGGGCATGTACAGCAGCCTCCAAAATGACCACTGCCACTGCAAAGAATGGCCAAAACCGACCCAATAGGGTCCAAAAATGACTGGGGGAAGGCTGACAGGGGGACATAAGGAGACCCCTTCTGCAGTTCGGTTTGTCTGGTTCTACTCAAACCGAACCGGGTTTTCCAGTTTTGTGCACACCCCTTGCAAAGACCACTGCAACCAGAGATGTGTGTGTGTGTGTGTGTGTGTGTGTGTGCGCGCGCTGGTCTTCAGAATGATGGCCTCCCATTGGGGGTGTAGAGTATGCTTTGCATGCAGAAGTTTCCAGAAAGAATCCTGACAGTGGTGGCTTTGGAATCCCAGAGGGTTGCTGCCAGTCAGTGTTGACACTACTAAGACAGATGGACCAACAGATTCAACAGAATGGCACTCTGGCAGCTTTCTATGTTAGGCAGCTTTCTATGTTAATTGCTTCTGCATTCATTCATTCATCCATCATATTTTTATACCACCTGATATGTGTATCTCTAGGCAGTGTACAAAATGTAAAATAATATTTAAAAATCAACACAGATTAAAATACATGAAACAATTAAAACAGTAGCATAAAACAGAAATAAAAGCAGCAGCACAAAACAAAACCATTTTTAAAAAAATAATTCTAATTAAAAGCCTGTGAGAATAGGTGAGTCCTGAGGGTCTTCCTGAAAACAAACAGAAGGAGATGCTCTTATTTCAGCAGGGAGCATATTCCAAAGCCCTGGGGCAGCCACCGAGAAAGCCTGGTCCTAGGTTGCCACCCAAAAAGCTGGTGGTAACCATAACCGGACCTCTCCAGAAGATCGTAACAGGTGGCAGGGTTCTTGACAAAGGATGCACTCTCTTAAATACCCTGAACCCAAGCCGTTGAGGGCTTTATAGGTAATAACCAGCACTTTGTATTTCACCCAGGAATATATTGGCAGCCAGTGTAGTTCCCTTAAAACTGGTGTTATGTGGTCCCTTCGAGTTGTCCCAGAGACCAATCTGGCTGCCACATTCTTTACCAATTGTAGTTTCCAGATTATGTACAAAGGCAGCCCCATGTAGAGCACATTACAGTAATCAAGCCTGAAGCCTACCAACAAATGTACCACTGTTTTAACGTCATTTACCTCCAGAAATGGACGTGGCTGAAGCCGAAGCCGAAGCCGATAAAAAGCGCTCCTGGCCACTGCCTCAACCTGGGAAACCAGGGAGAGCTTTGGGTCGAGGAGCATTCCCGAGCTATGTGCCTGATCTTTCAGGGGGAGTGTAACCCTGTCCAAAACAGGCAGATCTAAACCATCTCTCTAAACCATCTTCATTCCATTCTGCATAGATGTTATTACAGGTTCATTCAGTGTATGCAAGAGTCGTACACCACAGATCCACCCACCTATCTGTACAGCAGATGTGGAAAATTCTCAGCTACGCATAGCCCCAAGATGAAACATGGGAGATGGAGTACAGGGATGAGTGTCCCCATGGCTCATCATGCTTACGTGCTCATGACGCTGTCTCCTCCCCTTCCATCAGAGTTCTAATGTATGAATGAGACCACAGGAATCTTCTGGATATGCACCGTTAGGGCTTGTTCTGCTGCTATTCACAGGAATTTGCCTGGAAAACCTTAATTAAGATGAAAGCACCCACACACATATGTACACGTACACACACACACACACACAGTAAGCATTCATTAAACAGCTATATCATTTGATTCCACCAGGCATCAACAGCCAATTCAAACCTTTGTCAAGAGTTATTTAAAACTCTTCAGGCTGGCAGTTTTCACAACCTTCTCATAAGGACGGGTTGTCCTGCCAAGAGTAAGGTTAAAATGAAACTCATGCATGTTTGGGAACATCAACACATGTAGATGATTTAGAAACATGAAGTGCAACTATTTCTGCAATGTCTTTAATCAGGGATCTGTGAGATACCTGCCCAGACGTCACTTGGAGAAGAATGAAACTCTTAACCCCCTGGCAATGAACGTAGTTAAGAGGACAGAGGTGAGTCACTGTCTAGGGGCGTAACTATAATAGGGCAAGGGGAGACAGTTGTCTGGGGGCCCACTGCCTTGGGGGGCCCTCCAGAGGCAAGTCACATGACTGACTCCCCCAGCCACGCACCCGCCCGTGCTTCCTTCCGTTGTATTCATCCTCCGAAACTGATGTGAGTGTTAAGACCTGGAGCTACCAGAACAGCATGTCTTTCTCTAGTACCATTAAATGACTTGCATCGTCCACATTTATAAAACCTTTAAAAATATAATTTAGGATGATGTTCTATTGTGACACATAGGAGATATATAGGTGTGTGTGTGTGTGTGTGTGTGTGTGCGTGTGTGTGCACGCGCGCTTTTTGTTACCACTATTCAGCCTCTAAGATTTCTTTACTTCATGAGCTGAGCTTCGGTGGTGGGGGGGGAGGCATTTTAAAAATCTTCTCTCTGGGCCCACTCCAACCTTGCTACGCCCCTGTCACAGTCACATTTGACTCACAAATGAGACCACAATCATTGCATTGTTCACTAGCATGAGACTCAGTATTGCTACAAGAAAGGAGCCTGTTTCCAGGCAGTAACTTTTGAAAGCGTGATTTCACTCTCTTTCCACACACTTCTGCAGATATCCGTAGTCTTAGGCAGTGAGTGCTGGACCTGTGGCAGCCACCACGCGGGATGCCGGGCAGGCTGCCGCCGCCGCTGCTCACATCGACTTGCAGGTGCTGGTGGGATCTCCAGGAATAACTTCTAAAAGGTAGCTCTTGCCCATCCCCCACTTGCCAGCGCCACCCTCATCAGCCGCCACTGTGCACAGTGCAACGGAAATGCCTGTGTCTGCCCTTCCAATGTGATATTTCTTTCTTTTAAAAACACAAACATAACAACATTCAGTGGAATACAGGAAATTCTTTGGACTCCAAAACGATGACCTTAGGCTCCCCCAAATGTCCCACAACTTGATATCTCCATTCTCCTCAGGGAAACTACCCCTGGACAACCCATGTTCCGTGAACACGGTCACCCAATGGAGCTGGAGCTGAAGGGGCCGCCGTCTGGGGCCAGAGATTACTTTTTGGCTGTACTTGATTTACTTTTCTGGCTGTACACTCTGTGTACACTGTACATGAGTTGTACCAGTGTTGAACATAATATGTGAATAGGGTTTGTACCACAGATTTGAGGCTCTATAGCTAGGTTAACTTTCCTTCTTAGTTTCTTAGTCTTTAGCCTTTCATTTATAACTTTCAATTTGAAACCTTTAAAATGTGTGACTTTTAAATGTGGTTTTAGTCTGGTCTTTTAATTTTGTTTTATTTTTTATTGTTCTATATTTTATTAATGTTGTAAGCTGCCCTGAGTAGTAGCGTACTGGTGGGGCAGGGTAGAGACATTTTAAATAAATAAATAAATGCAGGTATAATCATTCATGAAGGATCGGAGAGACCACATCACCCCTTTGTTGAAAGAACTACACTGGCTGCCGATACGTTTCCGGGCAAAATACAAAGTGCTGGTTATAACCTATGGCTTAGGCCCTGGGTATTTAAGAGAATGTCTTCTTCATTATGAGCCCCACCGCCCACTGAGGTTATCTGGAGAGGTCCATCTCCAGTAACCGCCAGCTCGGTTGGTAGCCACACAGGGACAGGCCTTCTCGGTTGCTGCCCCAAAACTGTGGAATGCGCTTCCTTCTGAAATATGATCCTCCCCATCTCTGACCATTTTTTTTTAAAGCCCTTGAAAACCCACCTCTTCGCCCCAAGCTTTTTCAGCTTTTAAAATTTTAAGTTTTAAACTGTTTTTAATTTTTAGATTGCCTAAATTGTTTTGAGATTTTTGTGTATGTTTTAACTTGCTTTATGTTGTTGTTAACCACCCAGAGATGAAAGTTTGGGGCGGTGTACAAATTTGACAAAACCAACCAACCAACCAACCAAATAAAAATGTACGTGTGCACAGAGATGTAAGAAGGTGTGGTGGCCCTAGGACAGGATGGGGGCGGGGGCACACATATCCCTGCCACCACAGGGCATACTACCTTGCACCAGCCATGCCCCTTCTGCCAGCTTCAGCATGCTGACACAGGGGGTGTTGCCAGCACCAGGCATAGACATGTGGCCCATCCAGCTGGTGAACACTTTCTTCACCAGACCAGCTGGGTGCTTCTTTCCTCTCCCTCGCTGGCTGGATGAGCCAAACATCTGTTCATGTCACCAGCAATGCCCCCTGCATTGGTGTGCTGATGGAGACAGAAGTGCCAGCCCCCGGCAGAAGTGGGGGCACGTTGTGGGGGAGGTGTCCCCTGGTGCCCCTCCACATATACATACCCATGTGGCCCGGAGACATTTGTCCCCCCCTCCCCCTGTCCCAAAGTGACTGCAGTTGTACAGACACAATAGCACGCACACTTCTGTAAAATAGTCTCATTACCTCACATAATACCCCCAGAGAGAGAGAGACTATCCTCAAGGTGCTACAACACTACAACATTATGTCTTAATTGGACTAGAGAGACAGAAGCAGAGAGAGAAAGCAGAAGCACCTTGATGATAGTCTTTCTCTCTGGGGGTATTATGTGAAGTAATGAGACTATTTTACAGAAGTGTGCGTGCTGTTGTTTCACTTGTGTATTTGAAAATAAAGCATAAGGTGTTTGTTTGTTTTTAAACCCATAATTCTCCAACAGTCTCTTCTCCATAAGAAGTTAAGACACCAAGTCCCAAGTAGTGCTGGGCTCCTGGAACTTAATCACCACTTCAGGATTTGGGGAGTGTGCAACACAGCTAAGACCGTGACCCAGCACCTGCCTTGGCATAAGCTCAGAAGGCATTAGAATTGGTGGTGGAAAATTCCAAGGGCAGAATCATCCAGCTTTTTCCATCACAAGACCACTTTCGGTGATGAAGCGAAATGAAGCCATAAATGACTGGAAAGGAAATTACTCTTCCTCTTTGTTGAGTCTGCCAGTCAAGTGGAGAGGAAATTAGGTCAGCTGGAGAAGGAAAAGAGGCAAGGATCTGAAAATCTCAAAGATCTCTTGACCTTTAAAAACACCAGCGGCATGAAGAGCTCACTGTTGGAGGCATTAGAGTTGGTTCAATTTCCAGCACAGAAGGAGAATTCAAAATTGTAGGTTGGATTAAAGCATTCCTTCTTTAGGAGATGGTGATACTTTGACCACATAGTCCTACTCAACACAACACACTTCACTCTCTCTCTCTCTCTCTCTCTCTCTCTCTCTCTCTCTTAAGTTTATTTCCATGCCTTTTACTGAATAAGGCTGAATAATAGTTCATTTATGAAGACACCATTTCTCCAATTGCCTCCACTTCATGTGGGAGGAGAAGGATGTGGAAACCATTTTGACGATGAAGTCAAACAACCATCAGCAGCTTTGGGAAACTTTAGTTTGCAAGTGGTCAATTTGTGGCAAGTGCATTTAGGATGGACAACAAACCACAAAGACGGGGTGGGGGGAATAGCCTAGCCTGTTTTTGTTATTAACAATATTTACATAGCACTTTTTAATAACAGAGAAGTTTACAAAGCAGCTGACAAAGCAAACAGAAGTTGGCTCGCTGTCCCACAGAGCCTCACAATCCAAAGAGCATCACAAGGAAGACACCAGCAACAGCAAGGATACTGTGCTGCGATAAACAGGGACCATTGTTCTCCTCCTGCTACGTAAAAGAGAGCCACCACTTTAAAAAGGTGCCTCTTTGCTCAATTATCAGGGCTCAATTACCACTTTTAAAAGGTGCCTCTTTGCTCAATTATCAGGGGCTAAATGAGCAAGGATGACAACAAGGATGACCTTTGCCTGAGGGGCAACTCATTTATTCATTATTTATTTATTTAGAATTATTCACTTCCCGCTTTTCAGCAGCAATAGAATAGTGTCTTCTCAACACAGCTTTTATAACACAAAAGAGAAGAGAAGGGACTCACAAGCACAAAGGGACTCACAAGCACAAAAGAGACACCAGCAATAGCTACTAGGAGGGACTCCATGCTGGCTACAATAGAGACCGTTGCTCTCCCCCTGATCAATACAAGAGAGCTGCCACTTTAAAAGGTGCCACTTTATCTAGTTAGCAAGGGCTACACAAACACATTTCATCCTTCATCTTTAAAAACAACAACAACAAAGGAAACCTCAAAGGGCTAGACTAAATGTGACATTAAATATGGTACCATATTTCTTATCTTTTTGGGTTTTTTTAAGACTGAGACCACAAAGCAGGAGAATAGTATAGGGGATATTGGAGTCACCGCTCCAGTTGCATCCTCTGCTTGCTCCTTCTATCCTAGTGACAACTAGGGGCATTCAGAGTAGAGAGAATGAGGAAGGGTCTTCCTCTGTATCTCCCCTCATCTCTCCCTCTGCTTTGGCTTTCTCTAAATGGTAGACTGATATTCTCAGGGGTCCCTCTCTTTCTCCTTCTTGCCCCTTGCAGCAGAGGGCAAGCAAGATGATCAGGGGCCTGGAGCACCTTCCTTACGAAGCTAAGCGACAACATCTGGGGCTCTTTTCCTTAGAAAATAGGTGACTAAGGGGAGACATGATTGAGGTGTATAAAATTATGCATGGAGTGGAGAGAATGGACAGAGATAAAGTTTTCTCCTTTGTTCACAACACTAGAACCAGGGGTCATCCCATGAAACTGAAGGTTGGGAAATTTAGGAACGGCAATCAGGGGCGGAGCCACCATTGGGCGAAAGGGTTCAAAGAACCCAGGCTGCCAATGGGGAAAGGCCACCGAGAGAGCCCCGCCCCGTGGCTCGGGCTCCATAGGAGCCCAGAGCAAACTCCCCCCTCCCATGCCAGGACTGCTGAGAGCCCTGGCGAACACTTCGCCAATTATTTCAGGCAGCTCCGACTGCCCCATAGAACGTTTTTCCCTTCCTCTCCATCTCTGGAGGAAGAGAAAGGGGGAAATGTCCTATTAGGCAGCCGACCCTGCCTCAAATGACGAGCTGAGAGCTCGTTTGGGCTCTCAGCAGCCCAGGCCACGCCCCCTTGCATATAACAAGGCACATGACAAAGGGGCATGGCCTGGACGTCACACGCATGGGCATATTGGAAGGACCTGCCGAGCGGGGCTGGACGTGGGCCACCACTCGGCTGGCTCCGCGCCTGCCGACAAGGGCAAGTACTTTTTCACACAGCGCATAATTAATCTATGAAATTCCTTGCCACAGGATGTGGTGATTGCCACCAGCTGGGATGGCTTCAAAAAGGGCTTGGACAAATTCATGGAAGACAGTCTATCAATGGCTGGTCTGGTGGCTGTGGGCCACCTCTAGCCTCAGAGACACTATGCCTCTCGGTACCAGTTGTAGGGGAGCAACAGCAAGAGAGGGGTTATGCCCTCACTTCTTGCCTGAGGGCTCCCCAGAGGCATCTGGTGGGCCACTGTGTGAAACAGGATGTTGGACTATATATGCTTGGGCCTGATCCAGCAGGGCTGTTCTTATGTCAGGTATTTTCAGGGGTCCCTCTCTGCACTATGAATACAGAAAGCTCAGGTACACAGGTTTTTCTATCCAAGGATGTAACTTCCCCCCAAAACCATACTTGCCTTTGAACCTTAAACATCCATCTCAAGATACTCTTTAAAGGGCTTGCTCTTCCCACACACGCTTGCTCTGCCACAGCTGGAGTGGACTAAACTTCTCCCCTCCAACAGAGGAAAGGGTTGAACTTCCCTGCCTGCACCGCAGTCCCAAGGCAGATGGACTAATTTTTAAAAGATCATAAAGATGGAAATGGGACTAATAGAGCACTTAACATCTCACCTACTTTTTACAAACATTTGTAAAATTGCTCCAGGGACTGCTCCAGGGTTTCAGACAGGTATTATAGAGTCCAAGGGAAAGAGCTGTGGTATGCAAGGACAAGGCAGTGGAGTGGAGTCAGGAATGTTCATAGTTTAATGAAACAGATATTATGTATAGAGAGGCAAGTGCAGAGGGCTTTTACATGCTCTTGCTGCTGGCTGTTTGTGAGCCCCCCCGCCTCTACTCCAGGACTGGAATACAAGTAACTAAAGGCCCATTCAAAAGCTGGCCTGGATCAAGGAATGGATTCACCAAAAACACCACCAGGCTCTTTCCCTGCCCTGCTTGGAGCTGCCAGGGACGGAAGCTGCGACTTTCTGCAGGCAAAGTGCAAAGAGCCCCTGGTGGCACAGTGGTAAAACTGCCGCCCTGTAACCAGAAGGTTACAAGTTCGATCCTGACCAGGGGCTCAAGGTTGACTCAGCCTTCCATCCTTCCGAGGTCGGTAAAATGAGTACCCAGAATGTTGGGGGCAATATGCTAAAATCATTGTAAACCGCTTAGAGAGCTCCGGCTATAAAGCGGTATATAAATGTAAGTGCTATTGCTATTGCTAAGTGTCCTAAGTGTAAGTGTACGTCCCAAGGGTCTTGGTGGCATCACTAGCGCTACGAATAAGGATATTTATGTACTGCCTTTCAACAACAACAAAAAGCGTATCAAATCAGTTTACATAGGAAAAGAATAAGATGATTCCCTATCCCAAGAAGGCCCCAATCTAAAGAGAAGACACCAGCAAGTGGCACTGGAGAGACGCTCTGCTGGGGTTAGTCCAGGTTAGCTGTTCTCCCTGCTGCTGAAAATAAGAAAGCCATCACTTTTTAAAAAGTGCCTCTTTGCCTTATGAGTCAACCTTTTCCACCGATTTTTGCTAGGAGGTTGTAAAAACAATTTCTTTGACCCCTAATGAACAGCAACACAGCCAGAGGCGAATCTAGGGAAAATAGCGCCTAGGGCAAGCACTGAAATTGTGCCCCCTGTCCAAATATCTGACACCCATCTTTAAGATAACTTTACCATAATATCAGCTGAAAAATACAAATCAAGCTCGTTAATCTTTTAATATTTCAAAAACTATTTAGCAGTGGACATAGCCAGACCAAAAAATGCTGGAAAATTACAAATTTCAGTATGCTGGGGCTCATGAAATACCCAAATACTATGTGGAGGTGTACTTGGAAAACTAATGTCTAATTCTCTACTATGCATTGTAGCATCACTATTACATACATTTTAAAAATAAATGGAGAATTTGCCTTTTCCCAGATACTCTGAAAATAATTAAAGGATATGCAGAGTAAACTGTGTCGCTGCTTGGAATATATTCTAGTATTTCAGAAAGACACATTTAACTCACTTATCACAAGAAGCAAAGTAAGAGCAAATGAATACAATCCTAGCTCATAAACTTCAGCTCAGTATTCACAAGACCTGATTTTCTGTACATAGTGCCAAACTGAATATGTGTACAGTGACTTATATTATATTAATTTTAAAAAAAAAACTGTAGCCCCTCCGGGGGCTTCCTTAAGGCTGTGGGGTGGGTCTTCAAAGGTTCCCCCTCCCCTCAATGGCCTCTAGGGCTTTGCAGGGATCATTTGAGCATGTGCGGTGGCCTTTTTTTTAAAAAAAATATTTTTTCCAAAATGGCAGCTGAAAACAAAATGGCTGCCGTGCATGCTCAAATGGCCTCTGCGAGGCCTGGCATGGCCTAGGGCATCACAGAGGCCATTTGAGCATGCGCAGTGGCCATTTTGTTTTTAGTGGCCCTTTTTTTAAAAAAAAAATTAATTTTTAAAAATGGCACCCCCCTTCAAGTGGCACCCGGGGCACGTGCCCTGCCTGCCCAACCCTAGATACGCCCCTGAACACAGCTTTATACATGCCAAGTCAGGCCATTAGTCCTTCGCAGGGCTGCACAACATTGGCCTTCCTGCAACTGTTGGGCTACAAATCCCATCATCCCTTACTTTTGGCCACTGTGGCTGGGGATTATGGGAGCTGTAGTCCAAAAACAGCTGGAGGGCCGAAGCTGAGCAGCCCTGGTCTACAGTGAGTAACAGCAGCTCCCCAAGGTTTCAGGAAGGAGTCTTTCCCAGCCCTACCTGGAGATGCCAGGGATTGAATGTGAGACCTTCTGCATGCAAAGCAGGTGAACTCTACCACTGAACTATGACTCCATCCCCAAAAGTTCATTGGTACTGAACGCTGCAAGGGTGCTTCAAACACCACCCATCTCCTCTCCCAATCTTACACCTGTCATTTTCACCCTAACAGTTACCAGAGTGGTATGAGAAAATGCCAAAGCAGAAGCTGCTCTTAGATTACTGCAGTAATATCTGAAAGTGCCCACAGGATGGATTCAGAGGGCCCATGGACCCAAATGGCAACACAATTATTTATCATCTTGAGTTTTTTAATAGGTGCAGAAATAATTGTAGATGATATCAAAATTTCATTACATCAGGGCCCAGGTTTTTTTTAAGGGATCTAATGATCCTCTATTAGTTTTTTTTAAATTAGATCCCAGGGTTGTTGTTTTTTGGGGTTTTTTTGGTTTTTTGTTGTTTTTAAAAGGGCTCTAATGATCCTCTGTTAGAAGTTTGATCCAGGATCAGTTTGATTCTGGGATCCTGAGATTAATTTTGACTTTTGCCATTAGAGACGTAAAAATAAAGCTTTATTATTTCTCTTTCCATTGTCCTTTTTGTTAAAAAGTAGCCTTTTCTTCTTCTTTTTTTGGCAATGCTATGAGGCCTTTTAAGCTTGACATAGCTTAGGGCCTCAGCATGTCATATTCTGGCCCTGCTGACCTCCCACTGAACTCTCAGCAGTCGCCGCAGCAAATAAAATGGCTCTTCATGGGAACGGCCATTGTGGTTTCAGTGGCTCTTGGGAAGCCATTTTGATTTAACGAGGTCAGTGCTTTACTACTCCAGAGAGTCCCCTATTGCAAATGAAAGTGAGAGAACAACAGTCTGTTTGTCCAGGTCACGAGGAGCAGCCATTCCACTTTATTCTACATTAGTCAGACCCAATTTGCAGTGCTGTGTTCAGTTCCGGGTGCCGCAGTTTTAAAGAAAGATGTCAACCAGTTGAAACAGGTGCAGAGGAGGGCAGTGAAAATGCCGAGGGGTCTGGAAAACAAGCCCAGCTATGAGGCCAAGTGGATTCTAAGCTTTGTTTCCTACGGCACAAGCAGCAGGTGCTGCCCGACCCATTCCAGGTCCATCCCTTGACTTCAGAAATTTCTAACAATAACAAAGGAAGAAAGATGGAAGGGGAGATGAGAAGGAACTCTGGTAAAGAGGGAGGGAGGCAGGGAGGAAGGAAGGAAGGAAGTCATGCCTAGTGGGGTGTGGGACTTAGAGTAAATCAGAGGCCGCATTCACACACACACACTATAACCGCAGTTAACCCTGACCAGAGTTAAAATCCCTCACTTCAATTCGCACCGCAGTCATACAGTAAACCATCGTTAGCCTAACTGGAGTTGAAGGAGAGGGGAGCCCTTTCCTGCCGCTCGGCCTCCCAGCCAGCTCCGCGGCCAGACTGTGGGTAAAGTGTCACTGTGTCAACTCCTCAGCTGCGATTGGCTACGATCTCCAGTGGGGCATACCGAGTGCAATCGTGCATTTTCCGAGTGCTCCACCTGCCCTCGGCAGGGGAAGCACGTTGAAAGCCCTTTAAATGTTATGCAATGCCGGTGCTGCTTCTGCCAGTATGCCACCGCCACCCGCCAAGTGACCCCGAATCTCAAAAGCACCACACAAATTCCAATTCCCGGGGGTTGGGGAGCCCGGGGGGGGGGATCCTGCTCTTACTGCCGAGAGGAGGGGAAACCCCAAATTTGCTAGACTGGGAAATGCAGATGAGAGAGAGCGAAGGATGCTGGGGGTCTGTCTCATCATGACCAGGGAAGATGTCACGAGGGGAGAGCCTGGCACAGCAGTTCAGCCAGATCCATCACAAAGCGGCTACAAGCAGCTTGCTGTGCAGTGTACTCACACTCTCACAAGAGGGCTAATCTACTGGGGATATGCCTGCTCTGTGCAGGCATTATCCTCACCCACAGACTGCTGCAAGCTGACTTAACCACCAGAGAATCCAAAAGGCCCCTGATCTAGTGGGCCCCCCAACTCTAGTTCTGCTAGTTCCCTCTCCCCAAATCCCTCTGCAGACTTGCATGTACCCCAGAGGACATCCCCACACTCCATGTACCATAGCCTGGCCACACGCATGGCCGTGGGGTGGGCCAACGGAACAGTATGTTCACTCATGTTCTTAAAATCCCAGGTCTGCTCCATCTGTGTGCCGTATGCAGATAAGCAGGTGCGATGAATCATGAGAGGGCACTTTCCTCTACTCCCCCAACCCGGGGCAGCTGGGTCGACTGCAGGGGCTGTTGGCGACAGCGCACCTGTGCATAGCTGCAAACCTTTCTGTGAAAATAATAGAACTTGTCTGCTTGGGAATGCCTTCTGGGGGGGCGGCCTTTCAAACCCTGCCCCCACACAAACCATTTGCATGGATGGTGAGGACAACAGGCTGCGGAGCGGACCCTTACAGCCATTCGAAATTCCCAGGCCAGGACTGGCACTGCAGTGTATATAGATCTCCAGGTGCAGTGATTACCAGGAGTAGAGAGCCCCAGTTTCCAGCTTCCATGAGATGGCTGAATCGCCCATGGGAGAGACGGGTTGGGGTGCATATCTCTTCATTGGCAGGTGGGTTGGCAAGGCTCAGGGTTTGACAGTGGCAGTCACCGAGGCCAGGACAGCACTTGCCCAAGTGCCTGTCCCCACAGATTTCCTGCATAGAGCATCCTCTCTCACGCCCCTTAGCCAGCCACTCCCGTGGGAGAGCGGTCCATGGGGATAATGGGCTAGTGTTGCTACATGCAACAAGAGCACCCGCTTGTACAACATGAGTACCATCTCGTTCATTTTGCATTTGTGGCCCACAGACGGTTCTTCTCAGGAGGCAGACTTTGGGAGCAGATATCCCCTGGGCTCCCCTTCCCCACCCTTTCGGTGTGAAAAATAGAACTTGTCCACTCCAGCTTGGGTCTGCCTTTTGGCTTCCCCTCCCAGCGCCATGATGGGGTGTCCTGCCTGTGCTGCCACTTGGAGTGTTTGTGCTTGTGGACATCCATGATTGTTGCCCCCGAGAGACTGGACGGCTTGACAGGCTGGCCAGTCCAGGATGGGGGGTGTTGGCATCCCTGTTGTCTGGCTACTCCATAGCAGCACGGCTGACAGGGGCGTGGCTGATTCTCCGAGCAGCTGCCAGCTAAAAGTGCCGAAAGCATGGAGCAGCCACGTCTTCGGGCGGGTCTGCACCATCACCTCTATGATTGGGATTTGGAAATGGCCGCTTAACCACGGTTATGGCCGGGTCTGCATGCGGGCGTACCTCTTTGGTGGCAAAACCGCAGTTGTCAGCAGCAAAGCTTAGAGAAAACCTCAGGTTCCAATTGGAGTTTAGCAGGGCAAACTGGAGTTAACTCCAGACCCTTAACCACGGTTTTGCAGGAGTACTATAGTTACAACCTCTGGCAGCTTTAACTGTGGTTGAAGTGTACGTGTGGGCTGGCCCAATGTGTGTGGGGCTTCCTCAAGGAAGGGAAATGGAGATGCCAGGTTAGAGTGTTGGACTAGGACCGGGTAGGCCTGAGTTCAAATCCCCGTTCAGCCATGAAAGTCACTGGTGACTCTAGGCTAGTCACTTATCTCGCTAGTAAACTAAACTTACTTCACAGGGTTGTTGTGGGGATAAACATAACCATGTAGCCCACGCTGGGCTCTTTGAAGGAAAAGTTGGATATAAAATGTAAAAATAAATAAATAAATAGGAGCAAAAGTAAGGGAAAGCTCTAATTTGTTTTGTGGAGGGGGGGTTCCCCTCTCTTTTCTTTTTCTCCATTGTTTCTTTTTTAAGGAATAACCTACTTCCTTATTAAATTATATAATAAGGAAACAAAAGCTTAGTTTCCATTGCTTATATTATATTATATTATATTATATTATATTATATTATATTAAGTAATTTTCACGGCACAAAATGTGTCCAGTTGCACATTAGAATAAACCTTGTTATGAGGAGCTGGGTTTATTTAGCCTGGAGAAGAGAAGTCAGAGTGGGGACAGGATAGCATTCTTCAAAATACCTGAAGGACTGTCTCATAGAAGAGGGGAGGGGCTTTTGCTGATGCAGAGGGCAAGGGTAGAGCGGGGGGGAGATTATGGCTAAATGTTAGAAGAACCTTCTTAACAGT
This sequence comes from Hemicordylus capensis, assembly GCF_027244095.1. Lineage (NCBI taxonomy): Eukaryota > Metazoa > Chordata > Lepidosauria > Squamata > Cordylidae > Hemicordylus > Hemicordylus capensis. The sequence goes on along the minus strand of NC_069657.1, from coordinate 430,066,458 downwards.
AAGGCCCAGTGGTTGGTCAGTGGCACTAGTTTGCAGTCCATTTCCAGGCCCAATTGAAGGGATGTTTTTTAACCTTTTAACCTTTAACTCTAAACAACTTGAGAACAGGTCCCCTTCCATTCTTAGATTTTAGCATCACACTGTAAACCAACAACAAAAGCTGCTGTATGGATGCCCTTATCAGGTCAGCACCCGTATTCTGCACAGTAACAAGGATCTAGCCATCAATCCTGAACGAAAAAAACCAAGCAAGCCATGTGTGTATTCCATTAAATCTGCCCCCTCCAGAGTTTGTGGGTTTAATTCCGAGAAAAATCGGCCTTCAGGAAGATAACTCACTGTTTCTCATAAATAAGCAACGTTGTCTTTGTGCCAAGGCCTTCAGCAGGCCCACCCCCTCCCCTTGGTCCATTTTTATTCTTCCAGGATACATTTAACAAACCCCCACCCCCACCCCACAGGAAAAAAGTCTCTGCATAGATACAGGCTTCTGCTGTCAATCACTGCAAAGCACGCCATGTTTAGAGGCCGTTTGAGTTATATGCATTCTTATTAGATGACAATCCTCTAATGCCCTTCATTTCGGAAAATGGAAAACAGTTCTTTTCCAAGTTTATCAGAAGGGCAGCCAAATGCTGAGGTTATACAGTGAGATCTTGCACTAGGATGCTATTTTAATCAATGGGTCTTCTAGGGAGGTAAATTTAGAAGTTGAGGAGCGCCTCTCTCTCCCTCTCCCTCTCTCTCTCACACACAGTGCAGAAACAGGCATTTAAAATTATTAGGGGGTTGGAGCACATTCCCTCAAGACAGGGGTTCTCAGACTTGGGTCCAGGGTTCCCTCTAACAGGGATTCCTAGATGTTGTTGACTACAACTCCCAGAATCCCCAGCTCCAGTGGCTTTTGCTTGGGGATATGGGAGTTGTAGTCAACAACATCTGGGAATCCCTATTAGAGGGAACACTGCTTGGGTCCCCAGATGTTGTTGGACTACAACTCACATCATCCCCCTCCAGGCATTGTGGAGGCACGTGATTGGAGCTGTAGTCCAACAACACCTGGAGCTTTCCCAGACAGCAGGCTTTATCGTGGGTTTACTGTGAGGCTTTAATGTGAGTTCGAAGCTGCCCCCCCAAAAAAACCAAAGCAAAAAGTGGTGGTTTTTTTTAACCCCAATATAAATTGGGCTACATTCTAAGGCGCAGTGAAAATCCTGAATTGTGTGTGAAGTGCTCCTTGATAGCTCTCAGGGACTTAGAGGTAAATCTAGCAAAAATGTGACTGTACCCCCTCCATTTGGGAGGAGATACGGGCTAAAAGCTAGGTTTGGAAAACTTCCTGGGGACCCAAGATTGAAAACCCCTGTCTGAAGGAAAAGATTAAACACTTGGGGCTCTTTGGTTTTGAAAGAAATTAAGGGGAGACATAAATTTATAAAATTGTGGAAGGAGTAGCTAGAGAAGTTTTTCTCCCTCTCCTATAATCCTTGAACTCAGAATCATCCAAAGAAATGGATCGGCAATAGATTCAAGGCAATTAATGTTGCATTGTATGAAGGAGTACTTTCTTCTCTTCATACAATGCAACATTAATTTATAAGACCCGCTGATGGTCATGAGCATTAAAAGCTTAGTTTGCATGAAAAAGGGAGATTCAACACATTCATGGAGTAGAAGTCTACCAGTGGCTGCTAGTCATGCTGGCTATATGGATCCTCCAGGTTCAGGAGCAGTGTGCCTTTGACTACCAGTTGCTGGGGAGCTTTTATCTTTCTGCCCTGCTTGTATCTTTCTGCCCCGCTTGTGCACTTCCAAGAAGTATCTGGTTGATCACTGAGGGAAGCAGCATGCTGTACTAAATGAAGCTTTGGCCAGATCCACCAGGGCTCTTTTAATGTAGCATGGTTTAGATCAGGGGTTCTCAGCCTTGGGTTTCCAGATGTTGTTGGGCTACAACTTCCACAGCCATCAGTAAAATTGTAGTCCAATATCTGGGGATCCAAGACTAAGGACTTCTATTTTAGATGGATTTGGGTTTGCAGTTTAATGGGGTATGAACAGTGAATTCATACCTCAGACAGAAGCAGTCTGTAGTAATTGAATAAAACTGTTTTTTATTCTTTTCTTTTTACAAGCCTCTCAGAGTTGGTTTTTAACTCAGGAAAAAGGGAGGCAGAAAAGGTGATTTCTCTGGTGCAAAAGAGTCCTCAAGCAATCAACAGCTATCAGTTTCCTCACCACACGTAGGCATATATGTGGAAGGTTTTTGGTACTTATCCAAAAACAAAATTAGGAGACTTTGCCCTATGATAGTCCACCCCAAATCTCAGGGGAGTTCAGGCTCTGTCAATAAGGGGGTGGTGGCAGCAGCATTTTGAATCTACTGGAAATACAGAATAGTCTTATGAGAAGCCCACCAAGGCAGCTCAGCAGGGATAACTCGGCATTTTCTTTCCCTCATGTGAGCTAGCTCTGGGACAAAGGCTTTAATCCTCTACAGAAGACAAGACATTATTTAAAATCTTTACATACTGCTTTTCAACCAAAAAAGCTCTCAACACAGTTTACATAGCAAAAGGTATGAGAAATGATTCCCTGTCTCCAAAGGGCTTCCAGTCTTAAAACCGGAAACCCACAAAAGGAGTCACCAGCCACAACCATGGCAGGGAGACACTGTACTAGGCTGAATAGGCACTGCTGTTCTCCCCCTGCTATGTATAAGTGACCCACCGCTTTAAAAAGTGCCTCTTTGCCCAATTAGCAGGGGACATAAGCTTTTCTCCTGCCAAGGAAAACATGTGGGGAACTGAGCATATTATTCTTATACTCTATACACAGCTTCCTCCAATTTGCCCTTTTTATTTTCTTACATTTATATTCCATCCTATCCCCTAGGCTGAAGGCAACTGTTATTTTAAAGTTGATGTTTTAGGAGATGGAGGGCAAAACCAGTGTCATCATGGCCATGTAGATTAGTCAGTTTCCTTTCTACAGAAAACCTTTCCTCCAGGCAACTTACGATATATACAATGGACAATATTTTAAAAAGCATGCCAACAAAAACATCACACACTAAACTAAGCAGTATGGGGCTATAGTGCAGTGGTAGAACATCTGCTTGCATGCAGAAGCCCAATTGGATCCTTGGCATCTCTAGGTAAGAAAGACCCTTGGGAAAATGACCCTGAGCCATTTTGGAAGGGCGGTATAAGAACTGAATAAATAAATAAATAATAATAAATAAAGACCCCTGCCTGAAACCTTGGAGAGCTGCTGCCAGTCAGTCACTAGCAGAGGGAGGCCAGCAATGACCCCACTCTCCCCGTCCCCTACTTCTGACATCAGATACGGGTGGTCAGCCACGCCCCCCCACTCTTGACATCTGATTTCACAGCGTGGGCCATCTAACTCCTGAATGGGGCTACGTGTCCCCATTCAGCAGCTAGAGCGGGGCCAGTGCTGCATTCACAGCGTGGCCAGAAGCGGTGCTCCCTGCCTTTAAGGCAGGGAAAGCTGCTCCTGGCTACGCTGCAAATGCAGCACCGGCCATTTAACTCCCAAACGGGGCCGCATCCCCCCCCCCACATCTGACATCAGATGGAGGGGGCGTGTCGAGGCTGCAGCCTGGGTTCTTTGAACCCAGTCGCCCAATGGTGGCTACACCCTGCAGTCAGTGTAGACCAGGTCTGTTCAGCTTAGGCCCTCCAGCTGCTTTTGGACTACAACTCCCATAATCCCCAGCCACAAAGGTCCAAAGACAGGGATTATGGGAGTTGTAGGCCAACATCTGCAGGGGGGCCGAAGTTGAGCAGCCCTGGTGTAGACAATACTGAGCTAGATGGGCCAATGGTATAAAGCAGCTTCCTACATTTTTATTTTATTTATTGTTAAATTTATTTATATAAATTTATTTCATTAAAATAATCCCAAGGTGGTTTACACAAAATTTGAAAACAAGATTATAAAAATGACAATTAAAATATTAAGATAAAAATCTAAAACAAATCTGATTAAAAAATTTAAAACACAAGCATAAAAAACAGTACAAAATACAAAGAAGCAGCAGCAGATATAATCATATAAAAGCCTGCGTAAAAAGCCAAGATTTAACACACTTTCTAAAAACTGTGATGGAGACCGAGGAGCAAATAGCCACCAGGAGAGCATTCCAGAGTCTGGGGGCAGCAACAGAGAAAGCCCTGTCCTGCGTGCATGACAACCAAGCCTCCCTCATTGTCGGCACCTGGAGCAGAGCACCCTCAGATGACCCTGTCAAGTGGGCAGCAACCCTTGGGAGCAGGCAGTCGCTCAAGTATCCTGGGCCCAAACCGTTAAGGGCTTTAAAGGTCAAAACCAGCACCTTGAATTGGAACCGGGGGGAAACTAGTAGCTTGTGCAGCTCTTTCAAAAGGGGAGTGATATGCTCCCACCGGGCAGCTCCAGACAAAACCCTAGCTACCGCATTTTGCACTAGCTGCAGTTTTCGGATAGTCTTCAAGGGCAGCCTCACGTAGAGCGTGTTACAGTAATCCAGCTGTGACGTGACTAAGGCGTGGGTAACTGTGGTCAGATCTGCCTTCTTGAGAAAGGGACACAGCTGGCGCACTAGCCAAAGCCGTGCAAAGGCACTCCTGGCCACTGCCTCCACCTGAGCTTCCAAAAGCAGAGCCGGGTCCAGTAATACCCCCAAGCTGCGTACTTGCTCCTTCAAGGGGAGTGCAACCCCACCCAGAACCGGTAGTCTCCTCATCCCAATTGGCTCTCCTACTGACCAACATTACCTCCTTCTTGTCCAGATTCAATCTCAGTTTATTAGCCCACATCCAACCCATCACAGCCTCCAGCCCCTGATTCAGGACATCCACCAGTTCCCTAGGATCAGGTGACAAGGAGAGATAGAGCTGAGGGTCATCCGCATATTACTGACAGCTCAGTCCAAATCCCCGGATGACCTCTCCCAGCGGTTTCATGTAGATGTTAAACAGCATGGGGGACAAAACCAAACCCTGCGGGACCCCACAGGCCAATGGCCACAGGGCTGAGCAATATTCCCCCAGCACCACATTCTGGACCCTCCCCCCAAGAAAGGACCGGAGCCACTCCAATGCAGTACCTCCAATTCCCATACTCGAGAGGTGGTCCAGAAGGATACCATGGTCGATGGCATCGAATGCCGCCGAGAGGTCCAGCAGAACCAACAGGGACACACTCCCCCTGTCTAGTTCCTGGGGTACATCATCCACTAGAGTGACCTAGGCCGTTTCAGTCCCATAACCGGGGCAAAAGCCAGATTGAAAAGGGTCCAGATAATCTGTACCATCCAAGACCCTCTGCAGTTGGGACACCACCACACGCTCTATCACCTTGCCCCAAAAGGGCAGGTTGGAGACAGGTCTACTGTATAGTTGTCTGGGTTGGAGGGATCAAAGGAGGACTTTTTAAACAATGGTCTTACCATCGCCTCCTTGAGGCACGATGGCAACCTGCCCTCTCTTAATGTTTCTATATGTTAAAATACTCAACACTAGAAACAAGTAAATCCAACTAAAACAGCAACAACAAATTAACTAGCAATTGAGAACACTTGCAAAAGGTAGATCTTTGCCAGCAGAAGGCAAAGATCTCTGGGCTAGATGTTCCATCACAGAGGAAGCATTTTTAAAAGTCCTACTTTCATTTAGGAAGGAACATTGAGCATGAGAGTCTCACCAGATCTTAAGGTTGAGAAGGAACATAGGGAAGGAGGTGTCCCCAAGGCTGCACAGAGTCCTTCCCTGACTTTTAAAACCTAAACATCGGCACCCAAAAGACAGTCTGGGAGCAACTAGGAATCACAGAATGTTAGAGTTGGAAGGGACCTTGGAGGTCTCCTCAGTGCCTTCCAGATCACTGCTGCCATGGTAACCCTGGAAGGCTCCGAGATGCTCCCCAAAGGCCCCGCCCCCTGGAAGACTGGGACCAAAATGAAGGAAGCAGCCCAACAGGAAGCTTGTATGTCCAACTCAGCGGTGGATTTACAACTCTGAAAAACCCAGCTGAAAAATCCAGTGCTGAACATCTCCCCTCAGGCCTGACCCAATCCCCTGTTCAGTGCAGGAAACTGCTATCACATTCCTGACACATGGCTATCCAATCTCTGTTTGAAAACATCCAACAAAAGAGAGCCCACTACCACAGCACGAGGCAGACCGACCCACTGTCAAATAGCAATTCCTCTTGACTTCTAGCCCAAATCTGCTCCTGTATAATTTCAACCCATTGGTTCTAGTCCGGCCCTCCAGAGCAAGAGAACAAGCCCAACTCTTCTCACACAAGAGCACAAATACGTAGCACACCTGCACTTCCAGAGTATTACTGACGTTGAAAATAATGTAAGTAGTGCCCCTGAAGTGTGGGTATACTACTCTAAGTATTTGCACTCTTAACCACTGACATTTCCTTAGGTACCCACAGTAGTGTGGACAGTTCAGCACTGCCCACATGATGCTGAGGAACATGTGGACCAGTATTCCATGTGAGGTCTGACCAGCCAGTACTGATGAGCAAGGACTAGTGAGAGTTGCCTTATGGCACAGTAAGTGGCAACCAGACTGTGAGGTCATTCATACAATCAAAAACTGTGTTCTACCCGGATTTGGAAGCTGTGTGTGCTCCCAGATTTTGTGTGGAGGCAAAGTAAGAGGAAAACCTGGATAGAAGTGATATAGTGTGGAAGCAAGGTAGGAGGAAAAGCTACCCAGGTTTTCCTCCTACCTTGCTTCCACACAATCAATCACTTCTACCCAGGTTTTCCTCCTACCTTGCTTCCACACAATCAATCACTTCTACCCAGGTTTTCCTCCTACCTTGCTTCCACACAATCAATCACTTCTACCCAGGTTTTCCTCCTACCTTGCTTCCACACAATCACTTCTACCCAGGTTTTCCTCCTACCTTGCTTCCACACAGTCAATCACTTCTACCCAGGTTTTCCTCCTACCTTGCTTCCACACAATCACTTCTACCCAGGTTTTCCTCCTACCTTGCTTCCACACAACCGAAACCTGGGAGCACACACAGCTCCCAAACCCAGGTAGAACACAGATTCTGATAGTGTGAATGACCTTAGTGTATGATACAGTATGTATGTAAGTGGCAATTGTTTGTATGCAAGAGAAAAATGGGCCTCACCCCCCGCCCCCTGCAATTAACCATGCCTCTTGCCCTGAGACGACGTCATACAACATGCAGTATAACTTGCCTAACCACAGTGCTACCCCCAGAGGTGTAGGAAGCACCACCTGGGGCAGAGGGTGTAGCAGCACGGGGGATGATGACGCCCACCCTCCAACTCTGTCCTGGTGGGCGGCACCAGGACAGGGTTGGAGGGTGGGCATCATCATCCCCCATGCTCCTACACCCTCTGCCGCTGCCCCAGGTGCACTACTCCACACTGGCCACACCGCTTCTGCCTGCATGAGCATGCCAGTGCAAGGCATGTGGTCCAGCCAGCCAGCCAACTAGCCCTTCCTTCTTGGAGAGAAAAAAGAGGCACCCAGCTAGACCAATGAAGAAAGCCCTTGCAGGTTAATTGGGCCATGTATCCATGCCCAGTGCCAGTAATACCCTACGTCGGCATGATGATGCAGGCAGGAAGATCATGGCCAGTGCAGAGTAGCACACACATGATGGCTTACAGTGGCAGGGAATGCACTGGGGAGGGGGGGAATGGCACTCTGGTGGCCCCCACACCCCTGTGACCCATGGATATATATCTCCTGTTGTCCTATGGTGGCTACGCCACTGGATACCCCACACAATTCACAGGGGCAAAGCCAGCAGCAGCAGCTTGGATCGACCAGACCACAATGAACACAAATTAGGGACTCAGTCAAGGAGTCAAAGAAAAAGGCTGGCCGGTAATAAGCAGCTCTTAAGTCACTTCTGCATGGCAGGTGTTACTATGATCATATTTTAATGGAACCAGAAATAAAGCAAGATGAAGAAAAGGTACAGTTCTGCAAAGAACATGAAACCCCCAAATACTGAACTCCTTGGAATATTTGTATCTTCAAACCAGAGCTGTTGGTTTGGACAGGAAGGCTGAAAACATCCTCTAATTGGGGAGCAATCAGCACAGTTTGAAACTGTACCAAAAGCCCATTCCGAGTCGGCTTTGATTGCTTCGGTTCTGAATGGAAATGTTTCCATACTTATTTGTGAAGCTGGATTATGGTGGGACTTCAACAGCATGCTTGAAACAAAGGAAGGGGTATAGCGAGGGGAGAGGGAGCCCGTGTTCGCCCCTCTCCCCAGCGGCCCCTTGGAGTGAGGGAAATAATGAAGAAAATAGGGAGGGGTGGAGTTGGGGGGGGGCTCAGGAGCTGGGGGTCCCAAGTTCTTTGAACCCATTCACTCTTATTATAGCTACACCCCTGAACAAAGGCTCACCTGAACTGTGGCTGAAAGTGAGCCATTTTAGGCCACCATGAGCACTGGCTGTCGTTTTGTGATGCAGCCTCTGTGGCTGTACACAGCTCAATACCACGGCTGCCAGGTAGACAGAGAAGGCACAGGATCTGAGAGAAAAGGAAATGGCCACTTAACTAGATATGAGATCTGCTCATTTAGTATAAACAAGCTGACTCTCAAAGACCATCTTGTTCAAATATACATGGCCGTAAGAGTGTATTTAGTGATGTGTGTCTGCAAAATATTTATACCAAAATAAAAGCATGTTTGCAAAATGAATAAGAAAAAAGCCAAGTCACCTCACGGGAGAGACAGAGGTGCAGTTTAGCTGAGGCTGCGTCCACACTCTTCCTTCTAACGTGGAGATCTTTTGCAGTGGCTTTGATGGATCTCTGGCACTTGACAGGACTTCCCCATTCATTTCAATGGAGGAGAGTCAGTTCTGTGTTCCTGTGAAAGGTTTGAGGGGGAAAGCTCCCCCCCTCCATTGAAATGAATGAGAAAGGCTTCAATATGCATGTGGGGCTGTGGGCCAAAAAGTGTTATTTTGCTGAATTTTAGAGGTGTAATTAGGTGTGTGCATGAACTGAGGTGCGTGCACTGGTTCAACACCACAGGGGAGGGGAGCGGGGTCTTTCTTTTTTTTTAAGAAAGGAGAGCAGGTCCTTACCTGCTTTCTGCTTCTGCATGCAGCTTCCAGCTGTGGCGCAGCTTGTCCCAAGAACCCATGTGCGGCGCCAGCATGCACATGGAGCCCGTGCATGTACAGACGCCATGTGTGCAGGCACCGTGTGTGGGTTCTTTGGACAAGTGCCACCACAGCTGGAAGCTGGTAAGAACCTGTTCTTCTTTCTTAAAAAACATCCCACTCCCCATGCCCCTCCCCATGGCACCAAACCAGTACACAAACCTCAGTGTAATGACCACCTGAAGTTTCAACCTCTCTATATCACTGCTTATGCCTCTAATCATATTAGTGCAGGGGTTCTCAAACTTGGGTTGCCAAATGTTGTTGGACTACAACTTCCATCATCCCCAACCACAATGCTACTGTGGGGTTATGGGAGCTGCAGTTCAACATCTGGGATCCCAAGTTTGAGAACCCCTGGATTACCAAATCTAGAACAGTGGTTCATAGGAACATAGGAAACTGCCATATACTGAGTCGGACCATTGGTCTATCTAGCTCAGTATTGTCTTCACAGACTGGCAGCAGCCTCTCCAAGGTTGCAGGCCAGAATCTTTCTCAGCCCTATTGGTTCAATAAAAAAATCTTGTCCTATCAAAAATCTTGTCCTATCTTGGAGAAGCCAGGGAGGGAACTTGGAACTCTCTGCTCTTTCCAGAGCAGCTCCATCCCCTAAGGGGAATATCTTACAGTGCTCACACATCTAGTCTCCCATTCAGATGCAACCAGGGCAGACCCTGCTTAGCTAAGGGGACAAGTCATGCTTGCTACCACATGACCAGCTCTCCTCTCCTAAACCTCCTCTCCTAAAGCACTCCAACCTGGGAGCCTCCAGATGTTGCTGAACTGTAGCTGGGGAGGCTGGGAGTTGTAGTTCAGCAACATCTAGAGGCCCAAGGTTGGGAATCACTGTACCAGAATACTCTGGGTTATCAGTTTCCTTTGCAGCAATGACACCATCATTAACTGCCTTCCCACATTTAATTATTTAAGATAGACTTTTGTGCTTTCAATACAGCCAGTTGTTTGTGTGTTTTGGAAGGGTTCAGCTCATCCATTGATTTAAGTACTACTGACAAGGGTGCCCACAGCCTGGCTAAAGAAAGCCCCGAGGGCACCCTTTGAGTACCCTGAAGGGCTGTCCCTGCAGAAGAGGGACCAGACTTGTTCTAAGCTGCCCCAGAGGGCAAGGCAAGATTTAATGGGCTTAAGTCACAGGAGGGTAAATTTTGGCTGAACTTTAGGAGAAACATCTTTGTGGAGAAAGCAGTTCAGCAACCTAACGGGGGTGGGAAAGCTCTCCCTTGCTGAAGGTCTTCAAAAACAGGCTGGGCAGACATTTTTTTAGGCAAGCCCTAGCTCTGGGTTTTCTGCACTGATCTTGGCATTAGTTTGCACAGACAGCCTTCAAGGCTCTCTCCATCTCTGTTTCTGCAAAGTTGCTATCTTGAATAATGAAGCCATCAAATGCCACCCCAAAACACAAGCCTTGCCTAAATCCAGCAAACAACCTGTGATACTCTTCAAATACATCAGACAATCATGTGCTCTACTTTTGCTCTCCCAGAAAATTTAATAATCTTGCTTTCATAGTTTAGTCAAACAGTACTGTGATGTCTTTGTAGGAGTTGTATCTTGCTGGCTTAAACTGATATCTTCTTCCAATTATACCCCGAAGAGGAGGCGTCTACACTATCACTCTGATTCAGCTCTCCTTTGCAGGAGCTCCAAACTGTTTTGATGCTTCTCAGCACCTGCTCGTTCACTTCAATGGCTGCCCTTCCATTGAAATGAATGGGAAAGGTTTGTGCAAAAACTTCAGATATTTTCTTCTTGCAAATCCCATCAAGAGCAGCTTCGCAAGAAAATAGCAGGATTCAACAATGCAAATGCAGGGGATCAGAGAGAGAACATCATGTTTAAGCACACATCTGAAACACATCATCAGGAGCATATGCTGACCAGTGGTGGCACCAGAAAAAAAACTGGGGAGGGGGTATAGAAGGGGCAAAGTGTGTTTATGCGTGCGTGAGCTGTATCCCACATATTATAGTTTGGAAACAAATGAGGGGGACAGTGGTCAATGAGGTGGACATGAGGTTAAGACACTGGGTGGGGGGGCTTGCCACCCCTGCCACCCCTCTTGAACTGTCCTTGGTGCTTGCTGTGCCATGATGCAGTAAGTAAAGCTAAACCTCAGGGATGAGGCAGGATTTGAATCCAGACCTCTCAAATGCAAGCCTAATATACAGCCTGCTGGATCAAACTAACCTCTTGCAATTATCTTCCTATGTTTTGTTTAGCCAGCTCAAGTGCAAGTTTCCAGTCTGTATGGGGAAATGCTTGACTAACAAGCAGAAGATTGCCGGTTCGAATCCCTGCTGCTGCTATATCGGGCAGCAGCAATATAGAAAGATGCTGAAAAGCATCATCTCATACTGGAGGCAATCGTAAATCCCTCCTGTATTCTACCAAAGAAAACCACATGGCTCTGAGGGTACCAGGAATCGAAATCAACTTGACAGCACACTTTACCTTTTACTTTATGCACAAGGTAACACAGCGTCATTTTGACATGGAGAAGACGATGTCCCTGGAGCAGAAAAGGTACATATGAAGTCTAAAGGCAATTTATGGCTGGTGATGTGCACATTTCGCAGCCCGGCTTAAAGTAATGCATTCTTCACCTTCTATAACAACAGGGAGAAAATTATTCCCAGACATTCCATTTAAATCAAAAATTAGTTATTCGTCTCCTGGGGATGTGGCTTGGAGTGGTTTGAGTTTCAAGGCAGACTTTGTGTGCCCACCGCTCATGAGATCTCATGTGCTTTCAGTTCAGCTCATTGAGACTGAGGGGCTAACTGGAAATCTTGGTTTATTAGTTTTCATTTTAAGCACTGAGCACATATTCACTATTGACTCCCTAGAAGAGATTTTTACAGCTGTTAAGTGTTTCCAGATGTGGGTTCATGTTCAGCTTTGAAGAAACACAGAAATCTTTGTCTAAGACTACAGGGGAACCAGAGATGAAAGTTTTGCCTTTTCAGAATCAAGTGTATAGAAGGAATGAAATCTGCGGCATAGAAACTACAAAAGAATGTAGCTCAGTTCGAAGAACGTTGCATATATTTATAATGCACAATTATGTTGGTCAGCAGCAGCTGAAGACCACAGGCTGGGCCACATCTAGCAGTCATCTTTGAGGGACACAATCTAGAGGTGAAGTAGAAATATGGCGGGAATGGCCTTCGTGGAACCAGTGTTAAGGGTCAGCACCATCAGGCAGCTTGGGAGGGCCTTTCAGTGTTGACCTCTGACCTGAGGAGCAACAGCTGCTGCCACTGGTGGGGGAAATGGGGCCTCCAGGGGTTCCCAACCTTGGGTATGCAGACATTGCTGGACTACAACTCCCATCACTCCCAGCCCCAATGGTCTTTGACCCAAGGTTGGGAACCCCTGATGTGGAGATTAGGACCCCCTCCCTCCAGCAAGCTGAGGTTGCTTTTCGGCCCTGTCACTCACTTGCTGTGGGAGTGGGGTGAAGTAGTGGGAGGAGTTTGTTGCCCAGATCCCCCCAAAACCAGGAAGTGGCCCTGCTTGTGTGGCAACAGGGCTTGCCCATAGACCACTTCAAAAGGGTAAATTTGGGAGCTTTTACTCTCCATTCCTGACTCCAATCTAAAGTGGCTCTGTAGAAACAGTAGTTGAGTGAATGAATAGTATAAAGCTGCTTGGGACTCCCTCACTCACTGACATGAAACTCCCAGATCAAACCACAAAAGATAGATCTGTTTTCACAGGTAGGTTACAGACCTCACCCAGACTACCAGAAAAATAGAAAATACTCAGAAAAGTTGATTAATTTGCTGGAAGATGTGGGAAAACTCTCCCATTGGAAAAGCTTAGGGAATACCACCTTCCAACATGCTCTGGCAGTTTTCTTGGGTACTTTTCAAGACTGAACGTCCAAACTTCCACTGAACTATGAAGCAATGGACAACCTATGTTTTCCCCACCCCAATTCACTCCATTTCAGTCCATGTCACAATTCCACAAATATCACTTAAGAAATTGAAAAACAGAAGAAAGCGTGAGATATAAATACAGTATATTTTCCTAAACACATAAGCTCTTCTGCACATCAGCTAGCAATGAGTGCAGGGAGAGTGTATGGTCATTTTGTGGTGCAGGAGGAATGCTTGCAAACAGCAAGCCTGTTTTACGTGTGTGTGTGTGTGTAAAGATATAGTAGATATATAGGCCGACACATCCAGATCAGCAAACTGCTTTTGGAATGACTTTACACTAGCACAAAAGTGCTGGGCTTGCCAGTAGTGTTAAGTCTGGAGTTTCGATTCCAGACTAGCGTTGTGCTCCTGAAAGCCTGCTTGTGGTTGCACAACAGTTATGCCTCAGTCACTGCAGTTGGAACTTTTTCACGAGAGCACTATAGCGCAATAGTGCCCTTGTGCAATCCCCATTTAGAACAACTAAGTCATCTTCTTGCATTAGCTATTATTTATTTATTTATTTATTTATTTTTCAATTTCTATACTGCCCTTCCAAAAAAGGCTCATAGTACTCATGCCACACACGGTTCCTTGCTTTGGATGTCAGCCATTGCATGAAATAAGCCCCACAATGTATCTTAACCCACACAACATCCCTAAAATGTGTCTATATCAGTGATTATATATGGAACTTATATATGGAACTCCCCAAACACTTCTGCGACAATTGCCTTCCAACGCATCCACAGAGAACATTAATGCTCTCTCTGCATCAAAGGGATCGAACAATGATTCGCAGCAGCAGCAGCACAGCAAGGAGAGGCCTCACTTTCACACCGGCTTTATTTATGGCACCACAACCCTATAGCAGACAAAAAAACCCTCAAAGTTATACAGCTCTAATCCTCCAGGTCAGGCTTCCTTGGCACCGCATCTACATATCAAAAGCAGTGATGCCCATCTGATCCCCTGTTATGCACATTGTTATTTATTTATTACATTTCTACACCGACCCAAAACTTGTCTCTCTGGGCGGTTTACAGTTAGGATGCATCTCTGTGGGTAGAAACCGCTGGAATTGCTTACTGCTGTCACTCACTGCTGAACAGGAAGCAGCCCCCCTCCCCTGCAAGTACCTCTCAGTATACCTATGGCCCACTCACAAGAGACCATGACATTCCATAACCCCATGGTCTCAGCACTGCTTTAGAAATGGCAACTGGAGAGGGATACTGGGTCCTGCAGAATGGGTTCCCCTTATATGACCAGACCACCTCTTGTATTGTCACCTGGAGACCCACCACGCCTGCATACATGGGGGGCACTTTTCTCTTTCCAGCTCTTGATGAGGTTTCTAGCAGACATCTGGATGCATGGTAACAGTGTATTTAACAGTGTGTCTATTTTATTTATTTATTTATTTGAGTTTTTATATCACCCTTCCAAAATGACTCAGGGCGGTTTACAGGAATTCCCAGATGTTGTGGACTTAGGTGAAGTGTGCCGTCAAGTCAATTTCGACTCCTGGAGCCCACAGAGCCCTGTGGTTTTCTTTGGTAGAATACAGGAGGTTTACCATTGCCTCCTCCCGCACAGTATGAGATGATGCCTTTCAGCATCTTCCTATATTGCTGCTGCCGGCAGCCTTCTGCTACTACTCCCATAATCCCCAGCCCAAGGCCATTGCACCTGGGGATGCTGGGATTTGTAGTCAACACCACCTGGGAATCTCTGTTAGAAGGAACACTGCCGGGTACCTACAGATAACTCCAAGAACAGCCCTCCCTTTCATGAAGCTCTTGGTTCCTCCATGTTGTGTTTTTGTGTATGAAAGCGCAGTAGGCCTGGTGACCTCTTGATCATTATTCTCTTTGCCCCACCTCAAGTGTTTAGTGCCGATCCATGACATTTTGCTGTCCCTCTCCTTTACCTACCTTCTTTCAAATCTCTTCTCCTTTCTTCCTTTTCTATTAAAGGTAAAAGGACATAGGAAGTTGTCTTTCACTGAGTCAGGCCATCGGTCCATCTAGCTCAGTATTGTTTACAGTGATTGGCAGCAGCTTCTCCAAGGTTGCAGGCAGGAGTCTTTCTCAGTCCTATCCTGGACTCCACCCACTAAGGGGAATATCTATCTTAACCCATCTTACAGCAGACAGCACTCACATTTAGTCACTCACCCAAACACAAACCAAGGCAAACCCTGCTTAGCAAAGGGGACAATTCATGTTTGCTACCACAAGACTGGCTCTCCAAGCCAAGCAGCATGATGCCATTCTGCCTTCCTTCCTCTGCAGGCCAGTCGCAGGGGAGAAGATTGGTAGGCTACCATGCTATCCCTGAAAACTGACTTTCAACCTGCCATCTGCCTGGCATACATGCTCCATTCCTGCCACCAGCACCATTCTCCTTCCACGTGTACAAGTGTAGCAGCAGCATGGTGTGAAACTTCTTCTCAATAGTCTGTTTTCAATTGCCCTTCCATATGCCTGAGGCTGTGTTCCTGTTATCACACACGTGTTTCCTTGCGCCTGTGCAGAGGAAATAAGTGCCGCCAAGCTGGTGTAGGCTCTTAGCAACCACATAGATTCTCTCCAGGATGATCTGTCTCCAACTTAGCCTTTAAGGTCTCTCAGTGGTGCATTCATTGCTGTCGTAAACAAGCCCATCCACCTTGCTGCTGGTCGTCCTCTTCTTCTCTTGAAGTCCTTCAACTTTTCCCAGCATTATGGACTTCTCAAGGGAGCTGGGTCTTCACAAAACATCTCCGAAGTATGATAGAGGAATAGAGATGCAGATATCAGGCGGCATAAACATATGATAGATACGTTTGATTCCTTTAAAAAAAAATCTGTGCATGGATCTTCCCCACAGCAAGGAATAGGAGGAACATATGAAGCTCCCTTATACCAAATAAGACCCACTGGTCCAACTAGGACAGCATTCTCTGTGCTGATTGGCAGCCCCTCTCTAGCATTTCAGACAAGGGTCTTTCCCAGGCCTACTTGAAGATGCCAAGGATTGTATATGGGAACCTCTGCCTGCAAAGCAGGTGTTCTATCCCTGGGTACACTCCCATTCCAAAAGATGGGCAGACCATGTAGTATTAAAAGTTATCTTAGGAGTCTGTGCTATAAGATGTTCAAAATCTCATCTTCTGCCACAAAGGCTAACAAAAAGTTGTTCTGAAAGAAAAGCAGGCAGACATTCTCAGGCTTCCATCAAACTCTGTGGGCAGGATTACAGAGAAACTGGCGGGTGCTTGTGACACACAGGCTCAAACAGGCCACCTCTGGCACAAGATTCCAGCATGGAATAATATTTATTTATTATTTCTCTGTGTAAACTGCCCTGAGCCATTTTTGGAAGGGTGGTATAGAAACCGAATGAATAAATAATGATAATAATAATAATGCTCAGTCCTACTTTTATTCATTCATTCGATTTCTATACCGGCCTTCCAAAAATGGCTCAGGGCAGTTTACACAGATAAATAATTAACAAATAAGATGGATCCGTGTCCCCAAAGGGCTCACAATCTAAAAGGAAATATAAGAGAGACACCAGGAACAGTCACTGGAGTTAATGCTACTTTACTTTGCATCTGAGCCAGCTTGGTGAATTGCTACCCTTTCTCCTTGCAGTGTATAAACCACAGGAGACATCAATTTCCTTTCTCACTTGGGGCACACTGTGAGAGCCACGACCCCCTATTCCCCACCCCCATTTGGGGGTGGGGTGGCAGCGGCAGCAGCAGCTTTTGCCTTTGGTTACCCTCCTGCATCCCACTTCCTGTTTGAAAGGAACCCCACACTTTCTTCCACTCCAGGTTCCATCCCTGTTTTTCCAAATGGCCATGGGCAGGACAGACAAGCAGGAGGGATGTACACAGTTACTGGCAAGTAATGAAGTGGCTGATGAAGCAGGGAACTGGAGTTAGTGGCCGGTTAATTCACCGCCTCTGCCAATCCACCAGAGAGTGATGGCTGCCTCATCAGCAGGCAAGCTGTGCAGTTACCAGGGGCGTATCTAGGGTGGGGCAGGCAGGGCATGTGCCCCAGGCGCCACTTGAAGGGGCCGCCATTTTGAAAAATTTTTTAAATGGCCACCGAAAACAAAATGGTCACTGCGCATGCTCAAATGACCTCTGTGAGGCCCTAGGCCATGCCAGGCCACGCAGAGGCATTTGAGCATGTGCAGTGGCCACTTTGTTTTCAGCGGCCATTAAAATATATATATATACATATATATTAAAAATGGCCACCACACATGCTCAAATGGTCCCTGCGAGGCCCTAGAGGCCAGTGGGGGGAGAACCTTTGCAGACTGCCCCCCCATGGCCTTTAGGAAGCCCCCCAAAGGGGCTGCAGGTAATTTTTTTAAAATAATAATAATATAATATAAGTCACTGTGCACATATTTAGTTTGGCACTATGTACAGAGAATCAAGGCTTGTGAATACTAAGCTGAAGCTTATGAGCTAGAATTGTATTCATTTGCTCTTACTTTGCTTCTTGTGATAAGTAAGTTAAATGTGATGCCTTAATAATATGGCTATTAATGGTGAGTTTGTTTTTGATTCAGTGTGAAATCCTTAGTATTAAGGCCCACTGGGAGTTTCTTGCTCTCTTTCTCTCATTTTAACTGTCTTTCTGAAATACTAGACTATATTCCAAGCAGTGACACAGATTACTCTGCATATCCTTTAATTCTTTTCAGAGTGTCTGGGAAAAGTCAAATTCTCCATTTATTTTTAAAACTTATGTAATAGTGATGCTACAATGCATAGTAGAGAATTAGACAGGCACTTCTGTTTGGTTTTCCAAGTACACCTCCACATAGTATTTGGGTATTTCATGAGCCCCAGTATACTGAAATTTGTAGTTTTCCAGCACTTTTTGGTCTGGCTAAGTCCACTGCTAAAATAGTTTTTGAAATATTAAAAGATTAACGAGCTTGACTTGTATTTTTGAGCTGATATTATGGTAAAGTTATCTGAAAGATGGGTGTCAGATGTTTGGACAGGGGGCGCAATTTCAGTGCTTGCCCTAGGCGCTATTTTCCCTAGATACGCCTCTGGCAGTTGCGAATAGATTCCTCTGCTTCATCTGCACCAGCGGTAGGCAACCTTGGCTCTTCAGCTGTTATAGCTGAACAGCCTGTACAACAGTATACATTTGTAGCTGGGGATGATGGGAGTTGTAGTTCAACAACAGCTGGAGAGCTAAGGTTGCCTATCCCAATCTACAGCACTGTGGCAACCACACCTTAAAGTCTTTTCATGGAATGCTTTCACCAGAGTCGCTGATATCTCCATTAATGTCCTTTCAGCATACTATAATATATTCCCAAGGCTTTTATATTTTCTGAGGCTTCTGTGTGTGCCTTAATAGCTGATGAGTCTTAATGCTCTTATTTTACTGTTTTATTCTTTTTTCCTTCTGTAAAAAGCCCAGGAAATTGTGTATGAGAGAAAGGTATAGAATAAACAAGAGATCAAGTTACAGTACTTCAGAAACCACAAGCATTTATGGAGGCCTTAAATTTGGTTTAATTGCCTATATTTAGGCTATGGCTGCAGCAGAGGTCCCATTAATTCCTGTTTCAGCTCAGCATTTGTCCACACAGCTTAGATATACAGTTTGATCCAGTAGTCCGCTCCTTCCTCTGAAAGGATCCAAGGCTGCTCTTTTTTTCTGTTCTTGCAAAGTGCATCATCTCTATCTCTCCCCTCATCAATCCACATAATCCAGGCCACTTTAAGCCAGGGAACAGAAACAATCAGAAACACATCACATGAAAGTACTGCAGACACATGACTCAGGAATAGTCTGTCGTCAAAGCCAAGCCAACCATCCCCAGTTTACTAGCTAGTTTGAGCTTAAGGGAAATATATTCCCTTCCCAAATATGGGGAATAGTCAGGAAAATATTGTTAGGGCAAATGGTGCAGCTACTAACAAGAAAGAATGCAGAATACCGGACACCCTTGCCAAACAGGGAAAGAAGAGCGAGTGGTTAGCACGTATGTTTTAAATGTGCTGTTTTTTTTGTTGTTGTAAACTGCCTGGAGACTTTGGTAGTAGTAGATCTATAAATGTGTTAAACAAATAATGATAATTTTCTAAAAACATGGCTGATTCTCAAAAGTCACACTAAATTAAGGATGCCACCTAATGGTGCAGCAGGGAAGTAATGTGCCTAGGGAGCAAGGAGGTTGCTGTTTCGAATCCCCACTGGTATGTTTCCAAAACTATGAGAAACAGCTATATCGGGCAGCAGTGATATAGGAAGATGCTGAAAGGCATCATCTCATACTGCACGCGAAGAGGCAGTGGTAAACCCCTCCTGTATTCTACCAAAGACAACCACAGGGCTCTCTGGTCACCAGGAGTCAACACCGAATCAGCAGCATAACTTTACCTTTAAGTAAGCTGGCAGGACACTACACATGTCAAATAATCCCTACCGATGAGACTGATGTGGCTCAAGAACAGACCTTTCGTTGATGCTCCCCTCCACTCTCCAAAAAACAAAATACCAGCTGGGCTCTGAGATTTTCCAGTATCTTATAATATCAGGTTGTCAGAGGCTCCAGGACTCATGTGTATTCTTCTCCCCCCGCCCCCCGTCACATGTGCACACCTGCAAAGAGAGCTGCAATTAAGTATGAATTTTATATGCTATCCAACCACGATTTCACCTCAGCTAGCTACAGTCTAATGAGCCAGAGGAGAATTAAACACAACCGGTGGTTTCCACCCACAAGCAGTCTATCTTGTAGCCCAATATATGTGAAGTTGCCTTAGCCAGAGTCAGACCATTAATCCATCTAGCTAAGAGTTATCTGCATGAACTTGCGGCAGCTCTCATATTTTTAGATAGGAGTCACCCAAGACCTTCTGCAAGCAAAGCAGCTGATCTGCCTCTGAGCTGCAACCCCATGTCTCAGTAGACTTAAGCATACATATATTGAAAAGGAAGAAGTACCCTCTCCAAAATGCTGGATTTTGACAGTAACTCCGCCACAGCTAAAGGATACAGTCAGTGCAGGTGAAGGACACCTAATCCGTTTTCCAGATTTCTCATATCACCTCCACCTGTGTTGGCTGCAACTTGTAAACACTACTTTTATAATAGCACTCCATAATGACTGTCCTCAGATCTTTCTCCTTTGGGGCAATATCATTTTTATATTAGATAACCCTTTTAAAAAGAGAAACTACCTCCTAATTCAAAGGTTAAATTAGACTGTATGATAATTCAGAGCCTGTAAAGTTAGGCTTGATACACATTTTTCTCGTGGCAAAGCAGGATAGTGTCTTTCGTTAGACTTAGAAGTCAGTGAACAATACTTAACATGTTATCTCGGATAATTACTATGAAGTTATGATTCTGTGTCCTTGATTTGTGCTTGGATACCTTTATTCTTTACAGACCATGTGAAAAAAGCAGCTGTCTACAAGGGGAAAGGAGGAAAGATTGTGCCATCAAGTTGGTATCAACTCCTGGCAACCACAGAGCCCTGTAGTTGTCTTGGTAGAATACAGGAGTGGTTTACCATTGCTTTCCTCCCAAGCAGTAGATGATGCCTTTGCCATTGTCACTGAAGTAAGCATCCACCTCCAGCACCTTCCTATGTTGCTGCTGCCCGATATAGGTGACTACAAATATATATTTACTGGACACAGTCTGGTAAGCACACACTGGTGGGGATTCGAACTAACAGCCTCTTGCTCCTTAGGCAAGCTGCTTCCCCGCTGCCCCACCACAGCCAATAGCTGTCTCCAAACTGACATAAATGAGCTCCTCCTTTAGCACATAGATTACACCAAGAACAGGGCACAATATTTACTGGAGACACATGAATGCCTAGCAGAGCAATCTCTAGCCTTGAGATTAGATTGCTGTAATGTACTCTACCTGGGGCTGCTCTGGAAGATTTCTCAAAAACTTCAGCTAACGTTGTGGCAAGAGTGACTAACGGTGACCATCTGTTTCGAAACTGGTTACTGGTCAATTTCTGGCCACAATACAAAAGACCGGCACCTACCTATAGAGTCCTACCTTTCATAGGCTCAGCTTTGGAATTCTCTGCCCAAGGAGACCTGCCTGCCACGCCTCCTCATACCAGGTAGAGACATTTTAATTTGCTTTGAAGGAATACCTTCAGTAACTTCATGGAGGAGAAGAATAACTTCATGGAGGAGAGGTCCATCAGTGGCTACTAGTCAGAGGGCTGTGGGCCACCTCCAGTCTCAAAGGCAGGATGGCTCTGAGAACCAGTTGCAGGGTAGTTATGGCAGGAGAGAAGGCATGCCCTCTACTCCTGCCTGTGGCTTCCAGCAGCATCTGGTGGGCCACTGTGCAAAACAGGATGCTGGACTAGATGGGCCTTGGGTCTGATCCAGCAGGGCTGTTCTTATGTTCTTAATACTTGTTTTACTTCCACTAGCTGATTTTTATGCTGCTTCATGCTTTATTCTGCATGCTTGTTCCCCCACCCTTTTAATTTTGTACTCCGTGCCAAGAGCATTGCCTGCAAAAGGCTTAGAAATTGTTCAATACAAATTGGGATGCATTTCATTCATGTTGCAGCTATTAATCAAAAGGTCACCATGCACATTTGCCAGAAGCAGGCATTAAAAGTCACAGGGGAAATGAAGCCACCACTACTACCCATGCAAGATGCATGCTTATATAGTAAAAAATTGTCATGACCAGGAGGTTCAAATAATCCTTTAATAATCATAATGTATTAGGAAAGGCGCTTCAGTGCATAAGTAGCTTATTTGAGTCACTTGTGAAGTTTTCATCATGACATTATTGCTAAAACTGCACAATAGAACTTACTCTACATAGGCAGGGAGACGGAGTTCATAGTCTTGCTTTTTATAGATGGAAAAAACATGAAGTCCCTTTTAGAGATTATGCTTTTGCAATGCTTATTTAGTAACAGACATCAAAACTCTCATCTGACATGAGACCAAACTTTGTTTTGGCACAAGAACCACTTTTATGAGTACCACTGCCAGAGTCTTCACCAGTTGTTGTGGTTTCCCAATTTCTCCTTCATTCCACACTCTCTTTTCCCAACTGGTGCCTCTTTTGAAGGGCTGAATACTGCAAAGCCACGCCTTGCCGTCAGTGCATCACTGTCCCAGCCATCTCCTTCTCAGACTGAGCCAGGCGGAGCAGGGCCACAGAGTCACGACGGGAGCAGGGCCACTTACCCTCTGCCATGTTTGTACTACTGACCGGAAAGCACTGGTGTACAATAAAGATCACAACCTTCTACAAGGACTTGCCTCCAACCATTGAACTACAACTCCCATCATCCCCCACCACAATAATGTGGCAGGGGATGATGGGAGTTGCTCCGCAGCTAGAGCCAGGGTTGCCTACCCCTACTCTAAACCACCCTGAGCTAAACTGCACCCAGTTATGCTCCATTCATCTCAAACTTCAAGCATAATGCTATTAGACACTGTTTCTATACTCTTCACCAAGGTGGTGCTGTTTTTAAAGATTAAAACCCACTCCCAGAATGACAGCAGCATAAGCTTCTAGTTAATGGATCTCTGCAGCACTGCAAGTGAGACCCAATAGATCTCTGGGGGACTAAGACTCAAAAATATTTACCTACAGTAAGTCATCAGCCACCTAATGGCACAGCGGGGAAGTGACTTGACCAGCAAGCCAGAGGTTGCCAGTTCGAATCCCAGCTGGTATGTTTCCTAGACACCTATATTGGGCAGCAGCGATATAGGAAGATGCTGAAAGGCATCATCTCCTACTGTGTAGGAGACGGTAATGGTAAACCTCTTCTGTATTCTACCAAAGACAGCCATAGGACTCTGTGGTTGCCAGGAGTTGACACCGACTCGATGGCACATTTTACCTTAACTTTACAGCAAGTCATCAGAGTACTATACATTTTTCTCAAAAAAGGGAGAAGAATCACATTAGTCTCAAGTTGGCTTTTAAACAATGACATCTGCATAATCAAGTGGGTCAGCACATTTCATAGCATTCTTAAATCCTCCTCTGGAGACAGCATGTGTGACCTAGGTGTCATATGTGGGGGGGCGCAAGGACCAAACTGATACAAAGCAACCTCCTGCTAAAAGGATCTGGGAAAAATGTTTAGCTAATTATTAGTTGTCCCAGAAGGAACACAGTTCATCTTGATCCCACCCTCCCAATTACAGGAGACAAAAATAGTGTCCAAAATTCTAAGACTACAGCAGTGCCCAACCTGCCTTGTTTAACAAGGCGAGGTGCATACTATTCAACAACTCACTTGCTTTTTGCAGGTGGGGGCGGGAAGTCATACAGGAGGCAAAAAAACCAAGTCTGGGAGCTTTGCTTGTACAGGAATAGACTCACCTCAAGTTTCCTTTCTTGAGATAGGCAGAGTCCTCTAGGCATTGCGTTAACTAGTGCCTTATTTAGCACCGTAGCACCAGAAATAAGGTACACTTGCATACAGTGTGGTTGTGGCTAAGCCAGTGCATTACCTCTAGGGCTTTGCTTTGAGAACACTCCAGCGCCACCACCCCCCACACACAGAGATCCCCCCCACACACACACAGATGGGAGCACATAATCACATGTATGAAGTCTGCTGCCATGTCCAAGAGACCACCACCACCACCCCACCAGTCACCTACATTGCTGTTTTGCAACCTTTTCTAGACTTAAATTCACCTTTGGCAGTTTTTGAATTGTTGCTGGCAGTATGCATGTGTCCTGCTCTTGGTTGCTTGATTTTGTTCTTGTTTCATATTTGACTGATCTGCCACTTCAAGGTATAACCATCTCAATGTCCAAAAATAAAATATGAAGGGGGGTGGGAAGAGAGGAGACTTACAGGGCATCTCAGGCTCTCTTAAAACTAGGCAAAGGAGAGCAGCTGCTGTGGCCAAAGTCAAGCCAGCTGCAAGTTTTGGCAACCACCATGCGTGAAGGAATGCCTCCTTCCCATTATGCTCTGTAGTTTGCTTTCTTTGTTTTGTGTCCCCTGCAGGTTCTGCAAGGGCTAGAAAGGTAGCAACCTCCAACAGCCCAGGTGAATTTGTCTGCTGCAGAGTTTTGGAGGAAATGTGTTGCGACTGGTTGTCTCTAGGCTCTGAGAGAAGTTTCTGGCTGCCTGAGGGAAGAAACCCCAATTGGTTAATGTATCCCTTTGGAACGGGATAAAATGGAGGGTTGAACAGTCAGGAGGAAGGCGGTGGCTGAAGAGTTCTGTGAAAGAGTGCCGCTGAGTGTTGTGTGAGCTGGAAGGCTGCAACTGCTAGGGAAGGTATCAGTAAAGGAGCTGGTCTGACTGAAACCTGCTGGGCCTTGGGAGAGAAGGCTAGCAAGGTTATTTTATATTTTGTACTCTGTACTCTTGCCAGCTGAACTTTAACATTTCAGTACTTTTTAAATAATTTTTTTGCAACCTTTTGTTATAGTAAACCTATTCTTGTTTTTGTACTGTTTCCCTGGCGTCTTATTTTAGTCCCACCCCATACCTACCTGCTCATTTTATTTACCACATTACTGAGTTTTGTTATTGTTTTTGAAAGAGAGGGGTTCAGTGGTTAGACTGAAGGCCAAGCCCTCACACCATGCAAGAGCTCTTCTGCTTGGAAGAGAAAGTGTGACTCTGCTTGCTGCCAGATACCCCTTCCCTGGAACTTCACCCTCCCACTACCAGGGGGTCCTCATCACAAATTAACCAGGTTAAGCTAAAGGAGAAGGTAACAAAGTTTCTGCACGTTTAAGCACAATTATTTCACTGAAGGCAAATGGCACTTTAAAGTGTTTCCTGTAGCACAAAGACTAGGCTCTTGATTTGAATATGTTTTGGGGGAAATCATATTGAATACACTTTCACAACAGTAAAAACCACATCGAATTCCAACACAAACTGATGGAACACACAGAAACAGGGAAGGTGCACTTGGCACAAATTCATGCTGGTGACTTTTTTTTTTTTTTTAATGTAAGCAGCTAGTTTCAGAGCAAGTTATAAACCAAAAAGTTGCATGTTCAGTTACACATACTCACACACAAACAATTATCACATGCTTACATTTAACATTAGTGAGAAGTACTTACATGTTCAGAACAAAAGTTAGATATTCTGCACTGGAATTCTGGTAACATTTGAAAGCACATTTGATACATCAATTAACATCAGGTTAGGATTTCCTCTGGGTATCTCAAGAACTCTATTCTGGCTCTTAAAAAATCTGAATTGTGTTTTTCTGACCCTAATCTATGGGATAATCCAGGAGCCCTCAAACTTGAGTCCTCAGATGTTGTTAGACTTCAGCTCCTATAAACTCTCAGTTTTGGGGAGCTCAACCAACATCTGGGGACTCAAGTTTGAGAACCCTTGAGATAAATCAGTTTTCCAAAAACTAATATTTTTAAAGTGCTCTCAGAGTCAAAATTAACTCCTTTTAATAGCTTTCCAATGTACAGCAGTCTTCTGATCTTGAATTAGGAGACTGGACAATTCTGTATCTTGTCTCTACATTTACTCTAAACAATTGTGAGCAACTCTGCTAAATTACAGGTATGTTCACGATTTGTAGGTTTGCATATTACTACATTTAAGATACTTTGGTTTAATCATTTTAGTTTGGATTATAAGTTTTATGCAGAAGATGTGTCCCTTCACCCTCTCTTTGGTAAACATCTCTAGTTGGGTCCAGAGCCTTACAAGACAGCAATCCTCCTTGTGAGGTGAAGGAGTGGACACATGCCCCTCCCCATGTAATACAAGGCAGATACTCTACATGTAAGCTCCAGACATACAACACGATGCACGCAGCTTTTCCTTCTTTAAGGGAGGAAATATCAATCAGGAAATCATACATACAAGCCTCCATGTGGAACACCTGCCTCAGTTATGAGCTGAGAGGAGAGGCAAGTGCCCACTCCACCACTGACTGCAGCTTGCTTCCAAACCAGAGCTCATTTTTAGGTACATTTTATACATTAGAATTTGGTTAAAATCTCAATGTACAATAAGTTAAAATTACGTGCTGATAAAAATGCAACAGCAATACCTAATGCAACTATCAAAATATGAACAAATTAAGCTGCCTATTTTAAAAGATACTATCTTTTAGTGGAAACCATGTTTCCAGAACTTTATTTTTATTCACTGATCCTTTGAAATGAATTCAATGCACATCTCTTTCAAATTCACTAGTGCAAATGTTTTGCCTGATTTAAGATGAAAAATATAAGCAGTACTCTTAATCACGGCAATATATGGCAGATAGCTAACCAATTTTATCCAGGATCAACAGCTGATCTTTGGGCCACTTCAAGTGACAAGTTTTATACAACAGCTTTCAAAGTATATGTTACAATAAATGGGGAGACACTTAAAGTTAAAAAAAAAAAGGATGCCTACCTTCAGGGGCACTGAACAGCTAGTACCTTTGAATGAAGGTATCTTGAGAAACAATATTTGAGGACAGGTGTGCAAACAGGTGCTATAATTGCAACCTTTTGCTGTGAATACATGGAATACTCTATATATTGTATAAAAACTAGTATCTCAAGGATTTTCTGTGTCCATAATTTGTGATGTCTGAAATAACCATTAAGTAAGCATATCAGAGTACACTTATTACTACAGATAATCCATGGATTTGCAGTGATTTCTGAGGACCACTTTACCCATTGACTTTTTTGGTATCCACCTAGGATAAAAAATGTGTGTGAATGCAACAGTGCATCTCCCACAGGCACACTTGTCAGGGAGTTGTGGGTGGCCCTAGTTCTGCTGGGTGTACTGTAGCAAACCTGGGTTTGCTTATGTGTGAAATGAATCCATGCTCAGCCTTTGGGGTTCTGGACAACTGCATTTTATGGAGAGATTTCATGACTTAACAGGCAATTATTCAACCGCACAGTATTTATGCAAACTATACTAAATAACGTAAAGCTTATTAACACACAGATGGGTTAACTGCTATAAGAGAAGCTATGCAAATATAGAAGAGCAAATATACAAATATAACACTGAAAATACTGTACTTTATTAGCACAAAAAGCTGTAACAAGGCACAGCAAGCAGGGGAAAGACATACACATACCCAGATAAACTGGTTAGCATTGGCATACAAGTATAACTTTTCTTGTATACAAGCTTTGAATTTCCCTACCTCACAGTCACTGCCATGGAGGAGGAATATACCATAGCAAATGGGTAAAGAGCTAGTGAGTGCTACTCAGGGGTACCAGATACGTAAGCAAGAACAAAGGATTCTACTCCAACACAAGTTTTAGTGCAAACACAGCAAGGACAGAACGGATCATGTTCTGTTCACAAATTAAAAAAATGGAGCAAGTTTCCAGATTGCTGAAAGAGAACACGACCTATGAGCTACCAAAAAAAAAAAAAAAAGTGCTACACGCTTTACCAATACAACAGTACCAATGAAGCTTTAATTCTGGTGCATCATGTAGAGTGGAGGAGGGGATGAAATGGGATAGAATGTTAACTACTCTGGAACAACCTGAAGTGGTCACTCGGCTAGATGGCCATTACAGTTTTTAAACAGTTAAAATACTGAGCCAGGTCTCACGATCAGTGAGATCCGGTTTGGGGCGCTGGGCGGGGAGAGCGGGCTAAGCCCACTCTCCCCGCACACGAGCATGGCTGGAGCCCTGGGCGGCTGGATCGGCCGCCCACACGATTGCCGGCTCCGTGACGGAGCCAGAGGGGGCTGGGGGGAGTGGGGGCCGATTGGCCCCCACATGCTGGCGAGACCCCCGGAACCAGGAGGTAGCTTTTCAACTCCCCTCCAGGGGTCTCCTCGTGAGTAGATGCAGCACAAAACCATGCCACAGCTACTCACGATCTTCAAAACCAGGTTTGCGGAGCGCTCGCTCCGCAAACCTGGTTTTAGGGCAGGGGTTCTTGAGTGGGTTACCTGCTCTAGAACCACCAGGCTCGCAGCCAAGCCCAGTGGTTCTCACGATTGCAGAAAATCGGGCTAGCGGAGGCTAGCCCAATTTTCTGCAATCATGAGAATAGCCCCACTGTTTTGAACCATTCAAAATCAGTTAATACGAAGTTCCAATTAGGCTAGGGTTTTGTTTTTCTTTATCATGGAACAAATTCAATTTTAACTGTGATACTCAGTAGTTGTAGATGGCTTAGTTGGCAGCTACTGAAACCTCTGTGTGTTCTAAAGTTGCTAAGTATTTTTACAAATTACAGGTGACTGGTATCCTAGTGAAGTCACTCCCCTTTCTCGGTTCCACAGCAGGGAATGCTTTTTAAATGGTTCCTGCCATCATTTAAAGAAAAGGCATAGCTTCAGATTCATGTGAAAGTGTATATAGATTTTACTGATTAATGTATTAAAGCTCATATTGAGTAAAATGTATTTGATTGGGTGACAACCCTATTTGGAACCAAAGTTTTGCTATAGAGTAGATGCATGTATATACCCAACACGTGAATGACATGATTGCTAGGTGACAGCATGGTTTCCCTTGTTGCTCATTATTTTTCATCTTTAAAAAAGCTTTAATTTAGAAATTAGTTTAGGAGGAAAAACCTGAACTTTTTTTAAAAAGGTGGTTTCTGCTGAGAAAGCAACAATATTAGACTACAGTTGTTGGTATTCAAGTGCTCATATACAACCAAAGGAGGAGAAGAAAACCCACTTTGTTCTGAAACTGAATGGAACTTAGAGTCAATGCCCAATAGCTGCCTCACATAATTACTACAGGAATTATGGTAGGAAGAGTATCCTGGAATTGGGAAATTATAATCTAAAAGACTGCATTTAAAAAAAATGTGCAATTTTTGTGTTCTGCATATTCTTTCAAGAGGTATTCACAACTAGGCTTGATTAATAGCAGGTAGCATCCGACAATCTTAACACACACTAAGCTTAAGTACAACACTGCCAAAAAAAAAAGCTGAACACCGATGTTCTTACTGAAGTTATACTGTAATGCACAAAAAAGCACAGATCCTAGTGAGTTTACTGGGGTTTTTGAACTCCATTCACTTTGTCTTAATTGGTTCCCTCTCCAACCATCGCACCCGAACCTTTTGCTTATAATGATATTCCTTTAGAAAGTCTTGCAGCATTGATGGCAAAGGGAGACAGTCAATCCCATCATAGGATGTGGACCTGCAGATTACGGCCCGGCAGATGTATTGCAAACTAAAAGGAAAAGTCCTGTTTAGGGAAGCTGTAAGCAATGGTTCAAAAAACATACAAGAGCTGGGATCTTTGTAGTGTTCTAGAAGTCCTGTGACAGTGGAGGAGTGAAACACACAGGGGTCGTGAGCATCAAAACTGAAGTTGTGGTTCCATTGCTCAATGCGTGCATGGAGAGAGCGATTGTAACGGCGGAAGCTCACAGAGAAGAGGTAGTCTTCTTGTGCAGAATCCCTGAGCAAAAAAGTGCCCTCTGGCTTTCCTTCCAAAAGTGCTTCTGCCTCGTAACGGTCCATCACACCCCAATAGCAAGGGTTACCAGTGATCTGAAGTAAGTCTGGCACAAGGCAGTGTATGTAATCAATCTGAGTATGTACTTTCCAAACTCCTTGCCTGCTGATGTGGCTATGGCTCTCTCCAGATATCTGGCGTTGCTTCTGTCTGCGTGACTGCAAGCAGAGGATTGTCGTATCTTCCTCCAGGTCACAGCTTCCCTGTGGTACTGAATTCGTGTCTCCATTCAGCTCAGACATGCCAGGAGCCAGCTTAGGTCCCAGTTTATATAAAGGATTCACCTGTGCAGTAGCTTCAAATGTATGTATCTGAGCATTAGGAGGCGGATCAACTCCTTCCTCAATGCTGAGCCTCCGTCTCTCTCTGAGCCGGTCTTCTTCGTCTTCTAGAGAAGCAACAGAAGGATCAAATGCATCAAAGAGAGTAGAGTGTGGGCTCACTGGGGCTGTGTGCTGCTTAATTAGATGCCATTTTTGGGCTAAGTCTGATCCAGCAGGGAAGGGGCATTTTTCGAGCATTAGTTCAGAGAGATGAATCTTTCTTTTATTAGAAAAGAGAGGCTTGGATTGTTTGCTGTAAGTTCTCATGGGGAAACATAAGCCAACAGTATCCTGCAGTCTCTGCCGCAGGGAACGTCCCCCTATGGTCCTACTAGAGATGCTATCTGTGTCATGTACGGAGCTCACACCGTATCTTCTTTCCCTCCTTTGCAAGCGACAACGGCCAAATCTTTTATCATTCTCTAAGGAGCTCTGTGTTTTAGTCGAGCAGGAATGTTTCTTCTTCCCACCCCAAGGTGCATGCCGTGAGTAGGAATCCCTTCGTGCAAGTCGAGATCCTGTGGCAACATCCACATCACTCTCTTTTTCAATGCTTATTTCCACAATCTGTGGGATTTCGGTGGCACAATTCTGATTTTTCCTCGCAGAGCTTCTTGAAGGATTTAGACTCAATTGTAAAGAAACATCTCTTATGGGGCTGCTTGGTCGATGTTCAGCTGAATCAGGTACAAACACGCTTCTTTCTTTAACTGATGAACTACTGGAGTTCACATCTACATTTTCACTTCTGTTCCCACCTTCAAGGTTGAAGAGATTCTGGCATCTGTATTTGAAACTGTTCCACATCTTCCCAACTTTACCCATGGATTAGGCTACCTACATATCAGAGACAAGACAACAACATTTTAGTCATTTAAATGAATTGAGAACCAAACACACTATACATGTATTAGCTAACGGGCATACAGAAAATACTCCTAACGAAATGTTAAGAAATATCCTTCTGGCTAGATATACTCAACAGAGCCCCAAAGCTAGCTATACAAAATGGGCAACAATAAGAGATTAATACAATTTTAAAGCAGAGGGTGGGGTGGATGAATATTCATATGGCACCAAGTAACCATCAACAAGTTCCTCTACCCAAAACATCCATGGCTCTTGAGTTAAGAGCAACACAATGGCTTGGATCCAGAGTTGTGCAAGTTGTACTCATGCAATGGGGTCTTGCCATCCTGTCCCCCATACCATGTCCACCCTTGAGAGCCGGTTTTTGGAGACATGAGGCTGCAGTGGGGGAGAAGGGGCAGGAAAGCTCCATTATGTGTGCAAAGTACTGCTAGCATAATTCTGGATCAAAGTCTTTGATTTTTGTAATACAGTTATGTAAATGGAACACAGAAGCATGCAAATGAAATCGCAGCAACTAGATTCAACAGGCTTTGAACAGTTACACTGGTAACGTTTAAACTGAAGTAGCATATTACCTACCAATGCTTATTAAATTATCAATTTTGAAGTCCTCATTTTCTACAAATACAAAATATAGCATAACAGATATGTTCTTATATATCTTCCACATTACTGCATTCAACCACTGCTCCTAGTCATATCAGTTTCAAATTCACTGACTACCAGCCTCCAAAAATCTGTGGGGGGTGGGGAGAAAAGAGTGAAGCTACAACAAATCATTTTGACCAATACCTGTGCTAAGCACTTTTAAAAATTTAAAACACTTTTTATAGTGTCAGCTATCAAGAGTGTTTCATATTGGTGTGTGCCATGTATCTTCATTTCAGAGAGAATTGCAAACAGTTTATCTTTGACACGCTGGACATTTAGAGAAAAATACTGACAATAAACCAGGGCTGAAACAAAAACAGCATTTCCCCCTCAATATTCCTGAAAGTTAGGTTTGAGTAAAACTCTTAAGACAATTCTTCTCAATCTGCAAGTGCATTAAAGCAACAATTCTGAATGATGACCCACAAAGCAGTTGGTGATCTGAAGAGTTGGCTGATCATCTGAGCTGGCTGCCTGCTCCCCCCACCCCCCCAGCTGCTGCTTAACATCAAAAGACTACTAAATATATATCCCTTTTCTAATATTAGTTTTCCAGGTAAGCAATTTTTGTAGTTGTCATGAAAATGATATAACGTTATGAGAGCAGATTTTGTTCTCAGCCTCCTACATCAGGTTGCCCTAAATTAAAGTCATTATTTGACAGATGCTTATCCAGTCTCTACCTTACAACTTACCAGTGTGGCATTTATATCTTGTCAGTGTGACCTTGGTGCCAACTGTGTGTGATTGTGTCAAGGATGGGATGCAATGGCTACATAAGGGAGAGAGACAATGGCTACATAAATGCAGTCTATAGAAAAACCCAACTAAAAGATGCTAATGTTCAAACTGGGGAGCTACTATAGATAGGTGAGTGGCAACATAAGTTTGTCTTCAAATGAAAAACCAGGATAGAATGCTTCCAGTTTCTGTAACTGCAAATTGTGTCCCAACCTCCATTAAACTATCAACTGAACGGGCAACCTCTTCAACCCCCAAGCTGCTGGACCATTCTGAAGAGCTACTATATAATACCAGCCTAAGCAATACTGTTCTGCAATTCATCAGCCCTCCATCCTTGCACCTAGTCAGTTTCTTTTAGTGATCTGTTGAGTAGCGAGGGGTGCTTGACAACTCTAAAATGAGTGTATACCCAGAAGGAGGAAAGGTACCACAAAGTCCAGGAGGATGCCAGCATGGCTTAGAGGTACTGTCAAGGAAGCCATTAAAGGGAAGGTAGTTTCCTTCCGAAACTGGAAGACCTACACAAATGAGGAGAACAGAAAGGAACACAAACTCTGGCAAAAGAAATGCAAGGTGACAATAAGGGAGGCAAAAAGAGAGTTTGAGGAACATTTAGCTAAAAGCATCAAGGGAAATAACAAAAACTTCTTTAAATACATCAGATGCAGGAAACCTGCCAGGGAGGCGGATGGACCGTTAGATTATGAGGGAGTGAAAGGGATTATTAAGGAGGATATGGAGGTTGCAGAGAAGCTAAATGAGTTATTTGAATCTGTCTTCACGGATACTGAGCATATAGCTGTTCCTGAAACAGGCTTTTCGGGGATAGAGGCTAAAGAACTGAGTCTGATAGAAGTGACAAGAGATGATGTTCTAAACTGTCTGGAAAAACTGAAAATGAGCAAATCGCCAGGGCCGGATGGCATCCATCCAAGAGTCCTCAAAGAACTCAAATGTGAAATTGCTGACCTCCTTGCTAAAATATATAACTTATCCCTGCAATCGGGCTCTGTACCAGAGAATTGGAAAGTAGCAAATGTAACACAGAGTTTAAAAAAGGGATCCAGGGGCAATCCGGGAAATTACAAGCCGGTTAGCTTAACGTCCATTCCAGGAAAATTGAGGGAAAGCATCCTCAAGGATAAAATTGTAAAGCACATAGAAGAACAGGCCCTGCTGGGAGAGAAACAGCATGGCTTCTGCAAAGGTAAATCTTGCCTCACCAACCTTTTGGAGTGTCAGCAGGTGTGTGAATCAAGGTGACCCAGTTGACACAGTATACCTGGACTTCCAAAAAGCTTTTGACAAAGTTCCTCAACAAAGACTCTTCAGAAAATTTAGCAGTCATGGGATAAGAGGACAAGTACATGTGTGGATTGCTAACTGGTTGAAAGACAGGACACAAAGGGTAGGGATAAATGGAGAGTTTTCACAATGGAGGAAAGTAAGAAGTGGGGTCCCCCAGGGATCTGTACTGGGACCGGTGCTTTTTAATTTATTGATGATGATATCAAATGATCTAGAAGTAGGGGTAAGCAGCGAGGTGGCCAAATTTGCAGATGATACCAAAGTCTTTCGGGTAGTGAAATCCACAATAGATTGTGAGGAGCTCCAAAAGGATCTCTCCAAACTGGGGGAGTGGGTGACAAAATGTCAAATGCAGTTCAATGTTGGCAAGTGTAAAATGATGCACATTGGGACGAAAAACCCCAACTTCAAGTATACTTCAAGTGTGTATAGATATAGATATAGATATAGATATAGATATAGATATAGATATAGATATGGATCTGAGCTGTCGGTGACTGACCAGGAGAGGGATCTTGAGGTCATGGTGGACAGCTCGTTGAAAGTGTCAACTCAATGTGCGGCAGCTGTGAAAAAGGCCAGTTCCATGCTAGGGATCATTAGGAAGGGGATTGAAAATAAAACGGCTAATATTATAATGCCCTTATACAAAACGATGGTGTGGCCGCAACCGGAGTACTGCATACAATTCTGGTCACCACACCTTAAAAAGGACATTGTAGAACTGGAAAAGGTGCAGAAGAGGGCAACCAAGATGATCAGGGGCCTAGAGCACCTTTCTTATGAGGCAAGGCTACAACACATGGGGCTATTTAGTTTAGAAAAATGATGACTGCGGAGAGACATGATAGAGATCTATAAAATCATGCATGGTGTGGAGAAAGGTGGAGAGAGAGAAATATTCTTCTCTCTCTCACATAACACTACAACCAGGGGTCATCTCATGAAATTGATTGCCAGGAAATTTAGGACCAGCAAATGGAAGTACTTTTTCACACAACTCATCATCAACTTGTGGAATTCTCTGCCACAAGATGTGGTGACAGACAACAACCTGGATGGCTTTAAGAGGAGTTTGGATAACTTCATGGAGGATAGGTCTATCATCGGCTACTAGTTGGAGGGCTATAGGCCACTTCCAGCCTCAAAGGCAGGATGCAGTTGTTCCAGTTGCAGGGGGGTAACAGCAGGAGAGAGGGCATGCCCTCAGCTCCTGCCTGTAGGCTTCCAGCAGCATCTGGTGGGCCACTGTGTGAAACAGGATGCTGGACTAGATGGGCCTTGGGCCTGATCCAGCAGGGCTGTTCTTATGAGTGCACCGTTGCCTTGTTCATACAATTTAGCCTAACAGCAGACCAGGCTGACAATGCTGAAGAGGAGGATGCAAAGGATAATACACAGTGCCCAGCAGGTTATATTGATGGACTTTCAATTGCCTAGCAGGTCAAATGAAAGGCTATTACACAGCAGCAAACCCAGATTTGCCACCCAGCACACACTGAACAGGGAATTGGAGCTAATCCAGACTCCTGGACCTGCATGCAACACAGGGCTCCATAAATTAACTTGCTTGCCTGCCTGCCAGCAACATGTCCCTCCCATGTCCATCAAGCACTCCTGTGCATCCAGAAAAAGCACAGTGAGTGAGCAAGCCAAGGAAAAACCTTTTCTCTTCCATGGAGAATGGAGGAGGAAAGGAGAGGTAGTTTCACCCCCTGAGAATTGAGCTTTTGCAGAAGATGCCAGCAACACACGCTTTGCTGCTGCCTTCAGCAAATGCCACATCTTTCTTTTTATTCTCATTTGTTTTTTTGCAAAAAGCAGCAAGATACTCCTTACACCGTCTACAAAACCCCAACACGAGTGCAAGAATCCCTCCATTCCCATAGTTCTCCGAATATTCCACAGACTCAAAAAGCGGGCAGTGGTGAAGAGAAACACATTTGACTAGAAAGCAAAGCCAGTGCTCAGGGATTCCTGAATAGACCTATCTGCAAAAACATGTTTTAAAACACATTTTTAGATTTACATTGTTAAATAATTATGTAGAGCACAGAAAGATAAACACTCTTCCCAGTTAAACTGGAACCGTCTTTAATTAATGAATTCTCAGTGATCAATTCTCTCTTGCTATTTATCCAAGGTGTTCATCAATACTTGTGGAAGTGGAAGGATCCTCAGTAATTTTACTCCCATTTTCAAGAAAAATTGTTATATAAAATGCAGTATACATAGGAAAACCTCAAATGCTTCTTGATATGCTAGAAGAGATTTACTAGAGAAGTGAAAGATTGTTTTAAAACTAGCAGCAATTAGAAGACGCAACACCTTCCAAATTTTAATTTTTTCCTAACTCTGCTATAAAGGTAAAGTGTGTCGTCGAGTCGATTTCAACCCCTGGCACCTACATAGCCCTGTGGTTTTCTTTGGCAGTATACAGGAGGGGTTTACCATTGCCTCCTCCCACGCAGTATGAGATGATGCCTATCAGCATCTTCTTATATCGCTGCTGCCCAATATAGTAAGCAGCGGGGATTCAAACCTGCAACCTTCTGCTTGTTAATCAAGCATTTCCCCATGCCAAATCAAATCCTAGCTTTGGACTGAGTTTACATTATCTGTCAAATTATCCGAGTATTTGGCTCATTAGATTGCCTCGTTTCTAGTAATAGTTATCTAAGTGAAAGTGTTTGTGATATTTATAACAAGTGTTATTTTTAAAAGTCATGAGTAACATTTCAGTATTATATTTATAGGCTCAGTATTAACTTTTTTTTAAAAAAAGGACATTCTCCAAGCCAATACACCAAATTACAGATTACTTTATATCTATTGGGCAAACTTTAAGCCAACTGTGAAACCATAGGTCATCTTCATTAATGTTTGTTACATAACACCAACAACATTATATAATGGGAGTTGTAGATGAAATTGCAGTAGGAGCAAGGGAAGGACAGGAAGAAGAATGGAATTCTTTCCTTTGCTTCTCTTCTTCATATTCTCCCTCATATGCACACACGTTTATCCCCACACGAGTAAGAGGAATCTCCCATCTTACAACCATTTCACGTGTCTCTGTCCTACATGGAGACATCGGAAAGGGCTGGACAGGCTTTGATGACAAGAACAGAAGTAAGCCCACCTTCCTCCAATCTCCCCCACCCCCTACTCCCATTATTCATTGACTTCTACCAGCTATGTACTTTAACAAGCTTCTTTAAGAAACTCCCTGGAAGTGCATCTACCTGAAGTGGTGTTCTTGCTCTAGTTGAGGAAGCTGTAAATGAGTCACTGAAATAATGTATCTTGTTCTGCTATATTTAAGTTTCCTAGCTTGTAATCTGCCATAGTTAAAATAAAAACAGGTGGGCAGAGTCAACAGTGTCATTCAGCCTTCAAGAAGGCATGGCAGCCCTCTTGGTGACCTCTTAATGAGAGCAATAACTTGAGGGCAAGTATTTTCTGACGCACCCACCCAGTGTTCTCTATTTTTTTTTTAATCTGTGTGCAGGATGAGTTTTCTTCTGGGTGGCAGTATGAAAGCAGTGTGTGCGCACATGCATTCAGAATGGGGCCCTCCTGATTCAACCTGAGCAGGAACAAAAATTAACTGAGCGGACATCAAAAAACTTGTGAGCGTGTGTGAACGCCTTAGAGGGAACACTGCACTCACCTAGTGCATTAAGAACACCTATAACGTGCATTAAACACATTACCTGTGTTAGCCTGAAAAGAAAATTTCAAGGATAATAATAGTTCAAACACATGCCCCTACCTTCAATGCCTACAGCCCATCCACTATTTCTGTCATATACCTACCTTAATTTTTTTTTAAAATCAATTTGACTAATTCACAACAGCAGAAGCTTGTAAAACTTTCCAATAAAAAATAGCAGCATACTACCTAAAAATCTGATCATACAACTGTGAGGGTGCAAGTTTCCCCACTTCAGAGAACCCTGTGTCATCTTAAAAGTGAAACTGTAGAAGCCTGAAAAATATCCAATTTTGCCTTGGACAGCAGACCTGCATTTTTCCCCTAGAGCAGAGAGGGGGGAAATTAAGTAGCTAGCAACTAGCTACTTAAAGATCAACTGCTTTAAACACAGGAGTTGCATGGCCATGCACAGTTGAAAAAGTAACAGAATGCTCAATGTGTGCCATACTTTCATGGCCAAGTCACATGCAATGGCCAATTCCTCCTCCTGTAAGTTTTGTTTTAAGTGAACAGTGGTATTAGGAGGCTGAAATCAAAAGTGGAGAATTCTTAATCCCCTCTCGTTATTGAGCAGTCCAAAAGTCTGCCCCTAAGTTGCTCTCCCATCCATGAGGAAATATCCAAGCACTCCATCTTTACCTGCACTGGGAAGATAGAGTTTGACCAGACCAATATCAGTCTCCTACAACTGTTTTTCATTTTTAAGTTGAGAGGAAGAATCACAGAACTGCTTGTCACGTGTAGCTTGTTCTCACATGCTTTGTCTTCGTGAGGTCTAGGACTTTGGGGGAGAACTTTTAGGGCATTTAGCTTTGAAGCTCAAGTGCACTCACTAATGAGATCAGATAAATGTAGCAGGACAAGGCTGACCAGCCATCCCATATGGCTGGAAAAAAGTCCAATTTCTTTTTTCCCCACATTTTAAATTTTTATTGGATTTTACAATAGCTTTTACATTCAAATTACATTCATTTATCTAATTCTACACATAAGTAAATATTGACCTGCCTATCTGCGCAGTTCACAATAACTATACATATAAACCAATGCTATAATAATTCAAAACATGCATACTCCACAATACTACTAGGT
Organism: Hemicordylus capensis; assembly: GCF_027244095.1. Taxonomy (NCBI): domain Eukaryota; kingdom Metazoa; phylum Chordata; class Lepidosauria; order Squamata; family Cordylidae; genus Hemicordylus; species Hemicordylus capensis. The sequence goes on along the minus strand of NC_069657.1, from coordinate 430,028,114 downwards.
TTTACCCAACCTGCTGTTATTACTATATTTCAAACCCTACTGAAAAAGTCCATATTACAGGTAGAAAAATATTTCTTTAAGTAGAACAAAAATGGTTCCCAATCTTTTTAAAAACATTCCAAATTTTCATCTCTTATAAGTGCTGTAAGCCTTGCCATCTCAGCATATTCCAAAATTTTTATCAGCCAGTCTTCTTTTGAGGGCATTTTAGTGTCTTTTCATTTCTGCGCATATACTATCCTGACCGCAGTGGTTGCATACATTAAGAATGTTAAGTTTCTTCTAGAGAACTCTCTTTCAGTTATTCCCAGCAGGAAGGATTCTGGCCTCTTAAGAAATGTCACTCTAAATATTTTCTTCAACTCATTGTATATCATATCCCAAAAAGCCTTTGCCTTCCCACATGACCACCACGTATGGAAAAGGAAAAAGTCCAGTTTCAAGTAGTGCTTTCTCTAATTTTTTTCATCTCTGTGTGGAATGAGTTTTGCTCTGGGTGGCAGTATCAAGACAGAGTGTGCACACATGCAATCAGAGTGGGGCCTTCCTGATTCAACTTGAGTGGGACCTACAATTAATTGAGTGGACATCAAAAACGTGTGAGTGTGCACACATGCGCACGCCTTAAGGAACACTGGTTGCAAGAGGTTCATGCCAAAAGGCTGCCCACCACTGGCAAAAGAATTCTGGAAGCTAATTAATAACTGTCAGCTGGATTAGTGAAATCAATGTTGCTGTTTATGTGGTGCAATTCCAGAAAGCATCAGGTGGCATTAGAATTGGGGGACAGACACTGAGCCATTACAACTCTGTAGAAGTATGTTGCTCCATGACATTCCAGGCATTTTACCACTGTGGGTTATAGGACTCACCTAGCTATGATTGGTAAATGAAAACAAATGAAAAGATGATCCTTATTTCACCAACCAATATTACAAAGTTTCAAACTAGCCATTTTATTTCAGACAACAAAGTTATGTGCCCAGGTCGTTGAACCATCGTTGCTCTTTGGAACAAAGTTATATCAACCTACTTAAGCATACGCCTCTTCACAATGTAAGATTAAAGAAAAACCACCACCACATGGACAGACATACTTCTAATAATGGCCAACCAAAAGATCCTGGGAAGCTGGGCAAGAGAAACAGCATCCTGCTTTGTCTGTCAGGTATGCTTAGGCCACCTTTCAGTATAGGCTACCCAGGGTCACGAAACAAACATTAATAAAATCAAAACCAGAGGATAGCAGCAACACATATGGTACAACTGCAACCATTAATAAAAACCTAACACATATAGCCACTGATTAGAAGGGCCTCATACGTCCGTCAAAATAAAAAGTTTTTCAGAGCCCTGTTCAAAAGTACCCATAGGCAAATGTTTAATTTATCTATCATATTTGTATACTGACTGATATGCCTCTCTAGGCAGTGTACATAATCCACATTATAATATAAAAATAAAACACACAATTGTTTTTATTCCGTGAAAGTATGCCAAAACAATTTCAGAGTAAAACAATTTAAAATTAATTTTAATTAAAAGCCTGAGAAGACAGGTGTGTCTTAAGGGTCTTTTTAAAAGCAATTGGAGATGGAGCAGCTCTTATTTTGTCAGGGAGTGCATTCCAAAGCCCTGGGGCAACCACAGAGAAGACTGGGCCCTGACTTGCCACCAGACAAGCCAGTGGCAACTGTAACCAGACTTCCCTAGATGATCTTAATAGGCAGGAGGGTTCAGGACAAATATCCAGTAGAACAGATCAGAGAGAATGTTAATGATTTATACCCCACTTTTTAATCAAATTTATCTCCAAGGTGCTTGTAACAGATTAGTTTTAATTACTTCTTACATTGTATTAATCAAACACAGGAGTCCCATTTGGGCAATCTAACAACCACTCCTGAAATCATATTTCACTCCTTGGCTGCCAGTCTGCATTAAAACAATAGCTCCAATTAAAACAATACCCAAGATACTGTAATGTATGTTCCTTGAAGCCAGTGTCAAACTCATGAATTTCCTGCACAGGATGCAAAGCACACGAGAGAGATCTTTCTCCTGGGCAGCTATGACATGTGCCTACTTTATTGTGGATATCACAGTGAACAACGATGGTCCGTGGTCCAAGTTTAGTTTGGGCTCACAGAAGATAACTTGCTTTTAGCAAGAGCTTTTCACCAGTAACTTCTACATTAGGGATGCGCACAAACATCTGTTAGTGTAGCGGTTCATGGTTCTGCAAACTGGTTCATTCCATTTTGGCCCAACAACGAATCGGTGCGACAGTTCGAGAGCAGCACTGGGAGCACCTTTAAAAGTGAGTACAGCAGGTCCTTACCTGGGTGATCACCACTCCATAGAGATTCCTGTTGCTGCATGGAGCGGTGGTCAAGCAGGTAAGGGCCTGCTGTACTCACTTTTAAAGGTGTCGCTTGCTGCCCTCCCTGGCACTGCTCTCGAACCACCAAACCAGTTCATGTTTGGGCTGAACCAGATTGCAGAACCATGAAATGGTTTGATTTCAAACTGCTGAATGAACCGAGGTTCGTGCACATTCCTACTCTACATGCTGTCAGAAAGACCTTCCGAAAACACCCCCTTTTCTAAAGGGCAAGCAGCATTAGTAAACCATATGCTGGCAAAGCTAGGTGGCTCAAGAAGGTTGAATGCTGTAAGAAGTGAGGTGGGGAGAATCTCACAAATTTACAACTAGCTGGAAGCTATGGTGCAGAATAAATCTGTCAAAATTACAAGTTCAGTTCTCCTATAGACATTTGCTTCTCCCAATAACTTGTCACACTACAATCGCTTCAGTTGGGTACAGACAGGAGATTTTCAGAGATTTGGAGATGACCATGTAGAGCTATTGTTGCATGCATGAGTTATACTGTATGTACAATTTCTAGTCTAGTTAAGATGATTTTGCAGGGGTACATCAAGCAGCACCAGGGAAAAGTCAATACTAGCTCCCAAGTAGCCCAACACGCTGAGGTATAAGTGTGTACATTTTGTTGTGACCACAGCACCTATAAGATAGTAATTGTCACCACATGGCCAGAGCACATACAGCCCTCTAACAGGGGAGGAGATATTCACCAATCCAGAGCAGCTACATGTTTAAGATCAGGGTCCTTGACAAGGCACAAAATGACACACTGCTGTATTTACCCCCATGCATCAGATGTGCAAAACACATAGCCATCAAGGTGGCACTCATGATGAACTACACAACCACAAATAAAGGAGGAACTTCCTATTCACGTTGACCTCAAGTGACTTTTGGCTATTGTGTTCACCACTTTGCATCTTATTTTATTGAACTGGTTAATAGCACACTGTTTTTAAAGTCATTTTAGATTAGATTTATTATGCAGCTACCAACCTCTTTGGTTTGTGTAAAAGGGGAAGGATATGTTAGAAGAAATAATAAATGTGACCACAATGCCTTGGTAATTTCTAGGGACTGTGCCACTAACCAGCAAATAATTGTGCTTGTGCATTGTAGGAACTCACCTAGAAGCTTGGACTACAGTCAAAGCTGTAACTGGATTGATCTTTGCAGCTTTTACCTCTTAAAGTACTGGAGTCTATCACTGGCTTGCTGGTAGCTTCCACAGAAACCAGGGCACTTCCATCTTTCCAGGGAAGTTTCATTGCAGGTTTCTGCACAGCTTCACCTTGATATTCTCAGAACCTCATTGCCAGCAGAGTTCTGGGGTAAATAGTAGCACATTGTTATCAATTGCTCTAGGTCCTTCCTATGGATATCAAAGGATCTGTCAAAGGCTTCTTTTTTAAACAGAGTGCTGATTTGGCAGGAGACTTTGGAAGCAATTACTAGGACAAGGAAAAGAACAAAGGTTCTTCGAATCCAGCATCCCCCCCCATTGATGCTGTAAAGCAGTACTTTAGGCTATATTTCTCCAGTCTTTGGCTGCTTGTCAACAGAAACCAGCCTGCTCCATACATTTTCCGAGATAGCTCCCGAGGACTGCATGAGAACATTCATCCAGGCACGCAACTGAATAGGCTTTAAGATTAGAGTCATACACCAGCGTCTGCCCTGGCTGCCAGTTGAAATCATACCAGGCTTGAAGAGCTATTCTCCCAATTGGCTGTGGCAGGTAGGAAATGCCTTGAGACAACAAGGCAGGCAAGTTTTTGTAAGTGGGAAAAGACTGCTATTTTTAATTTCATGTTGTTATATATCACATATATAGGTATGAAGATGGGCTGCCTTTCCACATGCTCTAGTAGCATTCAGGGGTCTGCCTGAAATGTTGTCGGCAATTATACAAAACTTGCCATTTATAGAGACTTTAAATTAGTCCACAGAAAGTACTAATCCACAATCAGTTGTACTAACCTGCCTGCCCACACTATACCCATGTTACTCATTTATGGCCTAAGGGGAGAGAAATAAACCCACAACTTTGTGTAAAGCTTACCTACCTAGACACAACTCGGTGACCAGCCCATTCACAAGCCTAGTTTATAATTCAACCTTCAGTTGAGAGTTAATTCTGAATCCTTGTAGGTTATGCTTGTCTAACCGTGTCCTTTTAGCAGGCCCTAAATTTATTTGGCTCTAGGAATCCAAATGTTTGGGAGCCAGACTGCCTACTGCTTTGTTGGGGGGTGGAGGAAGAAATGTAATCCACTCTCAGGACTGCCCTTCACTTTATGAAGAGGCAGATTCTCAATCTTGTTTGCTACTCCTTCTGGTCAAGTTCTTCAGGCTCAGGCAGATGATGGCTTGCTCACTCCTCCTGGTTGCATCAGTTCATCACCTGGCTTTGGCATTTCCAGGCACTGTGGCAAGCTGGCATTTGGGGATTGTCAAACTGTGTCTTTTAGGACATTGTTACTGGAATCCCAGTACACAATATCTCCAAAGATGAGTCAACTTCCATTAACAGTTTGCCCACTGTAGATGAAAAACAGTCCAGAGTGACATGAATGGGTTTCTCCAGGTGGGGCAACCACTCATCCCAAGCCCATGTCAATGATTGGGGTAAGTAGTTACAGGTCTTGTCACAACATGCTTGACTTGGTGGATGTAGCATATGCACTGTAAAACGGGTTAGGGTCCATTCAAAGGTTCACCACCTGTTCAGATTTACTTGGTAACAAACTGATGGCCCATCTATACATCCTGCTTTTTGCCAGATATCTCCAAGATAGTTTGAACAGACCCTGATTTCCAGGCTGCTACAAGGTCACCTCATCCTTGAATAACTCCCGACCTTTGCAAAGAAGTCTAGGATTCTACATGGTTCACCTGAAACTCACTTCTGCCTTCTGCAAACAACTATACGTTTATTTGTCCACCCTCCACTCCTTGGTGGAGAATGAACAGAAGGACCATCTAGTCTGCTTCAACAGTAAGGAATTTATTCTTCCCCAAGCAGGCCAGACTGTTTGTTAGCTCTAGTGCATAAAGAGGGAGGCTTGCTAATTCTGTTGAGTTCTGGTGCTCAAAGTTGAGGGTTAGTTGCCAGTGTGGAAAGTGCTATTTGCTGGCTTTGCTGCCAACTTAAGACAGGTTGGTGTTTTACTTCTCTCTGTGCATTATCAATGTTATATGTTTTGCTTCTGCGATCCAGGAAGGTCTATGGTGAGCGAGTCCTACTCAACATGCACTAAGTATGGGGTATGAGTATAAACACAGGAAGCTCCCTTATACTGAGTCAGGCCATTGGTCCATCTAGCTCAGTACTGTCTACATGGACTAGCAGCAGCTTCTCCAAGGTTACAGGCAGGAGTCTCTCTCAACATTATCTGGAGATGCCATGGAGGGAACTTGGAACCTTCTGCATACAAGCAGATTACTCTTCCCAGAGCAGCCACATCCTTGAGGGGAATATCTTACAGTGTTCTATTTGAATGCAAATCAGGGTAGATCCTGCTTAGCAAAGGGGACAATTCATGCTTGCTGCTACAAGACCAGCATCTCATAGAGAACCAGACATTGTAGCTCAGTTTCACATGCAGAAGGTCCTAGGTTCAATCCTGGCATCTCCAGGTAGGACTGGAAAAGATACTCCCCTGCCTGCAACCCTGGAGAACTGCTGCAAGTCACTAAACAATACTAAACTAGATAGATTAATGGTCTGACTCAGTAAAAGGCAGCTTCCTAGAACAACTTACAGCTAAATGATTACCCCATACTACACAGTCCTGGTTCAATCAAATTGTTTGAATCTAAATATAATGTGGGTTACAGACACTGGCATGATTGTGTGAACCCACATCAAAGTGAGAATCTCAGATTCATTTCAGGCCATAAACCATCTTGGTGTGCGTTCACAGAATCATGCTAATATCAGTAACCCACATTAAACCTAGATTCCAATGAAGGTGTGAATCAGGCCACTTAGAGGGTAAGATGAATAATTCTCATGTAAATTGTTTTGTTTTTTTTAACTTGTAGCTGTACAATCAATTCAAACACACTTATAAAAGTAAGGAGGATAGGGAGCTGATAAAATCATTTTTGGAATTACACGAAGAACAATATGAAGTGTATTGAAGTAAAGCTTTCAAACAGCTGCTTCCAAGTTAGGCTGACACTTCATACAACCACAGCTCATATGTTCTTCCTACAAATAAGTGCTACTCCAACTCCTGCAAGAGTTGACTGCTTTGGAAGAGGGATTTTCATTACATAATCCTACATCTGACTCTGAAAAAAGACATTTTTCCTCTTACAAATGTTCCATCAAAGTAATTAATCAATTAGTAACATCTAAATGGAGGCAAGGCTGCTGAAAGAATTCAACTTTACCCAGAACTGATGATCTGGATCAAGTCAGCTAAGATTACATAAGAACAGCTTTATACAGATTCTATCAAATGTAATCATATAGAAGGAAATTATTTACTGCTGAATACAGTTTAACAAAGGCCACTGACTTCAAATTTCCTTTTTTATAGCTCAGTCACGTATCAATATTCACAACAGAAATGAAATGCAGAAATGAAAGACCACCGCTATTACCCAAGCCACAAGAGTTAAAATGCCTTTCCAGGATTTCGCTGCCTGAATTAAATGCACCCAAGACTGGTTGTATTTTATATGTGCCTATGAGTAGTAGAGCAGTTGGAGTCAACACTACCGTCAAAGGCATTTGGCGTAACAAAATCTCTTGACAATTCAAGACTTGAGGAAAGCCTGACTAACTGGGATGTCCAACTTGGAAGGAAAAAAATAGCAGCGAGAAAGGCACCATATGAAAGAGGAAGAAACTGCTCCACTGCAGAAAGAATCGAGAGAAGTGGGCTCAAGTTTCAAAACAGCCTTTTAGGATGAACATCAGTGTGCTGTAATGGGTTTGAATATGCTAAGTCCAAAATCATACAGCCAAACAGCTATGAAAGTCACTGGGTAGTCTCACAGGTGGGCCACCATCACCATCTCCAAGCCTGGTCTACCATACCAGATTTCTGCATGGAAAGTGCCTGAATGAGAGACCACCTGGAAATCTAATGTACACTGCCTTGAGTTCCGTCATGAAGACAGCAGAATATAAATGCAAGAAATATTAAAGTGCCAGCTTATTTTATGTACACTTGAGTAATTAGGAAAACCTTGTTCCAGAGCTTTAATCCTTACCATTATTTCTTGATTGTTTTATATAGAAATTTAATATACAGGTGTGGGACAGGAATAATGTGGCAGAAGAAAGATGCTCCATCAGCTGTCATCTCCACAACTACTAACTACAGGGAGGGCAGCCTACAAATGCCAAAAAAAAACCCCAAAAAACCCCTAAGCTGGGTGAAAACTGTTGCCTGGAGATGTAGGGCAACAACTTTTCTTCCCTCAAAGACTGTATAACAACTGAAGCCACACCTTGGGGCTAAGTATGAAGAGGAGGAGAGCTGGTCTTGTGGAAGCAAGCATGAACTGTCCCCTTTGCTAAGCAGGGTCTGCTCTGGTTTACTATGAGACTATGAGGTCATTCCCACAATCAAAAAATGTGTTCTGCCTGGGTTTGGAAGCTGTGTGCGTGCCCAATTTCCAGTTGTGTGGAAGCAAGGTAAGAGGAAAACCTGGGTAGCTATTCCTCTTACCCCGTTTCCACATGACTGAAAGTTGGGAGCACACACAGCTCCCAAACGTGGGTAGAACACAGGTTTTTGATTATGGGAATGACCTCTGTGTGTGAGCACACTCTGGCAAGAGCATCTGCATGCGGAAGGTTCCAAGTTTCCTCTCTGGCATCTCCATGATAGGGCTGAGAGAGACTCCTGTCTTTAATCTTGGACAAGCCACTGTCAGTCTGTGCATACTGGGCTAGATGGATCAATTGTCTGACTCTGTATAAGGCAGCTTTCTATGTTTCTATGATCACTTGTATTCACTTGCAGGAAGCTTGAAGCTGCATCCTCTTAATACCACCATGTGGCTCTCAAAAATCATTTTTTGTTTTTGCTTATACCAAAGAAAATAATCTTCCTGATTTGGACAATCCTAGAGTCCTCAGAGCATAGCAACAAGTCTCCTTTTTACAGCCTGTTGTGAAGAGCATTAAGCTCTACTTATAATTGTTAAATCACAGTTTCTAAATAATGACTAATCAAATTGACAGTTTGACCTCATTTGACTATCAGGTGATGTATGAATGAAAGCTTTATTATGGTCACTGACCCAACATCACAGAAACAAAACAAAAATAGTGCAAGTAATGCAAAACACTGATACTCAAATCAGCTCAGGCCTCATCTTACATGCAGGCACACAAAATTTGGCCACACACAGTGTTGTAGATGCACAGCAATCAGCTAATTAAGATGTTGTATATCCATCATCTGTTCTAACATGAATGTTTGCTAAGGGGCGGGGGAGAGATGAGAAATCTCTGCAAAATGAATATAGAAAAACATGAGTCATAGTTTCAACGCCCTGCCCACAAGGACAGATTCGACTGGTAATAGGGATTTTACAGTACCTACCCTCCAGTACAGCAGATGGGAGTGTGTTAAGTCGTGCAAGGGAGAAGGCCCTTTTCTGGGATAAGGTAGTTACATTCATTAAATAGTGGGCTGGTTTAGGGTAATTCATGAAACTACCAAGAATGTTTCTTGCAGAAATCCATGTCAGGATGCTCTGTTTTTCAATGTCTACTATATCCTGTTTTATAAGCCATTTAGCAGCATCAAGGCCCAGAAGCATTAGAAATTGAAAGGGAAATCCATGCTTGCCCAGAGTATCATTGAGTTGCTTACGCCAGCTAGTTTGGAAACGGTCTTCCAAAACAAGAGGATTAATTATTTTAACCCTAAAGAAAATGACTTTAATTCAAACCTTGGCCTCCACTCTTGTTAGGCCGGCCTGCAGCTATAGAATGACATTGGGCATGCATCTGGGGGCCGAGAATAAAACACAAAAGAGTTTTGATTGGACCACCTCCATTTGTTTAAAGGAATGCGGGGCATAGGAACATAGGAAGCTGCCATATACTGAGTCATACCATTTGTTTATCAAGTTCAAGCTCAAGCGTTATTACGGTCAGAGACCAGCATAAAATTACACATTAATGAAGGTAATACTGGAGAAAGTTTACATGTTGACAGAGGTGATTGCAAATATGATGATAGCTATTGTGAAAAGGCTAAAATTTAAAATAATTACAATTTAAAAAGAGACAAGCTACTAAAAAGAAACAAGCTACTAAAAAACTAAAAGCGCTAAACATACTTTCCCATAATAAAATGCACAGAAAAGATAGAAGGGTTATTCAAATAGTAGTAGTAATATAGCTGAAAATGATTTCATATGTGGTAAATAGCTAGAATTAAAATTAAGAATGGTTAAAACTATAATGGTTATCATAAGTTGGACTATTACTAAAAATGGTAAAGTTACACGGAATTGCACTAAATGGTAAAATACACTAAAATACGCTAAATGGTGAAGTTACACTGCATTAATCTAATAAAATTATGCATTGCCATGGCACAATTAATATGATACAAAGAATATGGAGGTGAGTGTTATCAGGACTCAAATTAGGGGAGCCCATCAGCTATCATCTTTCGCCGGATGCCAATCGCAGCCACACAGAACTTGGCAACAATCTTTGTGGTGGTGGTGGTGGTAGTGGGGTTAGAGTCAGATAGCAGCAATTGAATACAGAAGTGACTCATACGCCCCGGAAGCTTGTTCAACAGTGGAGAAATAAGGGCATGCGAGATCTTTCTGTATTGACCCTCTATAACTGCTGAGGGGAGACCATGGCAGCGGGCCAGAGTGAACACCCTTCTGTGGTTTGGGGCCTCCAGTTGAGAAAGGCATGTTGCCGGAGAGGCGATATATCTAAGCTCCTCACTTATACAAAACTTTGGGACACTGCTGAGATCCACTTGACGCTCAGTGTCTGTGATGCGTTGTTTGATGATAGCTTTTGCCTGAACATATCTCCTGTTGATCAAGGACAGAGGGGCGAGGACCAGTGTAGCTAATTTCATCTCAATTGCCTGAGCCCATATAGAATGGTGATCGTCAGGAAGGATTAGAGGGGCAAGACCAATTGGACTGAGGGACAGTTTAAGCCAATAGGAGAGAGTGGCCACCCCATATGCTAGCCTCAATCTTGATCAGGCCTGTCTCCAGGCATAATGTAGCAATGGAAACACATCTTGGTACACGCAGTGCTGCCCTGAGGAACTTGGATTGTACCCGTTCCAAAGTCACGATATTGGGAAAAGGATCCAATTGAGCGCCATAGAGTAGTTGGGCAAATAACTTGGCTTGGAACAGTTCAAGAGCTGCAGGGACATAGTGGCCTCCTCTTGTGCGTATAAATTGAAGAATAGTGGAGGGGTTTATCTAGTTCAGTCAGAATGACTGAGTCAGACCATTGGTTTATCTAGCTCAGACACAGACTGGCAGTGGTGTCTTCAAGGTTGCAGGAAGGAATCTCTCTCAGCCCTATTTTGGAGAAGCTGTTTGGGAGCTGTGTGCGCTCCCAACTTTCGGTTGTGTGGAAACAAGGTAAGAGGAATAGCTACCCAGATTTTCCTCTTACCTTACTTCCACACAACCAAAAATTGGGCATAGGGGTGTGCACGAAACCGCGGAGCTGCGGTCCGGCACTGGGTGGGGGGTTCCAAAAGAGTGGGGTGGGGGGCTTTACTCACCCCTTCAAGAATTCTGAAGTATATATTCGAGTAAGCGGGCGGCATACCTCCCTGCCGCCCGCTTCACTCCCCCTCCTCCGGCGGCGCGCGTTTCTCCTCGTGTTTCTGGCTTCAATTACAATCGGGCGGCAGGGTAGCTCCCAGTCCCTGCCGCCCGGCTCTTCAATACCCCCGTGTCTCGGCTGGCGGCCGCCCCCTGCTTAGACCCAGGACCCCTGCCGCCCCTTCCCTTCCAATACACAGGCGGTCGGCAGGAGAGCTCTCCTGCCGACCCCGTCCCCTTCCCCGGCTCGGCTGCAAATGGCTTCTAGGAAGCCTTTTGCGCACCTGCGCAAAAGGCTTCCTAGAAGCCATTTGCAGCCGAGCCGGGGAAGCGAGCGGACGGCAGGGAGTTCTCCCGCCGCCCGCTCGCTGAAGTTAACGTTAACTTCAGCGAGCGGGCGGCGGGAGAACTCCCTGCCGTCCGCTCGCTTCCCCGGCTCGGCTGCAAATGACTTCTAGGAAGCCATTTGCAGCCGAGCCGGGGAAGGGGACGGGGTCGGCAGGAGAGCTCTCCTGCCGACCGCCTGTGTATTGGAAGGGAAGGGGCGGCAGGGGTCCTGGGTCTAAGCAGGGGGCGGCCGCCAGCCGAGACACGGGGGTATTGAAGAGCCGGGCGGCAGGGACTGGGAGCTACCCTGCCGCCCGATTGTAATTGAAGCCAGAAACACGAGGAGAAACGCGCGCCGCCGGAGGAGGGGGAGTGAAGCGGGCGGCAGGGAGGTATGCCGCCCGCTTACTCGAATATATACTTCAGAATTCTTGAAGGGGTGAGTAAAGCCCCCCCTATTCTTTTTGGAACCCCCCACCCGAACCAAAACCACCCCGTGTCCGGACCGGTCTGGAGGCCTTTAGAATGGCCTCCGAACCGGTCCGTGCACATGCCTAATTGGGCATGCACACAGCTTCCAAACCCAGGTAGAACACAGCTTTTGATTGTGGGAATGACCTCATAGTATCACATTCAAATGCGACAATCAGATGATGTATAATAGGATAACTTTCTGAAGAAATATGCCAATCATATCCTCCTCTATGCATTAACTCAAGTTGACTGTTGAAGACTAATAAAAATATAACAAAAGTGAACTTTGATATGAATCATCATGCTTTTGCCAGATTTATATGTAGTATTTGAATAAAGATGTATGTCATTAACATCTATTGAAATTAATTGTTTAAAGGAAAAATTACTGTGCCTTGATAAAGAAGGTATATTAAGTTTAGATTACAGTTTCGCATTTGATAAGGATCAGAGGAACTCAGTGAATCTATACTTAGGTAGTATTGTATGCACATAATTTATGAATGGTCTGTCATTGCATATTATCTCTTATTTTTATGTTATTAAACTAGCTAATTGGAATGTATATAGCGGAAATGTATCTAAATATGTTTATCATTAGTTAAGAAGAAAACATGGAAAATACTATAGATAATATTTATCTACCTCATTTTTGCATGAATATAGAAGTTTCTACTGGGGAAAGTGCTACTTTAACAAAACACTTAAAGTTCAAAACCAGGAAAAGAGAGAAAGTATTGCAATTGGAAGTGACTGGAAATTATAAGCTTTCTTTTAAAAAAAATCTGAGCAGGTAATAAGATAAACAAGATAAATGTAAAGGTAAAAGAAACAAAGGAATTTACAGAGGGAAAATGGAAGAAGGGTGAGAAATGAACAAATTAATAGACCAAGGAAAAGGAACACAATTAGTTCATTCACTGAAAAAGATAATGATTTTGAAACCAACTTGAGAAATACTAACTAAAATCCAAATTTATGAGAGCACATTTGAAGTTATAAAAAGATCTATGAACAAAACTGGTTAGTTTTTGAAGAGGCATCTTAAAGTTTACTGGGATTTAGATCAAGATTGTGCTGTAGATAGAGAAATCATCTACAGAATTAAACCAGGTTTTGCCAGGAGAAAGCATAGAATAGCTTTTTAATTTAAGTTTCTTGAGTCTTAGAGTAAAGAAAGCAATTTTAAGAAAGCTCTGAACTACAAACTAGAGTACAATAATATCTTGCCAACCACAGTTTTACCACCACGGTTTTGAATATATGTGAATAGGAGGAAATTGTGACAGGTCTTGCCAACTGCGACCCGAGTATTTGTGGTTTTTTAGTGATTTGGGGGGATTTCAGCGATTCGATCTGTACACTAGTTCTCTCTCTCTCTCTCTCTCTCACACACACACACAAACACACTCACACACTGATCTGGCTCCCTGCCTCCCCCATGCCTTAAGCTGCAAAGCATCCTTCCTTGAGCAATTCTGTCGCCCAAATGTCAGGTTGGGCCATTTTAGGCCCATTTGGGGGCTCTCTGCACACATGTGCAAAGAGTCCCGAAATGGGTCGGAAATGGCCCGACCTGACATTTCGGCAGGAGAGTCCAAGGAAGAGATTTTGCCACCTCCGCTGCCATCTCTGCCTCAGCTTCCTCTCTTCTGTGCCCCACTGGCACGTCTCTGCACCCCCACCAGCCATTCCAGACCCCTGCCCGGTTTTCCCTCTCCTGCCTGCCTTAAGCCGGGGCGGGGGGAGAGAAAGCTCCACGAGAGTGAGCCTGGCCATCCTTGCAGGCTGAACGGGAAGCCCCAGCTCGAGACTTGGTGTGGCAATGCAACAGAGGCTGGCGATTAGAGCCTGCCTGGACCACCACCATGCCCTGCCGCAACTCTTCCTGAAGCACTTCCCAGTGGGCTGGAGGAGCAAGGCGCTCCATGGCTCCAGTGGCAAGGCAGCCAGAGGGAGAGACGAAAGCAGCGACAGTGGTCCCCACTCACACCGCCCTCAGCTCTGAGCGTGGCAGCAGCTGCCCCTCTGTCCACTGCTCAACCCTCCTTTGTGCCTTCTGTCTCCTCTCCATTGTTGCCCTCCCTCCTCCTCAGCAGCAGCTTTCTGCCGCAGAACCCTCATCCGTGCCTGTTGTCAGAACTCTTGCGAGATGTGCCACATACCACGAGATGGGCCACGTACATCCTTAGAGTGTGTGTATATATGTATGTATGTAACTAAAACACTAAAAATGAGAAGGAACTTAAGATTTCTTACAGGCTCTCTTGGAGAGAGCCAGAGTCATTATAGGTGGGGAACTCCAGATTAAAGGTCTTCTTTAAAGTGACTGGGTGGGTGGTGGTTCCACTAGTGATGTAAAACTACTATTATAAACATAATTCTCCCTCTACCTCAAGCACAAGTTACAGTCAAGCTACAGCAAGTTAAGCAGCAAAATGAGGGCTTTTTCCTAAGGATCTGAATGTTCTCTCCTAATAATTTTAGTGCATCAAAACAATCATACTGTGGATTAGATCTTCTCTCACTTACTGCAAAAGAATTAAATTCAGCTAATATGTGAAGAAAATATTCCTGTTAGAGAAGTTCAAGTGTCCCTTTACAAGTCACACACTTTAAGCCAGAGAATTTAAGAGGGACACACATTTTAAGCAAGAAGAATCTGAAGCTGATGACGCTGCATGAGGTATTTGCTGCAAGTTTAGCAAAAGGAATAAAAAACTGTCCTTAAATTCTCAGGTTGGATAATGGATCCTACATCCATTGACTTTTTGAAGAAGACCAGATAAGTGAGATTTGCTTAAATTAGTTTCATTTATGCTCCAAATAATAAGTGAATCAGAGCTATTTGCCTAGAGGAACTACAGACTCCTGCTCTCTGGAGAATTCTAAAAACACACTGGATTTTAATCTGTTAACAAATGATTTAAATCACCCTATTGGAAGACGTTGAACAGATAACCTGCTATGTCTCTTCTAATGCCATAAGCCTAATAATGGATTGTACTGCTTCATCAGATATGTTATCCTGGGTTTCCTTTTTCATAAAATTCTTAGGTTGCTAAAGCAAAGTAGTTTCCTGATGCAACTAGAACTGTTCGATTTACTTCAAGTTCCAGGACTAGTAACAGTACTCACAAAGGTAAGTAAGTGGGTACCCCCACCCCCGCCACAAAAGTTCAAACAAAACCACGTACTAAACCACCCTGACTATACTTCATTTTTCCATTCTTGGTTTCCCAAGAATGGAATTCCATACAGGTTTCCCCTGTATGAATTTATTCCCTCAGTTCCTTTATTTATTTATTTCCTCCTTCCCTTTCCCACTTTTCCCTTCTTTTACTCTTCCAAAGACATTACATTCTATAGAACCTCACCAGTGAGCAACAGGAGAACATATTCACGAGGGGGGGGGGGAAGGGGGGGTGACAGGAATTTCTGCCCTAAAACTTCTACACAATAAGGCATTGTGAAAGAAGAGTATTATTTTTGAGCTGGACAGCAATGTGTTCCTTTGCAAACTGTCAAGTCTAAAAATAATGGATTAGAACAGGTCTCTATTGCCAGCACTGGCTCAGAAACACCCAGGGTGGATTTTGTTTAAATAAAACTGATTTAAATCACGATTTAAATCACAATTTAAATCACTAGCAGGGTGGATAAAAATAAAAAAAATCCGATTTAAATCAAAAAAATCCATTTTTTTTATTTAAATCGGATTTTTTTTATTTTTATCAACCCTGCTAGTGATTTAAATCATGATTTAAATCAGTTTGATTTAAATCAAATCCACCCTGGAAACACCTTTGCTTCCCATTATCTTTTTTTAAAACACATGCACACATTTGTGTTCACTGGAGGTGGTGGTGGTGGGTCAGAAAACGTAATAATGGCTACAAGTTGTCAAATCAGTACTTCAAAAATAAAAAGCTTTCTAATTTGAGGACCAGCCTAAGGGTGCACAAAGCTGGGCATAAGTCAGAGCCGAATGGTTGAGAAACAGGGCACTAATAGCTCCTGACAAATCTGTAGGCTTCAGGATGCAAACCGACCCAATGTTCCAGGTCCCTTTTCAGCAGTATAAAACCAGCACATTTGGTCAATTCCCTAATGTTTTAACGACGACTTTTCCACTGCTCCCAGTTATCCAGACTTGAACCCACAGTGTGTTCTGGACAATATCAGGCAGAGATCCAGCCTTTGCACCACCAGCTGGTTTTGGCCAAAGGAGGGAGCCAGCCACACCAGCAGAGGCCTATTTGCAGTACTGTTCTAGAGCAGTTTGTGCTACTGTGACAGTTTTGATCGGGGGTGGGGGGGAGGTTCAAGGCTG
Source organism: Hemicordylus capensis (assembly GCF_027244095.1). Taxonomy (NCBI): domain Eukaryota; kingdom Metazoa; phylum Chordata; class Lepidosauria; order Squamata; family Cordylidae; genus Hemicordylus; species Hemicordylus capensis. The sequence goes on along the minus strand of NC_069657.1, from coordinate 430,011,789 downwards.
AAATACTGTACAATCTTTACTGACATCCAAGCCCAATTCAAAGTGCTTGCCCTTATCTAAATGTTATGGGACCAGGATATTTATAATGGACTGTCTTCTACCACACAATGCTGCCTGGCTAGTCAAGTTTTCAGTAGGACGGAGAGCAGGGCCTCCAGGCTGATGGGTTCACAGGACAGGGAATGCTCAGATGTAGCACCAGACGGTGGTACTCCCTGCCTCTGCAGACTAGTTTCATTCCTTACTGACATTTAGAAATCTGGCGAATACTGGATTCGGTTCTACCTTTGACATGAACTGAAATATCTCCCCTCTTCTCCATTACATTGTTTGGTTTTTATAGCCACTGCCACCTAGTTTTATTAAATCTTGATATAATTTTGCTGAGATGTTATTTGTGATGTTTCTGAAATTTTATCTGTTAGCTACCTGTGAGGTGGTCTCACTCTGTGGGACAGAAAGATGAAATATAAATATTTCATTGGTGTTTTTTTAAAGTACACTTCGACTTCTATAAAAGCTTTCAGGCCTAGCTTGCTTACTAATTAAAGCAATAAGGAGATCCTCCTGCCTCTGTGTGTGTCTGTGTGTGTGCACGTGTGTGTGTTAAACATACACCTTTGCTCCTATCTCAACTTGACAAGAGCTGCACAATATCAGGCTTCAGGCCTATGAAGTCAAAATGAGCAGTTACATACTACGTGCTGGGGCACTTCATTTTGAAAACCAAGACATTTTAGTCCAGTTAAAAATGAACACAATTGTGCATTATTATTTTTAAAAAAGATCAGCAGTTAATATGAAGTTTAAGTGGCATAATTCTGGCCTAGTGATCAACTGAATTCATGAACATTCACCACTATCAAACTGAAACCTACACAATGTTAATTGGTGCTGTGAGATGAAGCAATAGTTACTCATCTGGAATCTGGTATTCAATTAAAGTTTAAAAATTATTCCACAAACATATTTAAATATGTTTTAAGGCCTAATTATTTTGTTCTTACTAGGAGAAAATGATAACAACCAGTTCCTATGGAATGAATTAAGCCAAATGGAATGGTCCAAAGAACCACTAAAATCAAAGCTGTTACTGGACCTATCCAATTCAATTTCTTACTTGGGCAACCAAAACATTTACTAAATTTTTAAATAGAAAGAAATTAAGATCGCGTCTTGCAATGCGACACATACTAAGGCAAAATGTTAACAATGGCACTAACGAAGCATAAGTTCATGACTGTCATCCAAGATTCTTCAAGGGGCAGAATAATTTTCATATTATGGACAGCATCCTTTAAAAGCAACAGGTTCCAGAACCAGCCACTACAGCTGCATGATTGCCAAGGAGTGATCTTGTAGGAAATGTATTTGGTTCAAAAGCATTCTTCCACTAAGTCAATCCTGTGAAGGTAAAGATGGACATTAGCTAATACAGGTTAGGAACTGCACAGCAAAATGTGACAGCATGAAAGAACAGGTAGCCTGGAAGATAGGTTGACTGGGGTTTATAGCCCAGTAGTGGGGCAGCAGGGAGAAAGCAGTCTTTCCCTCCCAAGTGTGTTTGGCATTACGGCCCTAATCTAACAACTATTTACTTGTGGGTAGCCTACAATGGGCATGGAGATTGATCCAAAAGCAAAATCCCTTTGACGACTTCAGAACTATGAATTGGGACATTCATACATTCACTCAACAGGAATGTTGCATACATTCACTCAACAGGACTGCTGCAGCATATGTTCCTGTTTAATAAGTGCAAGTGTTTTAGAGTCTGAACTGAAATGTGCTTAGTTCATCTGTGTTTAATGGGATTTACTAGGAAATAAGTATGGTTGAGATTGCCTTTGCAACCTTATTGTTAAAGCTTTGCATTCACACAGAACCTGGTAACCTAATACAGAGTAAATAGTTTTAAAATAATCAGGATAAATGCTTTCTTCGCAAAACACTACCATTTTGGACAAAAGTTCATAAAATATAACCGTTCATCTAGTAAATTAAAGACTTCTCAACCACCAGAGAAGTAATGCAACAAAACTAAGGACTATTGAACATATTGTGCTCATGTGTCTGGTAATGCCAAACTGCTGACCAATTTTATTAGTGAAGTGTTAGAATAATCTCCACTGTACTTTTCATGTTCTATATCAGAATATTAAGTAGCAAGGATCAATGGACAATGTGACAGACTGGGGCCTTCCTTCTCAGCCAGGAAGCGACAGTCATCAAGTTTTCAAAAAAACTTGTGGCAAGGTATCGAATCCAAGAGATGTTTGTAAGGCTTATGAGGCTTTACCCATTTACAAGCTATAATATACTAGGTTCAGAGGCTCATGTGCTTTCCTCAAGTCCTCTCATAGTTCCTCTTTTGCAACAAACCATAGCTTACATCTAAACTGGGAAATGGCAAACCATGGTTTGTCATGGAAGAGGTCCTCAGAATTAGGAGCACAGAAGCCCAAAGTTCATTCATGTAACTGTACCACAGTTTAGTGTTACATGAACCTAAGATGCCCAATAAGTATATTTTAATGATAATAATCAGATGTGGGACAGAACATTTTTCCATAATGGAAATGTTTTCAGAAAATGTCCCCATACTAATTTTCCAGTGGAAGATATTCCATTTCTGAAATTTTATTGGCCGATATCCAGACTAGCATTGCACACATGCAACAGTGTGAATTCCGGATTACCACTGTGCTATCGCTTGAGCGGGGAAAGGGGTGACTTTGGCCAATTTCCCCTTCCCTCTCAAGCATACTTTGGGGCTTAGAATATGTTCTAAGAACATATGAATAATATATTCTTCCAGAAGATGTTCTCTGCCAGTTTCTGTCCAATGAGCAAAGCCAGATTTCCTAATAATAAGATAACAGTTCTAGCATCTGGGTTGAAAATACTTTAGATGACCATGATGCAAAATAATTTAGAGCAGCTAACCACAATCAAAATAAATTATCAAGTGCCTAGCCACTGAAGAACTTTCACTGCCTAGTTTTCTAGGAAATGCTACTTTTGTTCTATTCCTGTTTGGAATTACAGCCTTAGGCACACTATTGTTTCAAGATTACAAAGCAGTCAGTACTCTCAGTCCATAGCTTTAGCAAACTGTTTATCCTGTATTTAGGAATGATCTAGTACTAGTCCCAAAACTACTAAACACTAAACTACATACATACTTTATACCAGTAATCTTCACTATTTTTCAAGCAAGGAAATTACCTTGGCCAAAACAAAAACAAAAACCACCCTTTAATGCAAGAGCCATTTCCTATCATGCTGACTTCCACGCAATGCTGCACTACTGGGGCCTCTTTAAGAGAACTGGAGCCCTTTCAAACTCCAGCACTATCTTGGAAGGTGCGCATGGAGCACTGGGAAGTTCTAGTCTTTTTCGGTGCTTCCTCCATAATGCTCTAAGATGGTGCTGGAAAGGACTATACTTGCTGGCACTCCATGTGGAGCCTTCTAAGATGGCACTTGGGTTTGAGAAGGTTCCATTTGCCTTAAAGGAGCCTCACCAGCACCAGACAAGATGCAGAACCTAGGGTGGGAAACAGTCACCTTCATGATGTGCCTGAGGGGCTATGTGGAGTATTTGGCTTTGGCTGAAGCTTCATACAGGCATTTACTCAGGGAGTCACACTCAGGGGCAAATGAGAACTGCCACTGGCTCCCAGGCCTTGAAATGAAGAACACTGCTCTATACTGTGAGAACAAAGAGAAACAATGCACTTTCTATTACATTGTATTAATGCAATTAATACTATTCATAAGACTTCCAACAACTTAATTAATCCAAAGATTGTCCTGCTCTGTTCCCCGTCAACTTTACTGAAAAATAACGGTGAGATTCTCACAAATTGAGAAAGAGATTTCATTCATAAGGAGACCATCAAGAGCATAATCCTGTTCATGTCTACTTGGAAGTCCCAATTACATGTGTTTAGAATTTCAGCCTAAGCCATGTTTCACTACAGTAATCCACAGTGTAAAAGCTTCAGTAATAGTTAAATCAAGAATGTCATATGCTCAATTTACTGGGGAATTCTGTGTATGTTGCAAATTTTATAGATTATTAGAAAACCTGGATAATATCTAAAGATTATTTGCATGCAAACTGGCTCAGTTTCTAAACTATAGCATTTTATGAAATATTCCATCACCAATAAAAGGAGTTTCTTGGCTCATATCTTAGTGTCACTAAAAGGACAGATGTGTTTGCACAAACGGACATTTCCTCAGGGCACTTCCATATTGCTCTGCGACTTCACTGTCCTACATGTGACCCAGAATGAACATTTTTATTTTGCCTGACAAATTGCAAGACACGCATCATACTCTTCATTCACTCTGCACATCATTCTAAGCTGCAAACATTTCTTGGATACTTACCTTAGAACTACCATGCATCACATGGCCTCCTGGCTATTCCAGTTAACCCATTTTGTGTGAAAGACAAATACAAAGCCAGTCATGTATGCACATATACTTCAAAGAGAAAATGGAACCAAGAAAGCTCTTTCACTAGACTAAGTATAGTTTAGAGCAAGAGTCACAGTGGAATCATTTGCCGCCAGAAAAAGGGAATCCTAGTATTACAAAATGCACATGTTTACATCTTTCTATTTCTAGGACTGCTATCCTTTGCACACATGGACCTTGGAGAGCCACTGACAGTCACAGCAGAAATACTGGGCTAGATGGACCAGTAGCCCGATTCCCTATGAGGCATCTTCATATGTTAGGGAGTTACAGTGAAAACAATAGACATAACAATTTATTTTTTTTTAGGATTAGGCTATAAAGCTCTAATCCTGCAATGATATCTACTCTGAAGTAGAAAAATAAATCAAAAACTTTAGTGTTTTGAATAAGAACGTAATCCAGTTCACACACAGAGAATACAGTGACTGATATACAGAGTGAAGATGCACCACTGCAGCAAGAGACCAGTCTAACAGGACTTCCCAATTAAGTGCACCAATAACAGTGGGGAAGCAGCAATTTTTGATTCCCTCCCCTTCCCTAGGAAACCCTCTGTGTGCCACTTGAAAATGTGTCCCCAAAGGCTGCACAGTCCTCAGGAACATATATTCAGGTGCCACAGAGGACTTCTTAGGAAGAGGAGGGAATCAACAAGTGCTACTTTCCCACTACACTGGTGCAGCTAGTTGGGAAATTCTCTTAGACTGTTTTCTTGCTGCACTGATGCATCCTTGCTCTGTGTGTCAGCCAACAGCTGGGAGTCAGACCAAGTTACTCATGAGTAGACCCACTGAAAACAACAAGTTAGCCACCCATTTCAATGGAGCTGCTCACAAGTAGCAGTCTGGATCTCAGCCAGTGAAGTTTCACTTAAGTGTGTATTTAAACAGAAAATGTTGTAAGACCTTACACAAGTGTTGTGTAAATTAATAATATGAAAGTTCATATAAAATTGATGTGGATCATAAGAGTACATTTCCTATTTGAAATTATTTTCCTGTGGGAAAATCATAAGAACTTTGTTTAAAATATATTTTTCTCTATTAAAACAAATGGAAAACAGCATCAATAACTGCTAATATCAGAATACATGATAGAGTATTTATATAGATTTGGGGTTGGTACAGTTAATGAATAACCCCCTTTCAAAATGTAGGCTGTTAAATAATATCCAAGTCTGAGGACTTCCGATTCTTCCATCAACATACCTAGTATAAAATTGTACTACATTCTTCACTATCAAGGTTCAGATTAAAGTGAGATTGCATACTAGTTTATTCTTAAAGAGATTACATAACATTCATGGCTAGCACTAAAACCTTTTATTAATCATTTGTACCACACTATATAAAGAGAACACTGATCACTCTTTCATCCTCACAAAACAAACCTTTGAAGTAGTCTGCTAGCCCAATCTTATAGATAAAACACTATGACTGAGGGGAAGTGACTTATTTCATAAGATCTGCTTCAAACGTGGCAAATTTTGCACATGGATACAGCACTGCAGTGTAGGGAAAGAACAACCTCATGTGCAACCACACCTCCACATTTCTGCCCATCGCAAATGACCACAACTTCCCTGCTTAAGGTTTGCACACACCCATTTAGCTGACTATTGTCACCTGCAACAATCTGAATACAATTTGCATATTTTTCTAAGCACTGCAGGGCTTCTGTGAGTGATTCATTACAATTTATCCATGGTTACACTGGAATTTGAATACAAGACCAATCCAGTTGAGCACTGAGCTATAACAGGGAGGGACCATAGATCAGTAGTACACAGCCCTTGCTTTTTTGAGGACAAGGGCTTGTTCAGCCCTTGCCAACTCCAATTACATGATGTCAAGTACCAGGGCTGGGCACGATCAGGTACCTTGGAGAGCTGCTGTCGATCAAGTATTAGGCAATATTAGGCTAGGTGGGCCCATGGCCCAACTCAGTATATGGCAGTTTTGTACATGGATTTTTAATTCATATGATCTATTCATTGCAAGCATTTTTCACACCTATAATTGACAGTGATTTTAACATATTTCATCAAGGATGAATATGAAATAATCTGAGGCTTTGTCTGGTTTTACGAAGCAATCAGATTGCTAGATTCACACAGATAATAGGATGGCTCTCTATCTGCTGCAGAACTCAAACTTGGAATAACCATTCTGAAAAAGCATGCCACCACCTCAGAAGCAATGACTGTGGCTCAGTGCTAGTGTTAAATTTCAAAGCTAGACAACCAAAACAGAGTTACTGGAGACAATAAATAGTCCTAAGAAAATGCTCCATTTGGAGCAACAATCCTATAAATCAGCCTTGTTTAATTCTCCTCACACATTTGCCTATAACTCACTCCCACTCCAAGCACAAAGATCCATTCTCACGACCATAACGAGGGGCATAGCTAGGGGAGAGGGGGTCGTGTACACCGCTCTCCCTGGCAGCCCCTCAGAGTGAGGGAGATAATGAAGAAAATAGAGTGGGGTGGAACTGGAGGGCCTGGGTTCTTTGAACCCATTCCCTCAACTATAGCTACACCCCCGAGGCCATAACTATAATGGTCACCACTACCCATTAATAAAGGAAAAACTATCTCATGGAAGCATATTGCAAGGGGGGGGAGAAATTCTCCCCTTTGCAGCTTCCCCCAATATAGCACCAACCTTCTTTCAGTTAACTTCTCACCCACCCTCCCGTGCTCATGACCACCAAGCCACTCAGAACGACAGCCCTGCTCACCGTTCCAACTCGCAAAAACGAATGAATGGAGGGCGACCTTCTGGGGGGCTGGCCATACCTTGGCCCTGGACGAGCCCCAAATACAGAATAACCCCACACCAGCCAGGTGCCTGGTTTTCAAGCGACCAACCCACCCCTTTGTGCCCCTCTTGAGTTCTCTGCAAGATTTCTTGCAGAGGCAGGGGGGGAAATAATGGTATTATAATAATTGAGATTAGGAAGCTAGGGGAGTAATTCCCGCTGCGGGGCCTTGCTGCTTCCACCTCTAGGCTGCAAAGAGCGGAAAGGCAGGCACCACCAGGCTGGGTAAATATGCATTTCTGACGAAGGGTGGGAGCCCAGAGAACTGCTGGCCCTGCAATAACCCAGCTGAGCTTTGCGGGAGGATACTGAGGTGGAGGGAAATATGGGGGGGAGACTCCCCTGGAGTGGGGTGGGGGTCTGCCCTCCACTCCTCCCGCCCCTCCGTTAAAGTCTCTGCTGTGGGGCGGGAAGCGTCCTCCAAGGAATATCGCCCCCACCTCCCCCCCCCACTCGACGACGGGGCCTTTACGAGCACCGGCCAGGACGAGCCTCCCCTTCCCGTCCACCTTCCATCCCTGCCAGCCAGACTCACCGACCCAAGCCAGGCTCAGCCGCGGAGGCTGCAGCAGCAGCAGCGTCGGAGGCAGCCCCTGAAGCTGTCGGGGCCGCGGGGCCAGCACATCTCTCGCGCTCTCAGCGCCGCGCCGGTTCCCTCCCGAGTCCCAGCATCGCCTCGCTTCGGCTCGGGGCGAGTGAGCAGCTCCCGCCTCCTCGTTGCGGAGAAGGAGTCGAGCGCCCGCGTCACGGCCTGGGAAATGGCTCTTGCCCGAGGTCCAGGGAGAGAGAGGGTGGTGGGAGGGAGGGAGGAAAGCAGGGGAAGGAGTGACGGCACTGCAGCCAATCGCGGAAAGGAGCAACCTCTTTTCGCCCCGCCAATCGCTAACAGCAGCCACGAGGAGGCGGGGACGAGACGCAGCCTATAGGAACTCCGGCCTTCTCAAGCGTCCCCGCAAGGGAACCGCAGAGCCCGTCTACCGCGTCAGAAGCCTGAGAAAGCCTTCTCTCCACGTTCTTTTCCTCCAGGCCCCGCCCATCACTTTGTTAAGCCCCGCCCCGCCTTACGGGTTGATTGCGCGGCCGGGGCAGGAATGTGGCTTGGGCGGCCATTTTGGAATGGGGAAAGAAGCAGGGCGGGCGGGACGGAGGGAGATGGTGGCCTCGTCAGGTAGTTTAAGGTCTTCTCCTCGGTCTTGTGAGTCTTTATGCAGCAGGGTAGTAAGCCTAACTGGCTTGCTTCCACTGGATTAGGGTTGTCATATTCAAGCTTCCCAAATCCGGGTGGCTTAATTTGCATATTATGTAAATTATGTGATAACTAATTTGCATTTTATTTATTTGACAGCTTTGTATACTTTCTCCTCCTTCTCTGCCCTCCCATGTGATTGGATCCAGAGTAAAATCCGGGCAGCCCATCTGAAATCCGTGAAAATCTGGGCGGAATACAGCAGCCGGGTGGAGGAGCCAAAATCTGGGGGCTACCCTAAATTCCAGGGGACATGGCAACCCTAAACAAGATTTACTCTGTAGTAAGCGTGTGTGGGAAACCACTCTAAACACTCTTGCTTGAGAGCCCAATAATAATTGAAGACAGTGAGGTTTACTTCCGAGTAATGGGAAGCCACTTTGAATTAAACTTGTGGTGTGAGCAAAGCAGCTCTTCCCCTCTGTTCTCGGGTTTTCTTTTGGTGCAGGTTCACACTGCATGCCTCCGTTTTCTCCTTCTAGCCAATGGTGGGTGTGAGAGAGAGAGAGAGAGAGCACTCCTTGAGTAGGAACACAATGTTGCCTTCAAAACTTTGTGTCCTAAAATGGGAGCATTTGTAGACACTAACAGATTTCTTCCCTTTACATAAGAACATAAGAACAGCCCTGCTGGATCAGGCCAAGGGCCCCTCTAGTCCAGCTTCCTGTTTTGCACAGTGGCCCACCAGATGCCGCTGGAAGCCACAGGCAGGAGTTGAGGGCATGTCCTCTCTCCTGCTGTTACTCCCCTGCAACTGGTACTCAGAGGCATCCTGCCTTTGAGACTGGAGGTGGCCCACAGCCCTCTGACTGGTAGCCATTGATAGACCTCTCCTCCATGTAGTTATCCAAACCCCTCTTAAAGCCATCCAGGTTGTTGGCTGTCACCACATCCTGTGGCAGAGAGTTCCACAAGTGGATCATGCATTGTGTGAAACAGTACTTCCGTTTGTTGGTTCTAGACCTCCTGGCAATCAATTTCATGGACTGACCCCTAGATCTAGTGTTGTGTGAGAGGGAAAAGAATTTCTCTTTCTCTACTTTCTCCACACCATGCATGATTTTATAGACCTGTATCATGTCTCCCTGCAGTCATCTTTTTTCTAAACTAAAAAGCCCCAGGTGTTGTAGTCTTGCCTCATAAGAAAGGTGCTCTAGGCCCCTGATCATCTTGGTTGCCCTCTTCTGTACCTTTTCCAGTTCTACAATGTCCTTTTAAAGATGTGGTGACCAGAATTGTATGCAGTACTCCAAATGTGGTTGCACCATAGTTTTGTATAAAGGCATTATAATATTAGTTTTATTTTCAATCCCCTTCCTAATGATCCCTAGCATGGAATTGGCCTTTTTCACAGCTGCCGCACATTGAGTCGACACTTTCAATGAGCTTTCCACCACGACCCCAAGATCCCTCTCCTGGTCAATCACCGACAGCTCAGATCCCCTCAGTGTATACTTGAAGTTGGGGTTTTTCATCCCAGTCACCTTACACTTGCCAGCATTGAACCGAATTTGCCATTTTGTCACCCACTCACCCAGTCTGGAGAGATCCTTTTGGAGCTCCTCACAATCCGTTTTGGATTTCACTACCCGGAAGAGTTTGGTGTCATCTGTAAATTTGGCCACCTCGCTGCTTACCCCTGCTTCTGGATCATTTATGAATAAATTAAAAAGCACCGGTCCCAGTACAGATCCCAGGGGTACCCCACTTCTTACTTCCCTCCATTGTGAAAACTCTCCATTTATACCTACCCTCTGTTTCCTGTCTTTCAACCAGTTAGCAATCCACACGTGTACTCGTCCCCTTATCCTATGACCGCTAAGTTTCCTCAGGAGTCTTTGATGAGGAACTTTGTCAAAAGCTTTTTGGAAGTCCAGGTATACTATGTCAACTGGATCACCTTGATCCACACACTTGTTGACAAAGAAGTCCAAAAGGTTGGTGAGGCAAGATTTACCTTTGCGGAAGCCATGCTGGCTCACTCCCAGCAGGGCCTGTTCTTCTAGGTGCTTTACAATTTTATCCTTGAGGATGCTTTCCATCAATTTGCCTGGAACGGACATTAGGCTAACTGGCCTGTAATTTCCCGGATCGCCCCTGGACCCCTTTTTGAAAATCGGTGTTACATTTGCTACTCTCCAGTCCTCTGGTACAGAGCCCGATTTCAGGGATAAGTTATATATTTTCGCAAGGAGGTCAGCAATTTCACATTTGAGTTCTTTGAGGACTCTTGGATGGATACCATCCAGCCTTGGTGATTTGTTAGCTTTCAGTTTTTCCAGACAGTTTAGAACATCATCTCTTGTCACTTCTATCTGAATCAGCCTTCTGGCCTCCATCCCTAAAGAGCCTGGTTCCGGAACAGATATATACTCAGTATCCTCTGCCGTGAAGACAGATTCAAAGAACTCATTTAACTTCTCTGCAACCTCCATATCCTCCTTAATAATCCCTTTCACTCCTTCATTTTCTAATGGCCCAACCGCCTCCCTGGCAGGTTTCCTGCTTCTGATGTATTTAAAGAAGTTTTTGTTATTCCCCTTGATTCTTTTGGCTAAATGTTCCTCAAACTCTCTTTTTGCCTCCCTTATTGTCACCTTGCATTTCTTTTGCCAGAGTTTGTGTTCCTTTCTGTTCTCTTCATTTGGACCGGCCTTCCAATTTCAGAAGTAAGTCTTCTTCCCTTTTATGGCTTCCTTGATGGGTACCTATTAGCCATGCTGGCATCCTCCTGGACTTAGCAGTACCTTTCCTCCTTTGGGGTATACAATCTAACTGGGCTTCTAGTATTGTGGTTTTGAGTAAACTCCATGCACTCTGGAGCGAAGTGACTCTCCTGATTTTCCCCCTCGGCTTTCTTTTCACCATACTCCTCATTTTGGAGAAGTTTCCTCTTCTGAAATTAAAAATGTCCGTGTTAGATGTCCTTTCCCCCAACACATGTGTGGTGTTTTAACCAGTGAAAACTTTAAGCAAGCAAACTAATATTGTTCAAAAAAAGTCAGCTTGAGCAAACACAGAGGTTTTACTTTTGTAACTAGAACTTAAAGAATTTGATTCCTGCAGCTAGGCAAACCAGCTCAATTTGCATTTCTAAAGAGCTATATCTGCATTCCTAAAGAGTGTACCTATCTTATCATGCTAACGATTCTAAGTCAGTGCCTCTCCCTATTTGCTCTGGAGTTTTCAGGAAAACTTGCTTAAAACCAGCATTCTAATAAACCCGGAAATACATCAAGATACGCTAGAATTTGGAAGACAAAGCCCGATTTGTGTGTGGAGTGTTTCCAAAGATTTCAAATAGACCTCATGGTAAGTTTGGCTGGTGTGTGAACGCACAGACTCTCTTCCAGAGGAGATTCGGGGTAGCAGCCCTGTCTGTAAAAGCTCCTGGGGAGGTTGCGGTTTATAACCCTGCTTGTACTTAAAAGGCGGGACAAAACCAATTTGCACAGAGCCACATTTGTTACTGACGTGCACTCAGAGACTTTTATGTGACTTGCACTCAGAGACTTTTACACACAGCAGGCTTTACCGCAAGTTTACTGGGAGGCTTTACTGTGAACTCGAAGTTGTCCCCCTCAACTGACACAAATAGTGGATTTTACTGCTCCGCAACAACTTGCAGGGACTTTGGAGTAAACTTGACCAATATGTGAGTGCATGCCCTCCGTTCCGGAGGAGTTGCGAGTTAAAGGGCTTTAAGAGCCCCGTGTGAAAAACTAGGAAGTTTTCCTGCGAGTCTAAGGAAACGCAAATGGCAGTGAAAGGGGGCCAGTGGTGCTTATTTGCATAACCCATGATGCATTCTGTGTGGGGCATGCACCATGATCCATTTCCCATGTTTCCCTGATCAGTTTTGCACATTTGCAAAAGGAAAGTCCTCATTCAGAAGGAACAGCACACTGCTTTGTGTTGATCCTGAGGCAGCAGCCCCTGCGTAGTCATACCTGTGAGACACCATCACCTCTCTGATGGTTGTCTGTTCTGTTGAAACGTTTCTGAGCCATCTACTTCTGTTCTCTTCTGTGGCAGGAGGGTATCCATTACATGAGAAAGTCCTTCCCCAATTTTTGGAGTCCCAACGGCAGGCCATTTATGCTTGTAGTGTAAGAATAGCAGTACTAAGAGTGGTATGCTCCTATAAATCTATACATAGCTATGTAGTAAGCACTGGTTGTTTTATAGAGCAGTTTTAACAAACTTTTTAAAGGCCGTGTAAGCACTATTGAACCCAACTGGGCTGCTTTTGCTGTGCAAGTAGAGGGCTATAATTGTGTGTATTATACTTAATTAAGAATTGCCCCTTTTACAAACCAGAAGTTGCTCACTATCTTATGAAATGACCTCTGTGAATCAATAAATGTTTTTAAGTTGCCAAAAGACTCCATTCTTCATACTTATGTGGAAAGCATTGCTTTGCAAAATGAATAAAGCAACAGAAAACGTCTCAAGTGATCTACCAAAGTTTAGGCACACAAACAAGGAAAACTTTTAAAATAACTTGCAGTGATAGGAACATAGGAAGCTGCCATATACCAAGTCAAACCATTGGTCCATCTAGCTCAGTACAGACTGGCAGCGGCTTCTCCAAGGTTACAGGCAGGAGTCTCTCTGAGCCTTATCTTGGAGATGCCAGAGAGGGAACCTGGAACCTTCTGCATGGAAGCATGTGGGTGCTCTTCCCAGAGCAGCCCCATCCCCTAAGGGGAATATCTTACAGTGCTAAAGGTGCTGTAAACACCTTTAAAATGTCTGATAATTCAAACCTGGGATTTTAAACTTGTTCATGCCATTATTAAGTTAAATAAAGAAAAATACTTCTTGCCCATAAAGTTAAATCCTGTGGTAGGGAAAACGATGGCCTGTATCACCTGGCTGCTTAAATAATCTTGTGATATATTGATTCCTAGGAATGTTGGAGTAAATTTTATTTTTACATTCCTAGCCTGCTGTTTTTCCAAGGAGTCCAGAGCAGAATACATGGTTATGTTTCTCCTCACAACAACCCTGTTAGGCTGAGATATAAGTGACTGGCCCAGAGTCACACATGAGTTTCATGGCTGAATGGGAATTCAAACTCACATCTCTCTGATCCTACTCCGATATTCTTAACAACTACACCACACTGGCTCTCAGGTGAGATGGAAGATCAGGAATCAATATAGACCCAGGAATTCAGAGACTAGTTCACCTCTGAAGCATGCTTAATTGGAATCTTAAAGGGAGCTGGCCTGCCTGTGGTTGCCAGATTTTCCCTGACAAGCTTTTTGCCATTAAGAGCTGCATGGCAGCAAAAGTTTAGTGAGGAAAGCATTTCCAGGCCTACCAATGCAATGACTGAGAAACTGCAGCTGTTAAACTTTGGTTTGTGATGCAACATTTCAAGGCACAGGCCCTTTATTGGGGGAGAAAGTGTCACCAATCGGTGTAATGTTTGCTTGCCGCAAACTTTTTAAATATTTCAGGCAGGGCTTATTTAATACTCTGAGAGGCCCAGGGGCAGAATGCTCACTTGAGCCCCACTCCACTTTCTTCTTTTTGACTGACATAGTGCACAATGTTATGTATACAGTGGAACGTAATGTTTCTTCTGTTTCACAAGTGCAAACAGTTGTATAACACTACAGCCATTGGACCGGGTCTCACGATCCGTGAGACCCGGTTTGTTGCAGTGAGCGGGAAGGGAGCCCTGGGTGGCTGGATCGGCTGCCCACACGATTGCCGGCTCCGAGACGGGGCTGGGAGAAGTGGGGGCCAATTGGCCCCCGCAAGCTCCAGCATGCTGGTGAGATCTTTGGAGCCGGCCGGGAGGCGGCTACTCACGATAATTAAAACCAGGTTTGTGGAGCGCTCGGTCCTCAAACTTGGTTTTAAGGCAGAGGTTCTTGAGTGGGTTACCCCCTCTAGAACCACCGGGCTCACAGCCGAGCCTGGTAGTTCTGACGATCGGGGAAAATCGGGCTAGGCTTTCCTAGCCCGATTTTTCCCCATCGTCAGAATAGCCCCATTATATATCATGGCTGCACTGTCATGCAGCCCCCCTTTGCACAATTTTTGCACTCGCACAATAGCGCTGTTGCACAAGTGCACAAATGTTATGTTCTACTACTGCATTTGTAATGTTATACAATCAGCCCCTGCAGCCTATGTTAATGTAGAATTTAGTAGCTCAAAATACTGAAATAAGTCTTACTCCTGGGGTTATATTTTAACTGATTAGTCTGTCTTGAATGAAAAGGATCGATCTGATCATTTCAAATACTAGACCATACTGTGGATGAGGAGGGCCATTTCATGTGTGGGGCTCTGAGCAATTGCCCCCTTTGTCCCCCCAAAGGGCCCTGCTTTCAGGAGACAAAAGTACACAACAAAGGAACTTTACTTAACAGTGTACAAGTTTCAAAATGACAGCTGCCTTCTTGGTGTTTCCTGGAACTGTCTCCCTCCGTATTAACACTCATGAAACACTTTGGTTCTTTCTTCCACAAGGCTCTGTCTATAGTTGGTGAGGCCTGGCTCAGATTAAGTTCTGATAGACTGTCAGCAAAATAGTGTTCTTTTGACCTGCAGCCCTGATTAATAGACAGACTGGAAAGAGCTGCTGGAATTATCATTCTCCAATTTTTCTTCCTCCTAAAACACAGCATTATCAATGTGGCTAAGCGCATTTGCCATTGATCATTCTGCTGTCACTGTGGCCAATACTGTAATACAGTACTCTTGGGATGAATGAAAAAGTACAGCCTGTACTCTTTTTTTCTTTTTACAATGATTTCAATAAAGGGGAAATTATAAACCTGAAAAGGCTGCCACGGGCTTTTATTCATATGTTTATTAATATTTTAATTTTTTTAAAGTGCAGATAATTGCAATGGCCCAAGTTGAACCTGCAGCTGAGCCTATATTTGTTTTAAACCATAGGTCATAACACAAAATTGTTGATGCACAAAACATAAGTCAATAATACAACTAAGTTCAGAGCTGAAAATTCAAATCAACATAGATCATACAGTGTAGAATTTTAGAGTATCTCTGTTAGGAACATAGGAACATAGGGGGTGTTCCCTATGAGAATCTGTTTTGCATGTAGAAAGTTCTAGGTTCATTCTTTGGCATCTGCAGATAAGGCTGTGAGCACTCTAAGTTAGTCCTCTTAGGGGGTGGGATCGCTCTGGGAAGAGAACCTGCATGCTTGCATGCAGAAGGCTCCAAGTTCCTTCCCTGGCATCTCCAAGATAGGGCAGAGAGAGACTCCTGCCTATAACCTTGGAAAAGCCGCTGCCAATTTGTGTAGACAATACTGCCAATGGACAAATGGTCTGACTCGGTATAAGGCAGCTTCCTATGTTCCTATTAGCCAAGAAGCTTGGCCACCACTGCTCTAATGCTTCTAGAAGAAGATCTGTGAGCACAACAACAAAAATACTTACAGATATGTTGGATAATGTGAAAGAATACAAATGAATTATACTGCAATATAAGCATCCCAGTATCAGGTTAGGGCTTTGGGAAAGGATATGAGAAGGGTCAGCTTCTTCCTTCTGCAGGACTTTCTCTATTAGCCAGCGTGGTGTAGTGGTTAGAGTGCTGGACTAGGACCGGGGAGACCTGAGTTCAACTCCCCATTCAGCCAAATACTTGCTGGGTGACTCTGGGCCAGTCACTTCTCTCTCAGCCTAACCTACTTCACAGGGTTGTTGTGAGGAGAAACAAGTTTGTAGTACACTGCTTTGGGCTCTTTGGAGGAAGAGCGGGATATAAAATGTAAATAAGTAAGTAAATAAATAAATAAAACTTCCTCTCCAATGTCACAGAAAATCCTCATTCTCATCTGAGGTGCTCTGTAGCCAGTTGGAAAGTGCCACCAGCAAGTGATCCTTTGGGAAAGGAGTGTTTAATGACCCAGCCAATCCTGTCTCCAGCAGTAGTAACACTGGAGACTCCTGGCCTTCCAGAAACCCTTCTATATGTACTAACTGATTTTTTTCAGACTGTCATCAGGGGCTTCCCTGTTTACACTACACTGCAGTCAATACATTACAATGTACAGTGCACAATACATTAACATATGTAATTTGGGTGGCACCATTAGATCCAGTCACACCTCAGTGGTATGAAGTCCCTTTCACCAGCTTGGGCTAGTGTGCCAGCTATGACCTCTCCTGGACAGAGATAACCTAGCTACAGCTACCAACTCATGGATAACTGTGGCTAGGCTATCTCTGTCCAGAAGAGGTCATAGCTGGCACACTAGCCCAAGCTGGTGAAAGGGACCATCACCTACCAGTATGGATGAACTACCTACCAGCGACACCTCTAACTTGTCAAGACTGAGTATTGGCCTTCATACAATCCATTAATGATCCCAGAAACTAGCTTAGCATTTCCACAGCATCCCATGCAGATGATGAAAAGGGTTAAGTTGGGTCATCATCAGCATACTGTTGACACCACACTCCAAATCCCTAGCTGACTTCATTCAGTGGTTTCATGCAGATGCTGAACAGCATGGCACACCATAGCATAACTGCCAAGGGTCAAAGCAATAGTTCCCCAACACTACTTTCTAGAGACGGCCATCCCAGTAGAAATGAAGCCACTGAAACACAATGCCCCCAGTCCCCTACATTGGAGGACTGCTCCAGAAGTTGGTGGTTGATGGCATCAAAAACCAAACGCAGGTCAAGCAGAAATTAACAGAGTCATAGTCCCCCTGCCATCCTGACATAGGTCATCACTTAGAGTGACCAAAGCCATTTCACTGCTAAAACTGGTTCAGCATCCAAATTGAAATGGATCTACTTTTTCAGTTTCATCCAAGAGTGTATGGAGCTGTGCAGCACCTGAAAACCTTTCCTCCACAGAAAAGATTTGCAACTGGTCAAGAGTTAGAGCAATCCAAAAGGTCCAGGGAAGCCTCTTATAGGCATGGCCTCACAACTATTCCTTCCAAGGCATCTGGGATCACTCCCTCTCATGAGGAGACATGTATTACCTCCTGGATCCAGCTGGTTACTCTTCCCTGCTTGATGTAATGAGTTAGAAAGAACAAAGGTTGAGCAAAGAAGTTACTTATTACTTTTCTAATGGTAATCCAGTTTTACACTTCCAAGAAAGACCATGCTTTGAGTGGCTAAGCTCATAAAATAGGCAGGCCTGGCTGTCACACATCTAGCAGAAACTGGGGGTACTATAACATCCTGCAGCAAAGTGGGTGATGGTTAAAGGCATATACACAGGAAGCTGATCCATCTCTCCAAGATTTCAGGCAGGCGTCTTTTCCAGCTCTACCTGGAGATGCAAGTGATTGGACCTGGGAACTTTGGCATGCAAAGCAGATGCTCCACCAGTGAGCTATAGCCCCATCTCTGCTACTTTGGTAAGGATTACATGGAACTATGGAAAGGGATTATATTCCTTTGTTTCCCAGCTACAGTTAATTAAATGATGTTCTCCCTTTAGGTTTTTCGCGAAAGCAGATTTTTTTGTTAGTGTATGGGTCAGTATTTTGTGAACATCATAATGCATTTATAGCTAATTCTTGGTTCTCAAAATGAATAAGAATTGTGTATCAAACTTGATGAGTAAGGTCTTCTCAAATGGCCTTTTGCTTAGGAGAAGTTGACAAACCCTGTTTTTCAGCAGTTCAGTCCCAAGTTTGCAGTGTCTTCAGGAAGTCACGCATCCCTCCCTTAAAAGGTCATGATGAAAATGGGGAAATCAGTTTCCAAGTTAGTCCATTATAAAATAAACAATAATAGCACAAAACTCTCCTCCCCCCTTTTTTTAATAAGACAAATATGCAGCTTCGGATGTTCTCCAGAGCTCTTAAAATAAAGAAAAGCAGAATCATCCATCATGCACATCCTTGCAAAGAAACCACACAAAAAGAAAGGGAAATTAGAGCAGGACAAGCTTATGGATGGCATCAGGATGACCTAAGCTGCTGTGTTATTGCATGGACACCCAAAATCTGCTTTAAAGCTTAACCGAGCATCAATTTCAGACAGGGGCATAGCTAGCCCACCGGCGGCCTGTGTGCGGCCGCGGCGGGCGCACCGATAGCCCCACCCCCTGCGTCTGATGTCAGACGTGGGAGGCATGGTCTGGCTCCTGAACGGAGCCTTGAGGCTCCGTTCAGGAGAAGCAGCTTAACTGCTGAAGGGGCCACGCGGCCCCTTTGGCAGTTAGACAAAGGCTGGTGCTGCGTTCGCAGCGCAGCCCAGGAGCGGCTCTTCCCTGCAGGGAAGAGCCACTTCTGGGCTGCGTTGTGAACGCAGCACCAGTCTTAGCTCCTGAAGGGGCCAGGTGGCCCCTTCAGGAGCTAGTTAGGCTGGCGCTGCGTTCGCAGCACCAGCCTTTGTTTAGCTCTCAAAGGGGCCGTGCAGCCCCCGCTCGGGAGCTAAACTCCCGCCCCCGCATCTGATGTCAGATGCAGGGGGCGTGTCAGGGCCGTGAATGGCGGCTCCTGATTGGGCATGGCCCGGATTCTTTGAACCCATTCGCCCAATTATAGCTACGCCCCTGGTTTCAGATCAGCTTCACCCTTTTCTGTAGCAATTGTGTTTGTTGCAACTACCATATTTACCCAAATCAAAGACAACTCTGAATTTAAGATAACCCCCTTAAATCACAGAGGTCAAATACAGATTATACCTGCGTTTACTCAAAAGGAACAGGACTCTGAATTTAAGATGACCTCTTCATTTCTAATATTAAAAAAACTTGGGAAAAGCCTAGTCCTGGATTCAGGTAAATACAGTATGCCAGTATTCTTTGAAGTGGGCTCTGTGCTTTACACTTCTGGGCTCTGCAGCTGCACAGATACCACACCAGGAACTTTCCAAGCTTGTCTCTCCTAATTTTGGCGGGAGCTCCAGCCCTTCCCTGTATATGCGGCTGTGCATCTCCTCATCTCTTCAGCCGTTTGTTGTCCACATTCAGGCAACATCGTTGGACACTCTCCGAGCTTCTCTGAGGTTTTTCTTTTCTTTTTAAAAAGAAAAATCTTTCCTCTCCCCTCTCTGTTTTCTCTGGTTATTTTCTTTCGGGTAGTATTCCGCTTTTCATTTGTGTTATTTTGTTTACTCGATTCTCTCCACCACCACCACTACCACTACCACCACCACCACCCGCTTCCCTCTCCCCATTCCTGGCTGGGATGGAGAACACAAGGGTAGCCAACATCACATGGCGAGCAAGGTCACTCATAAAAAGTGTCGACCACAGCAAATGCTTGTTTCGGAGAGGCACAAGTGGTCGATTCTTGCCTGCACTGTTTAAAATTCGCCAAACAGGCACGAAGGAACAGGTCATCTCGGTTTCACTTTGAGCTTTGGGAACAAGCCCTAAGATCTTCCCATTCCATTTTGGAATGAAGCAGAACAAGTGTGTCTGCTGAAACTCTGACCATTGCAGTAGTTGGTGAGCAGACCCAGTCAATCTTATACTTGCCTAAGGGCACATTGGTACCGAGCAAAGGAAACCACAGACATGGCACAAGAAACTGCCTTCTACTTCCTCGATACCAGACAGTGGCCAGAAACCATCGGTTCCAGACATGACCGCTAAACCATCAGTTCCTTTGGAACAATTTTTGAAGGAAAAGAAGACAACCCTTCAACAAATATCTACAAAGCTGCCAACTTTTATTGTGGCAGGGCAGCACTGATTGCAGCAGGGCAGCATTTGACGGAAATACCAAAAAAGCAGCAAGCTTTGACACCTGCTACAAACCCTTTAAAATCTCAGAAGAAAGAGAAAAAGGCCCAACCCTCAGGTTGGGCCACATCTGTACAAACCACATCTGTACTGAGGCAAGACCCGGATACCATTTGATCACAACCAAAGACCCCGGTGAAGCAGTTCCCTTAGACTCTACTGTAGAGGCACGACAAGACCTCTCTTCGCCAGGCTTGTCAATAAGCGAGACTCAAGACTTTACAGATTTCTCAGATTATCACCCGACCTGGCCTCACTCTCCAGGACCTGAGGCACCTCTGTCAGACCCAAGTGACCACATCGATCCTGAAGAACAAGAAGAGTCACTACCTACTTCTCCACAGCCAGTTTTGCCCCGCTGCAGGTATAGGTCAGGATAAAAAGTATACCTATCCAGCTGACTGGGATAGACAGGGATGCTATGACTATACCCATGACCATTACCACTCAAGGGATGACCAGTACTGATCCCAAGATAATAGAGACAGACACACTTCTGTGGAATCTATCCAGACTGCTATGAGTCTGATTGATACCAGGAAAGGGAAGGATATGGCTATGATCAGTACAGAATGGACTACTGATACCAAGAAGATGTCAAGGTTATCGGTACCGAGAAGAGGGCAGGCATCACAGGCACTCCTATCTCCGTGGCTATGAATGGTATCATGAGCAGCCCAGTTTCGATAACAAGTTTAGATCCTGACGGCCGTCTCCAGGATCTAGATTGCGCTCACCTCCAGATTGCTACCCCTGTCTCACAAAGGGTCATGTACACTGCTCTGAGCTCCTCGGAAGAAAAGTGGGATATAATTGTAATAAATAAATAAATAAATAAATAATGTACCAAACCTCCTACTATTCAGTCTCAAAAGCCACAAGGGGGGGGGGCATGTCCCCAACTCTAGAGGCACTACTCCTACACAACTGCGTCTCCTCTCAACTCCTGCATCCAACACCCCCATTCCATCTAACTCCAACTCTCCCTCGGTACCAATAACGGAACCACCAGTGGCCCCTCAACCACCAGGCTCTGCAGAATTATTGGAAGGCGAGGGTTGCGAGGATTCCAATCCAGAGCCAGAAGATGAGAAAGAGGCAGCAGATGAAGACTCTCACTCAGAAGTAGTGTCATCAGGCTCCTCCCCTAATGATCTCCGGTGTGGAGGACTATTCAGACTAAATCTCTAGAATGGCTTCCTCTTTAGGAGTGAAATTGGACCAGCAAGAAAAGAGTGACCTAGAACCACTTTTTGGACATATAGATGCAGATGTTCACACACCAGCATCCCTACCACTCAACATTGCATTACTTGAGAACTACTGGGAAAAGCCTTTGTCATTGATGCAACCCATAAAACATTTGGAAAGATTTTTATCATGTGCAGTCAGAAGGAGAAACTTATATGTTTTTACAAAAACATCCCACTCCCAATTTGATGGTAGTAGAGACCTCGCAGACTAAATCCAAGATGAAGAAGGCAAGAAACTAGATGACTTTGGTAGATGCTTGTACTCGGTGACAGTTTTGCATCTTAAAATTACCAACTATCAAGCACAGAATGCCAGATACAATCACTTTTTGTGGGGAAAGGTATCTCCTTCCCTAGACCTCTTGCCACAGGACAAGAGAGATCCTGCTAAGGTGTTTCTTAAGGAGGCAGCGTAGCAAGCTTGCTAAACAAGAACTTTACCCGGCTAGACACTCGGTGGAGTGTGCTGCCAAGGTTATGGCCACCTCCATAGCCATTTAAAGGCACACCTGGCTATGATCTTCAAGTTTCACCTTTGAAGCCTGCTCCAGAACTGAAGAGCTCGCGTTTGAAGGAGACACATTATTTGGAGATAAGACTGATGAAGCGCACCAAAAGGCGCAGAAATTGAAGAGCAGAGCAAGGTCCATGAGTTTTCAGCTTTCTGCTACATGCCCCCTGAAACAATCTAGATGGCCGTGTAGCCAGTCCTCGTGATCCACTTCTCAGCCAACATCCTCTGACCCCTCCTTTCATAACCAATGCTACTATCTTAGCAAGTGGCAGCAGTATAGCACAAATAAGACTACCACTCAAAAACAGTGGCCTTCCAATTACTCAAAGAAACAATGAAGCTATTCTCACGACCAGCAAAAACAGGGCTTGAGGTCTGAAGGCGGGGTTAGCACTACCCTGTGGAACCTCAGCAAGCTCTCAAACAGGGCTCTGTCAAAAGAGGGTCACCCAGTTCCCAGCACCTCCTCTAAAACCAGGTTCAGCAAGCAGAGGAGGTTGCCTACCCTCCCCCCCCAGTGCCCATGTGGAGCCACAGAACGCTGTGGGACCCTGATTGAGGCTCCCTCCCCGGGGATACCATAGAGACTGGATAACAGAGTGGGCTGCAAAGCAAGCAGAAGTTTGCTTGAGGAAAGCCTGTCCAGCAAACGGCACTGAGCTTCCTTAAAGTGGCATGCAACTTGCAAATGAGCCCCAGGGAAAATATAAACATAGGAAGCTGCCTTCCACTGAGTCAGACCATTAGTCCATCCAGCTTAGTACTGCCTTAGTACTGTCGACACAGACTGGCAGTGGCTTCCCGAGGCTCTCAGGCAGGATTCCCGCTCAGCCCGACCTGGAGATGCCAGTCAGGGAGCTCAAATCCTTCTTCCTATAGCAGCCCTATTCCCTAAGGGGAATAGTTGCACAGACACATGTCATACTATTCATTCATTTTACATTTTACTAGCTAACCCTGCACAGAGCATCTGTGTGGTCTTGCACTGAGCCTGTGGCATTGCACCCGCACAACGCTCTTGCTCACTCTCTCCACCCCCCGCAACGCTCTCGCTCGCTCTCGCCACCCCCGCTCTCCCCCCGCAAGTCTCTCGCCACTCCTGCAACGCTCTTGCTCGCTCTCGCCACCCCCGCTCCCCCCGAAAGTCTCTCGCCACTCCCGCAACGCTCTCGCTCGCTCTCACCACCCCCGCTCTCCCCCCGCAAGTCTCTTGTCACTCCCGCAAAGCTCTTGCTCGCTCTCGCCACCCCCACTCTCCCCCCGCAAGTCTCTCGCCACTCCCGCAAAGCTCTTGCTCGCTCTCGCCACCCCCACTCTCCCCCCGCAAGTCTCTCACCACTCCCGCAATGCTCTCGCTCGCTCTTGCCACCCCTGCTTTCCCCCCGCAAGTCTCTCGCCACTCCCGCAACACTCTCGCTCACTCCCCCCCCCCGCTTGCCCCCCGCAAATCTCCCCCCCTCGCAAGCAGAGTTGCCAGAACCTAAGGGGTATACTCGTGGGTCAAATGGGCCGTAAGCCAGAATCTGGATTTTTAAAAGCCAAATCTGGCCACCTAGCCCGCAAGTCTCATGCTCATGCTCTCTGTCCTCTGTCTTTCTATCTCTGTCTCGCAGTCCTTGCTTCCCCCTGCCACTGCCAGGGACTGTCACCTGCTTGCCTGACAGCCTCTGAGCTCCCTGCTGCTTCACGACGCAGCTCAGCCAACCATCTGCCACCCGCAGCCCTCAGAGCCATCTGTCCAGCTCCCAAAGCTGCCCCCAGCATCCGAGCTCCCTGCTGCTTCACAGCACCCCCGATCCAACTGTCAAACTGCTTTCCAGCTGCCCCGCAGGGCACATGGCCTGTCTAGAAGAATTAATAATATAGAATATCCCACTCTTCCTCCAAGGAGCCCAGAGGAGTGTACTACATACTCACGTTCCTCCTCACAACAACCCTGTGAAGTAGGTCAGGCTGAGAGTGAAGTGACTGGCCCAGAGTCACCCAGCAAGTATCATGGCTGAACGGGGATTTTTGTGCTCCTTCCTGTCCCCTGCAAGTCACTGGACAAGAGCAGGAGTGTCCCTGCCAGGGGCGTTTCTAGGGTAGGGCAGGTAGGGCATGTGCCCCAGGCGCCACTTGAAGGGGGGGCACCATTTTTTAAAATTAAAACTTTTTTTAAATGGCCACTGCACGTGTTCAAATGGCCTCTGTGAAGCCCTAGGCCAGGGATGGGGAACCTTGGCACTCCTGCAGATGTTGGCCTACAATCCCATAATCCCTAGCTATTGGCCTCTGTGGCTGGGGATTATGGGAGTTGTAGTCCAAAAACAGCTGGAGTGCCAAGGTTCCCCATCCCTGCCCTAGGCCATGCCAGGTCTCACAGAGGCCATTTGAGTATGCACGGCAGCCATTTTGTTTTCAGCGGCCATTTTTTTTTAAATTAGAAAATGGCTGCCGCACATGCTCAAATGGTCCCTGTGAGGCCCTAGATGCCAGTGTGGGGAGGGGGAACCCTTTGCAGACCCCCCCCAGCCTTTAGGAAGACCCCAGAAGGGGCTACAGTTAACCTTTTAAAAATATATATATAATATAAGTCACTGTACACACATTCAGTTTGGCACTATGTACAGAGAATCAGGGCTTGTGAATACTGAGCTGAAGCTTATGAGCTAGGATTATATTCATTTGCTCTTACTTTGCTTCTTGTGATAAGTGAGTTAAATGTGATGTCTTAATAATATGGCTATTAATGGTGAGTTTGTCTTTGAATCAGTGTGAAATCCTTAGTATTAAGGCCCACTGGGAGTTTCTTGTGCACTCTCTCTCTCTCATTTTAACTGTCTTTCTGAAATACTAGAATATATTCCAAGCAGTGACACAGTTTACTTTGCATATCCTTTAATTATTTTCAGAGTATCTGGGAAAAGCCAAATTCTCCATTTATTTTAAAAACTTATGTAATAGTGATGCTACAATGCATAGTAAAGAATTAGACAGGCACTTCTGTTTAGTTTTCCAGGTACACTTCCACGTAGTATTTGGGTATTTCATGAGCCCCAGCATACTGAAATTTGTCGTTTTCCAGCATTTTTTGGTCTGGCTACGTCCACTGCTAAATAGTTTTTGAAATATTAAAAGTTTAACGAGCTTGAGCTGATATTATGATAAAGTTATCTGAAAGATGGGTGTCAGATGTTTGGACAGGGGGCTTAATTTCAGTGCTTGCCCTAGGCGCTTTCCCCCCCCGCCATACGCCTCTGGTCCCTGCCCTTGCCTGCAGCTGCCCTTGCCTGCAGCGTGGTGTAGTGGTTAAAGTGCTGGACTAGTCCAGCTGGAGTCCCAGCTTTAACTTTATCCAGGAGAGCCAGCGTGGTGTAGTGGTTAGAGTGCTGGACTAGGACTGGGGAGACCCGAGTTCAAATCTCCATTCATCCATGATACTTGCTGGGTGACTCTGGGCCAGTCACTTCACTCTCAGCCTAACCTACTTCACAGGGTTGTTGGGAGGAGAAACTTAAATATGTAGTACACCGCTCTGGGCTCCTTGGAGGAAGAGCGAGATATAAAATGTAAACAATAAAAATAAATAAACTTGAGCCATGGAGGCTGCTCATTCAGTTGATCGAATGACCAGCCTGTGTAGATGACCATTGAATGACTAGCCTGTGCTGGTTTGGGGATACAGTGGGAGAGAGATAAGGGTAGGGGAGCTCAGAGCCCACCCAACGCCCACCCTTTCTCTATTGCTGCCGCCTGCCTCCCCATAGCAGTTCAGGCCCTGCGATCTTCAGGACAAACCAAACTCTCTATCTCCCTGAGAGGCAGCTTTTAATGCTGCCGCACGGAGCTTCCCTCTGCAACCAAGCAGGCCTGACCACGGCCAAGCCGATTGCCGTGTGCACCACTTACTTGCTGCCTGGGGTCACGAAACCAAAATGGAGGCTCCTGCCTGAGCAACCGCATCAGTCCCAGAGTGGAGGGAGGCAAGGAGGGGGCAGGGACAGAGCATGCTGAGGGGGGGGAGGAGGTAAGCAAGCTGGAGAACAGCTAGGAGGTGGGCCCTGCCCACTCAACTTCTCCCCAGGGAGCTGCAACCCTCCCCCAAGAACTGGCGCCCTAAGTCAGGGGTTCTCAAGCTGTGGTACCAGAGGTGCTCTTGCCTCTTACCCCCGTACCTTGGGGCTCTGGCCTGTGGCCTCCTACGTCTGGGGGCGGGGCCTCCTGCAGACACTCTGCACCGCCCTGCCACTGCCCTGTGCTGGCCCCACCGGACAGCTCCAGTGCACCTTTTTTTAAAAAAGTGTTGCTGCATGGTGGCAGCACTAGCTGTGGGGTGGGGCGAGGGGGAGTTGCCCTTTAAGGAGATGTTTACCCGGGGGAGGGTGGGATGGGATGTGGCAGTGGCAGTTGCAGGGAGGAGGGGAAAGTTCCCCATGTTACCTTCCATCGACTCAGGGATGGGAGGCGGCGAGCTACATCCAGCTCCATTCCCTCCTCCCAGGAAGCAGAGAGGCGAGAGGCCATCACTTGGGAGGAGGGGACGGACCTGGACGGAGCTCGCCACCTCCCATCCCTGAGTCGATGGAGGGTAACAGGGGGAACAGAGAGGAGAGCTGGTCTTGTGGTAGCAAGCATGACTTGTCCCCATAGCTAAGCAGGGTCTGCCCTGGTTGCCTCTTAAACGGGAGACTTGATGTGAAAGCACTGTAAGATATTCCCCTCAGGGGATGGAGCCGCTCTGGGAAGAGCAGAAGGTTTCAAGTCCGTCCCCCCCCCCCCCACATACCGGCTTCTCCAAGATAGGGCTGAGAGAGATTCCTGCCTGCAACCTTGGAGAAGCCACTGCCAGTCTGTGAAGACAATACTGAGCTAGATAGACCAATGGTCTGACTCAGTATATGGCAGTTTCCTATGTTCCTAACTGCCGCATCCCATCCCACCCTCCCCCAGGTAAACATCTCCTTAAAGGGGAACTCTCCCCTCCTTGCTCCCCACCCTCCCCACAGCTAGTGCCACCGCCACACAGCAGCGCTTTTTTAAAAACCAGTGTGCAAAAGGGGGGACCTTCTCTTAACACCCTCCCATCGCAACAGGGCTCCCTCTTTCGAAGCCCTTCAGTTCTAGGCCCCCAAATGACCTGGGTGTGCCACCATGTGGTACTCCAGATGTTGTTGAACTACAACTCCCATCATCCCCAGAGGAGAAGAGAGGAGAGCTGGTCTTGTGGTAGCAAGCATGACTTGCCCCCTTAGCGAAGCAGGCTCCACGCTCCTTGCACATGGAAAGGGAGACTAGAAGTGTGAGCATTGTAAGAGATTCCCCTCAGGGGATGGAGCCATTCTGGGAAGAGCAGAAGGTTTCAAGTTCCCTCCCTGGCAGCATCTCCAAGATAGGACAACAAGATTTGTTTTTTTTAATAGGACAACAAGATTTTTTATTGAACCAACAAACTACCAAAGCATACAGTACGTTACCAAAGCACAATTATATACAAAGTGGTTGTTTGTACATCATATATACAAAGGATTTACACACAAGGATTTGGTAACCAACATAAAGTGTATGCAGGCAGTACTGTAACTCGGGGAGGGGGAGGTTTAATTTCAAGGCACATCAAGTAATCGAGGTTTTTTATGTCCAACGTCCATTTCCACAATTTGTCTCATTGCTGTTTAAAAGAGATACACTTGTCTTTCTGCACAGAACCATACAGACTTTTCCAGAAGAAATTTATTGTCTTATCCACATGAACCACTTGGTCACGTTTTCCCTCCCTGTTCCTATGCAGGAGCATTGCATAAATGAGATACAGGTTTACTAACCTAATTACAAGAAGGGGAATGTTCCAATTCCCTAGTATGAGGGCACCCGTTCCATCCCGTTTCCTTGATAGGGTTGAGAGAGAGTCCTGCCTGCAATCTTGGAGAAGCTGCTGCCAGTCTGTGAAGACAATACTGAGCTAGATAGACCAATGGTCTGACTCAGTATACAGCAGCTTCCTATGTTCCCAGCCACAATAAACTGATGATTGGAGGATTATGGGAGTTGTAGTTCAACAACATCTGGAGTACCACAGGTTGGGTACCCCTGCCCTAAGCAACCACCTAAGTCTGCCTGATGAACAGGCCAGCCCTGCCTGCTTGCAACTGAAGGGAGCTATAATGACTGGACACTCCTCCATTGAACAAAATACCTCCACACAGAAAACAAAATGTCAGAAAGAAAGACTCTAGTCCATCCTCCTCCCTAACATACTCGCTTTCTACATATAAGAATCCTACCCTCTATTCGACATATATTCTACATGGAATTCTACATATAGGAATTCCACCCCTAGAGCATTCCATCATCTGAACCCCACCTGCAACAACCCAGACACTGCTTTACTACACCTAAGCGAGAACCAGGGCCTCTACATACAGGTGGAAGCAGACTGTGTGGTCTGCTCCTATTTTGCTTTGATCCGTCTGGATGAAAAATTCAGGTTTCATTTAGCCTAGAGAGGCTCATCATGGCAAAGCATGTGCAAAGCTACTCTTTACATATCTACTTCTTGAGGGAGCTTTGTGTTCAGTGTGAAATGACACAAAGGGGGCAGCCCTTTTATTGCTAGATTTTAATCCCAAACTTCTCATCGGTTCACCAGCCAAATATTTAGAAGGTTAGGGTTACTATGGCGCCATCTAGTGAAACTTCAGTTGGGCCTACAAAAAACGTAGAAACTGCTTTCTCCAGAGTCAGTGGTCTGACTAGGTATAAAGGTAGCTTCTTATGTTCCTGGTTAAAACCTCAACCTCGAATTGACCCAAGACTGGTGTTACAACACCAGAGATATACCAGGCCTTCTCATTGGATCCAAGGGCTGTCTGTCTGTCCCTGGATGAGCGGTGGGTGCCTTTAATTCTTATAAATTTGGGGACAAGGGCCTAGCCATATTGCCACCTTATCACCATTTTTAATCTGTTTCTGATGTCCAAAGGGAGATGCTAGAAAGATTAATGCTCTCTCAGGCAGGAAGCCGCCTAACTGCTAAACTAAGTTAAAACTCCGTATTAGTTGTGTTTCCTGTGTGTATTTCTTTACTCCCATTTCCCCCCTCCGCACAACCCCTGCACTATTGCCCCTGTTTTCCCACCATGGAAATCAACATGATCACCTGCTAAGGTTTGCTGAACAAGGTGTTGTTCAAAGGCACAGCTGCAGAGACTGGTTGAAAAGCTGGTAACCCGATTCCCATGTAAGTGTGTTGAGGACTGCAGCCTTAAAATGATGGTATGTAGGGATGTGCAAAAAATTTCGGGCACAGAACAATCTGTGCCCGAAACAAACAATTTCGGGTGATTCGGGGCCGAACCGAATCACCCCCGATGCCCCCCGAATTTTTTCGGGCACGAGCCGAATCACCCGAATTTCGGGCAGAAAAAATTCGGGTGATTCGGTTCATGGTTGATTTTTGGCGATTTTTTAAAGTTTTAGTGACTTTGGGGCAGTTCGGGGGCATAGCATGGGATTTGGGCAAAAGGAGTGGGGTGGGGTGGTAGTGCCTAATGGGTGCAGGCTGCCACCCCAATTTCAGGGGGATTGGGCAAAGGGCTGATTTTTGGTAAATTTCTGAAAATTTCATGTCTTTGGGGCAGATTGGGGCATATTGGGGCAGAAAGTGGGGGCTGGGGCAGAATAGTGGGGTGGGGTGGTAGTGCCTCATGGGTGCAGGCTACCACCCCAATTTCAGGGGGTTTGGACAAAGGGGTGATTTTTTGAGAATTTTTGAAGTTTGGGTGACTTTGGGGCAGTTTGGGGGCAGAAAGTGGATCTGCCCCAAAATAGTGGGGTGGGGTGGTAGTGCCTCATGGGTGGAGGCTACCGCACCAATTTCAGGGGGATTGGGCAGAGGGCTGATTTTTTGAGAATTTTTGAAGTTTGGGTGTCTTTGGGGCAGATTGGGGGCAGAAAGTGGATCTGCCCCAAAGGAGTGGGGTGGGCTGGTAGATAGTGCCTGATGGCTGGAGGCTACCACCCATCCCCAATTTAAGAGTGATTGGGCAGAGGGGTGAATTATGGTGAATTTATTTGTATGAGGTTTGTCTTCATAAGGTGAAGTGTGCTAAATTGATTACTTCCTCATATTATTCATAGTAAAGGAAAGTGTGAAAAAGTGAAAGTGGGGTCATGAGAGTTGTTTAATTGAAAAAAATCTCATTTGCTATGATAGAATGAGAATTCACACCTCAGAAAAAACTTCTTAAATTGGGGATGGGTGGTAGCCTCCAGCCATCAGGCACTATCTACCAGCCCACCCCACTCCTTTGGGGCAGATCCACTTTCTGCCCCCAATCTGCCCCAAAGACACCCAAACTTCAAAAATTCTCAAAAAATCAGCCCTCTGCCCAATCCCCCTGAAATTGGTGTGGTAGCCTCCACCCATGAGGCACTACCACCCCACCCCACTATTTTGGGGCAGATCCACTTTCTGCCCCCAAACTGCCCCAAAGTCACCAAAACTTCAAAAATTCTCAAAAAATCACCCCTTTGTCCAAACCCCCTGAAATTGGGGTGGTAGCCTGCACCCATGAGGCACTACCACCCCACCCCACTATTCTGCCCCAGCCCCCACTTTCTGCCCCAATATGCCCCAATCTGCCCCAAAGACATGAAATTTTCAGAAATTTACCAAAAATCAGCCCTTTGCCCAATCCCCCTGAAATTGGGGTGGCAGCCTGCACCCATTAGGCACTACCACCCCACCCCACTCCTTTTGCCCAAATCCCATGCTATGCCCCCGAACTGCCCCAAAGTCACTAAAACTTTAAAAATTCACAAAAAATCAGGACTTTGCCCAATCCCCCTGAAATTGGGGTGGTAGACTCTACCCATTGGGCACTACCACCCCACCCCAAAATTTTGCCCCTGGGCCCCTTTTTACCCCCCCGAATCGATTCAGATTCGGATTCGGATTAAATCCGAATCCGAACCGAATCAAGGGTGATTCGGGTGACCCAGATTCGGGCACAAAACAGAACGGGGGTGATTCGGCTCGGGTCCGAGCCGAATCACCCGAAAATCCGAATTGCACACCCCTAATGGTATGGTCTCTGTGTTTGTACCAGGCAACTCCATCCACTGACTCCCTTTGATCTTCCCCTTTGTCTTTTGAGGTCAGAAGGTCCAGCTGCCACTCCGCTCCCACCACCATGTCCTGCCTCCTGACATGCTGAACATTCTTGAAAAGTGGCATCCATCAACATAAGAGCCCTTGGCAATCCCCCCGGGACTCATGAACAGGCTTTGCACAACTGGCAAAGAGAGGGCTATAAAACAGGAGCTCAGAACAGCTTAGGGAAACTTGAGCAGGAATTCCTGCGGGAATCTCCCAGGGTCAGTGCATGCAATGGAGACATCTTTGGGGGAAGCTCTCTTTGGGCCCTGATGCAAAAGAAAGTGGACCTCTTGTACAGACAGTAGTAGCCAGTGGAGCAGTTCACTGGTGTATTTTAACTGTCTTGTGTTAGCTGAGTTGAGTTCTGTGGGTAAACGGCAGGATATGAATGTTTAAACAAAATAAGAGGAACTCTTATTAACCCTGCTAACTGAGCGAAGAGGCACCTTTTAAAGTGGTGACTCTTATATTTAGCAGGGGGAGAGAGACTGTTCCAATCCAACCCCAGAACAACATCCCTCCAGTGGTTGTTGCTGGTGTCTCCCATTGTGTTTCTTTTTCGATTATGGACCCCTTTGGGACAGGGAACCATTTTATTTTTCTGTGTAAACCACTTTGAGAACTTTTTTTAAAAATTGAAAAGCAGTATATAAGCATTATAATGATAATAATTGCTGGAGGGGAGGGAAATCGCCACTCTTAGTAGCAGCAAGTGGGAGGCAGTGGTGGAGGAAGGGATCACCTCAATCAGCTCTGTGAGAATGCAGTGGCACATTGGCTAGTTCCTCTGGCACGGACATGGGCATCAGCAGAAGTGGGTGAGGCAACCACACCTCTGGTTGTCACCTCCTGACCACTACCAGTAAGGGAGGAGAGCTGGTCTTGTGGTAGCAAACATGAATTTCCCCTTTGCTAAGCAGGGTGCACCCTGGTTTGCATTTGAATGGGCAACTATATGTTTGAGCATTGTAAGATATTCTCCTTAGGGATGGGGCCGCTCTGGGAAAAGCATCTGCATGCTTGCATGCAGAAGGTTCCAAGTTCCCTCCCTGACATCTCCAGATAGGGCTGAGAAAGTCTCCTGCCTGCAACCTTGGAGAAGCTGCTGCTAGTCTTTATAGATAATGCTGAGTAATTTGCAATTATGAGGCTCTTCACACGATTCATGTGAAGAGCCTCTAGGGGGGTTGCGGGGAGAGCGGGCTTAGCCCACTCTCCCCGCAGACGACCAGCAAGTCTGCTCTGGGCGGCCGCAGCAGCCGCCCACACAACTGCCAGCTCCGTCACAGAGCCGGCTGGGGCTGGGGAGTTCGGGGGCCACGCAGCACCCCGGAAGCTCCAGTATGCCCTGCACAAGCACGTAGGGCATATTTGAGAGACCCCCGAGCCTGGAGGCTGCTTTTAAGCCTCCCGGCTGGGGGTCTACTCATGAGTAGGTGCGGCGTGGAGCCGCACCGTGACTACTCATGATTTTAAAAAATCCGTTTGCGGAGTGCTCGCTCCGCAAACCCGGTTTAAGGGGAGGGGTAGTTTGGCAGGTTAACTGCCAGGAAGCCACAGGCCTCCCCTGTGAGCCCGGTGGCTCCCACAATCAGGCAAAATTGGGCTAGGCTCCCCTAGCCCAATTTCACCTGATTGTGGGAATAGCCCCAGTGTGTGATAATGTGTGAATCAATTTGAGGCCAAATCGATTCGAGTGAATCAACCTCGAAAATCTGCCCAGTTACCCCTGGCCAAATTTGAGTTTGAATCAAATCTCCCCAGATTCTAGTCTAATCAATTCAAGATTTATTTATTCATTCCCCCTGATTCCAAAACTGTTTAGACACTTTGGTGTTTAATGACTTTTCCTCCTAATGAATCTCTATGAGGATTCACCATTACACACCAAAGAATCTAAACACTTCAAAAATAGTGACCACACATTTTGCTCCATAACTCCACTTCTACAAAGGCTAGAGCTTAGCTTTTTTAAAAAAAATGAAAGCTGGGGATCTGGGTTATAGTTATGGTTATGGCTGCTTCAAATCCCCATTATCCCCTATGGTGGAAATATACATCATCACTAAAAATGGGGGGGGGGATCAATTGAGTGCCCCACCACCTTGAAATTTTGGTAGTAGGTGGCATCCATGGGGCCCTACCCATCACCCCAATTTGGTGCCCCCTAACCCTTTCAAAGTGGATCAAATTGATTTGAATCCAAGTAGAATCTAATCAAACTCAAATCAAATCTGATCAGATTTGAGTTTGCAGATCTGAGTCCAAATCAAATCTGGCTGATATGATTCAACCTCAAATCGAATCACTAACATCGATTTGGGCAAATCCCTAATGCTGAGCTAGATGGACCAATAGTCTGACTCAGTAGAATGCAGCTTCCAATGTTCCTCCTTGATCCCTCTACACTGCTGCCAGTGCTTTCTGTGAGCCAACCACTTCACCATCCACTGCTGCTCCTACCTGTGCCTTTAGTACAGCACTGCCCAACCTTGGCCCTTCAGCTGTTATTGAACTACAACTCCCACAATCCCTGATTACTGGCCAGCTGGGGGTAATGGGAGTTGTAGTCCAGCAACAGCTGGAGGGTTGAACTTGTACAGCCCTGCTTTAGTAGTTGTGTAGAATAGTGTATTTTGGCAGGAGTAGCTTGTCCTGTTAGAGTGAGAAACAGCATCCTTCCGTGGCTGTTGTTTTGTATTTCTTTTTAGAATGCAAGCTTTTTGGGGACAGGGAACCATATTTTTCCTATTTTTATTCTCTTTTTTTGTAAACCAATTTGAGAACATTTTTTTTGGTTAAAAAGAGGTATATAAATAGCAGCAGCAGTAGCAATAGTAGTACAGTGGTCCCTCGACTTACGAACTACTCGACATAAGTATTTTTTGAGTTACAAACGGCAGTTTTAGATCCGGTTTTAGATGCGGTTTTTTCGACTTACAAATTATTAGATGGGGTTTCCTCGACTTACGAATTTTACATGCGGTTTCCTTGACTTGCCTGCCTGTTTACTGCCTGTTTATTCTCGAAAAGAAATGTTCCTGTGCAGTTTGCAAGCCTTACTGGGGGTCTGGGTCTTTTTTCTAGGCTCCGGAACGCATTAATCCGTTCCCAATGCATTCCTATGGGAAACCGCTTTTCGACTTACGAACTTTTCGACTTACAAATGTGCATTCGGAACGGATTAATTTCGTAAGTAGAGGGACCACTGTAGTAGAAAAGTTGTACCTGCTGGATTCTAGCTTCTGCACAATGTTAAAGACTTAACAGGGTTGCCATCCTTTTTTACCAGAAGTGGCGCTTTAATGAGATGAGGGAAATGGTTGTCCAAAGTGGCAAGTTCATGCAGGGTGGCGAGTGTGGGCACCCTGCCTGTTCCCCAACATAGGCACCATCCCATCTGCCTGCTGCCAGTTTGCTGCTGCCAACACCCTTCCTCTCATGTCCCTCCCCATCTCCCTGCTTTTTTCCAAGAAGTGGGCAGGGAATAAGAAAGAGCAAGTTGTTGCTCAGTTGACAGGCCCTCTCTCCCTTAGGGGCTCTTGATGAAGGAGAGAAAGACCTACACTTAGAATCAGGCCTCTGAGCACATGCTTAACCCAGAAATTGGTTTTAAGTACCAGATCTGAACTTAGGAACATAGGAAACTGCCATATACTGAGTCAGACCATTGGTCTATGTAGCTCAGTATTGCCTTCACAGACTGGCAGCGGCTTCTCCAGGGCTGCAGGCAGGAATCTCTCTCAGCCCTATCTTGGAGAAGCCAGGGAGGGAACTTGGAACCTTCTGCTCTTCCCAGAGCGGCTCCATCGCCAAAGGGGAATATCTTGCAGTGCAACCAGGGCAGACCCTGCTTAGCTATGGGGACAAGTCATGCTTGCTACCACAAGACCAGCTCTCCTCTCCTTGCAGTCCTTCCACTCACAAATCCACTCCTGGTTTCCCCACAAGCATTCTTTATTTCAGCAATCTAATGCGGAGGGAGGAGCTGTCTTTGCTGTTGCTTTTGTTGGCAATCAAAAATCTTTATTGTTGACTACAGCAAACCAGCCAGAGATGGCTCAGTAGATGCCTATCTACATTCTGACCATCCCTACTATTGTCTTGAGTGTCCAGGGACCCCAGTAAGTGCTCACTCAAACAACGATGATTTCCACCAGTTTCAACAGATTTATTTTACTTCCATGGCATGTAGATCACTTACACTTGGAGGCTGGACCTGTAGGAGGTTTATTGTTCAGAATGGAGATCAGAGTAACAGGAAATCAATTCCTGAAGGTTATGAATGTGGAAGGATGACTGGTTGGTGAGATTAGTGGCTTTTATCTAACTATGGAAATGGGCTCCAGGGCACTTTCCAGATTACACGCTACAACAGGGTAAAATGCTTCGACTTGGCAGGATCCTATTGAAAACAATCCCCAGAATCTCAAACTCCTACAACAGGAAAATACAGCTATTTTTCTGCAATGGACTTGCAACATTGTAGCACAATAATGCAAAGATAAAATCCGAAGTAAGGCATTGGAAATGTGAACGACACCTTGCTGTCAGCGCAGGGACCGCGATGTCACAACACAGGAAGTACAGAAGCACACTTTGCAAATCCATAGTGACACTGTTGTAGAGTTTAATCTGGAAAGTGCCTAGAGAGCATTCACTAAGCCAGGGAATCCTAACTAAGAGGGAGCAGAGCTCCTTTCACAGGATTGGTTAGCCAAAGAACAAGGCACATCCAATAAATCTATGACACATGGGTTATCAATCAGACTTGACTAGAAGATATCTGCTTAAGCATTCAGGTACCCGTGCTGGAGCTCTAACATAGGGTACTAAAGGCTAGTACATAGTAGCATAACCCTGTACTGGCATGTATTCTATACCTGTGATACTCCCGTGTCAACACAACTATAACCAGCTAATTTTGAGACTACCTAGCTAGCATTCTGAGCCCCATAATAGTTCTCCAAAGGCAATTAAAGCTGATCTTTGGAAGAGCTCTTATCTTTCAAGCATCGGCCTGTAACAGCTGTACTGTACAAAGCAAATCAGCTTGTGTAGTGCAGACTTGTAAATATTCGGGGAAGATCCAGTCTGTGAATAAAAATAACCCATTGGGATTTAGGCGAGACTATAAAAATGATTTGTTTATTTAGGCCTTTATTTATCTGCTGTGCATATTGTGCTTACAAGAACATACTCTGTTTTAATACAAAGAAAATGTGTGGGGTTTGTTTTTTTAAAAAAATCTCCTCCTGCCTACTCCAGTGCTGGTAGTTTGAAATGCCTCCTCAGATGAACCTGCATAAGGTCCATGCAACAGAATCAAGTGATAAAGGTTTTCCTGGACGCTACCACTTTAGTCTGCAGGGAAGGCATGGCTTGATTTTTAAAAATACATATATTGCATCTTAACAACAAGTGATTTGGCATATGCAAACTGAATGACAATGCAGAAGGTGGCATTTTTATTTATTTTATTTATTTATTTATCAAGGAGGCCTTTTTATTTCCATGCATATGATTCCACATGCAGGAAGTCAGGGCTGAATTATTATGACATGAGCTATGTCAAGGTTAAAAGACCTCATAGCATCACACACACACACACACACACACACACACACACACACAGACACAGTATTACACAAAGGACAATGAAAATAGAAATAATTAAGC
This sequence comes from Hemicordylus capensis, assembly GCF_027244095.1. NCBI lineage: Eukaryota > Metazoa > Chordata > Lepidosauria > Squamata > Cordylidae > Hemicordylus > Hemicordylus capensis. Next base: position 429,974,917 of record NC_069657.1, on the reverse strand, counting down.
TTTATTTTTACTTAGCAAAGATGCAACAAAAGCTAATAATATACTAAAAACAGAATAAGGCAGCACCAGGGACATAGCTTGGGGTGAGTGGGCTTGTGTTCACCCCTCTCCCGGTGACACCGTTGTGTATGTTAGCCACACCCCTGCATGTGACATCATAGGCAGGGGGTGTGACCAACACCTAAAAGAGCCATTTTTGCTTTATTGTCTTTTAAAATTAGGAAGAGAACTGTATCCCTGCTTCACACCTGGCTAAGTTGTAGTTCCAGGACTAGCTGTCTTATTTGAGTTGTATCCATCAGAGTTGTAACTACAGCTAGGTATTCCTTTTTTTATTTTCATGCATGATGTTTAGCTATTTATGTTTTTTTACTGACTTATTATGTTATCTGTTTTTCTTTAAGCATGTACACTGCAGAATAGCACTAGGTACACTTGCCGTGAAGGCCTTGGAAAGGATATTTAGATGCCGTGACGTGTCTATACGTACAAAGATTAGAATCGTTCAGACAATGGTTTTTCCCATGACACTCTATGGATGCGAAAGCTGGACTTTGAAGAAGCAGGATAGAAAAAGCATTGACGCTTTTGAACTTTGGTGCTGGAGAAGACTTTTGAGGATACCATGGACAGCCAGGAAAACAAACAAATGGATCATAGAACAAATCAACCCAGAATTTTCACTTGAGGCACAAATGACCAGGCTCAAACTATCATACTTTGTACACATTATGTGAAAACCCAGCTCCCTTGAGAAGTCCATAATGCTGGAAAATGTTGAAGGAAAGAGAAGAAGAGGACAACCAACAGCAAGGTGGATGGACTTGATTACGGCAGCAATGAATGCACCACTGAGAGCCCTTAAAGGCCAAGCTGAAGACAGATCATCCTGGGGAGAATCTATCTATGTGGTTGCTAAGAGTCAACACCGACTTGACGGCACTTAATCAATCAATCAATCATTAGCTAATGTCTTATGTTGTTTTATTAAGCTTTAATATGTGTGTTATGACCTGTGGTTACAACAACAGACTGACTTTCTTACTAGACACCAGCAACAGCCCCTGGAGGAATGCTGTGCTGGGGTTGAATATGGCCATGTGCTCTCCCCCAGCTAAGAGTATCACCGCCAGGGGAGGAGCTACCATTACACAAACAGGTTCAAAGAACCCATGCCGCCGCCCTTCAGGGGCTGCACCTTGCACCCCGGCCACACCCCCTGCATCTGACATCAGACGCGGGGGCGTAGTTTAGCTTGCAAACGGGGCTGTGCGGCTCCATTTGCAAGCTAAATCCAGCCTGCGCCATGTTCGCCGTGTGGCCAGGAGCAGTGGCCTTTTAAAGGCAGGGAGAGCTGCTTTGGCCACGCTGCGAATGTGGTACTAGACGATTTTGCCATGCGGCCCCATTTGCGAGCTAAACTCCCCCTGCATCTGACATAAGACGCAGGGGGTGTGGGTAACCTTTGCTTCCTGTGTCTGACGTCAGACGCTTATGTCTGATGGAGGGGGCGGGGCTAGGGGGCCTCCCTCCGCGCCTGAGCACCACTTTAAAAGGTGCCTCTTTGTCCAGTTAGCAGGGTATCTAAAGAATCTGCAGGCTTGGGATCTTAAAAAAATTCCACTTATATATAGTTAATATCTGCCAGTGTACTGTGGGTGTCTGGCTTTTGAGTGTTATCCGACATTTCCACAGTAGTGGACATGTTGCTTGCCCTCTGCTGAATATCACAGCTGACATGATGAGGCAGTTAACAATAACTCTTGGCAACAAAGCGCTTTGATGGCATTTGCAGATGCAGCAGTTACCTTCTCAGTCAGCAGATGACACTCTGCCCCCATTCTTGCCAGCACTGAAGACAGAAAGGAATGAGAAGCAGGCACCTTAGACTGGCGAGTTATACATGTGGAGCAAAAGGGAAGGTTAGAATCCTGGGGTGTAGAGTGGCTGATACCACTTCAGGTTGCAAGCATAGTGCTCCATCAGCTTACACGTGAAAGGACTGTGCCACAGTTGCAACGGGAGATCCAAAAAATGCTACAAACAAGCTCTTTAAAAATCTGCAGTGACACTTGAGAAAAATGGAAATGCAACAGTTTGGGAGAAACATTCTCTAGGTTTTCAGGAACAAGCGAGTGAAAGAATTATGAGTATCTATGGAGGGCGGGGGACATTGTAGCTCAGTGGTAAAGCACATACTTTGCAAGCAGAAGGTTCCAGGTTCAATCCCGGGCATCTTCAGGTATGGCTGGTCTTGTGGTAGCAAGCATGACTTGTCTCCTCTGCTAAGCAGGGTCCACCCTGGTTTGCATTTGAACAGGAAAGTACATGTGTGAGCACGGTAAGGTATGCCCCTTAGGAGATGGGGCTGCTCTGGGAAGAGCACTTGCATGCTTGCATGCAGAAGGTTCCAAGTTCTTTCCCTAGCCTCTCCAAATAGGGCTGAGAGAGACTCCTGCCTGTAATCTTGAAAAAGCACTACCAGGCCAGGTAGACAATACTGAGCTAGATGGACCAAGGGTCTGACTCAGTATATTATTTATTTTATTTAAAATATTTTAAAATATACTAAAATATACTATGCTATTTAAAATAGTATATGGCAGCTTCCTGTGTTCCTATCCACTTCTGAAACCCTACAGACAGAGCCCCTGCCGATTGGTGTCGGTCAGGCATTCTCAACATTGTCTACACCAGGAATTTTCAGACTTGGGTCCTCAGATGTTGTAGAACTCTAACTCCCATCATCCTCACAATCTGAAATTAAGCAGGCAAAGACTAAAGTGATACTGTTTTTGTTTGTTTATTGTGTCCTATATTTGGACTGCCCTCCCTAGAAAAGCTCTCTGGATGTCAACTTTGACGTCTTTCTTGCACCACAGGGTGTCTTTGGAAAGACAACTGTGATGTATTTTGTTCAGGGCTGTCCTTAGAGAGCCCTGGCAGGGGGCAGGGCCTGGAGCAAATCAGCCAATGTGAGGCCCCCTTCCAGTTAATGTTAATGGGGGTTAGAAGAGTGGGGCTTGCTCTGACCTAAGGACAGCGCTGACTGGATCCAGCACCTCATAAGAACAGCCCTGCTGGATCAGGCCCCAGGCCCATCTAGTCCAGCATCCTGTTTCACACAGTGGCCCACCAGATGCCACTGGAAGCCTGCAGGCAGGAGCTGAGGGCGTGCCCTCTCTCCTGCTGTTACTCCCCTGCAACTGGTACTCAGAGGCATCCTGCCTTTGAGGCTGGAGGTGGCCTATAGCCCTCCGACTAGTAGCCGTTGATAGATCTCCCCTCCATGAAGTTATCCAAACTCCTCTTAAAGCCACCAAGGTTGATGGCTGTCATGACATCTTGTGGTGCTTTTCTCATGTGGCTGCTTTTAATCATTTTATGGTTTAGCTGGTTTTTATCAATGGGATGGGGTAGTCCTTTCAAGAGACGAGATGGCTGCCACGAGCAGCAGATGGCTCTAATCCAAGCAGAGTGGCTGGATCCTCCCACCCCCCACATCTCCCCAGCGTCCTCACCTGCCGCCTCCTGCCACTGCTACCACCAGAGCAGCTCTTCAAGACTAATCTGATCCTTGCAAACTTTGCAAGGAGCACAGGGAGAAGAGCGGGGGCTGTGCCTTCCTTTCCTCACTCATCTTGCAGAACTGGCAAGACACATAAGGAGAGAAAATGAAGCTGTGGGCAACCTTCCCTCCTCCCCACCTCCTGAACCACCTTCAAGGCTTGCAAGAGCCAGTTTTAAAGGGGGGCTGCTGCCCGCCAACAGGTGTAGAGAGCAAGGCAGCATTTGGCACCTAACCTCAGGCACCACAATAACTTGGGCTACCCCTTTTTATAAAGCAGATGCTCGACCTGCTTGAATTGCTTTACATTGTATTTTACTGTATTGGTTTATTGTTTTAATTGTACGGCACCCTGGTAGCTAATGCTCTAGGGCAGCTAATGAATGCATTAAGCAAATAATTACATGTGGATAATACAAATACAGTTTTGTTCCTAATCTAAGTTGATGCTGTTGGGGTTTTTTTGGGGGGGGGGTTGGCAAAGCTTGTTTACATTTATTTATGGAGCTTTCCCAGACAGCAGGGTTTTCTTTGAGGCTTTACTGCACGTTCAAAGTTGCCCCCCCAACCCTCCCCCCCCCGCAAAGGGTTGGTTTTTTAAAATCCCAGATATAAATTGGGCTGTGCACTGTCATGCGATGAAAACCCCAAATTGTGTGTGAAGTGCTCCCTGATAGCTTGCAGGGACTTCAGGGTAAATTTGGCCGATATGTGAATGCACACTAAAAGCCAGGTGTGGAAAATGTCCAGCTTGGGTTCCTATATTTATAGTAGTTTTATCTGCTTTCTGCTGTGAATGTTAATTAGATGTTTTTGTAGATTTCATAGTGGTTTTTTATTGTACTGCTGCTAGCTACCTTTCATGTTGCCCCAATAAAAAGGCGGGACATCGGTTTTTTAAATAAAGAAAGAATGTAATGAAGCTCCAATGGTGTTTTGTTTTGTTTTTAATGTTAAGCTGTCTGGGGAGGCTGCAGTTTTGAGTGAAGGAGCCCTATCCAAACCCAGCACAGCATCCCTCCAGCAGTTACTGTCAATGTCTACCTTACGTTTCTTTTTAGATTGTGAGATTGTAATTTATTGCTTGTTTTCCCATGAAAAGTGCTTTGAAAACTTTGTCAAAAAGTGACGTATACATATTTGTAATAATAGCAGCTGCTTTGGGGAGAAGAACTGCTTAACCCTTATCCTGTTAGGTAACTTCCCACTCGGAATCTTCCCCCAATTGCTTCCTTCCCCCCATGGTGTTCCAGATGCATATTTACAAGGATGTAAACTTTTTTAAAAGCACCAACTGGGAAGGACTGGGATAACAATTGGCACCACATTTGGGGGACACGCATGGGAGAGATGCCATCAAAACCACCCTTTTGGCCATGACCTTGTAAAGCAACTATTCCCCCTGAATCGGACTTTCTAAGAAAAGCCCATCAATCTTTACCACCAGTTTTGTTAATATTAGAAGTTTGCGGCAGGGTGTGTGTGTGTTTTATAATGAAAAGAGGAAGAAACTGGATTTCCTGTTCCTAATTTTTGTTTAAAAGTCACCATGGTATGGGGAAATAAAAAACACTGTACCCTGTCTATATATAATACAGGGAAGGGGGATGCCCTGCCCCGGGGAATAACCCAGGAGATGTGTCTCACTGCTGTTGATGAGGAGGGCAGTGTCATTTCTATCCTCCCTTTCTGCACCAAGTGTATTCAAGGTGGCTCACAACAAACACTACAAGTAGTTTTGTAAGAGAGAAGAGCTGGTCTTGTGGTAAAGGCAAAGTGTGCCATCGTGTCAGTGTTGACTCCTGGCGACCACAGAGCCAAGTGGTTTTCTTTGGTAGAATACAGGAGGGGTTTGCCATTGCCTCCTCCTGCACAGTATGAACTGATGCCTTTCAGCATCTTCCTATGTTGCTGTTGCCTGATATAGTTGTTTCCCATCGTCTGGGGAATATACCAGCGGGGATTCGAACCGGCAACCTCTGGCTTGCTAGTCAAGTCATTTCCCTGATGCGCCATTAGGTGGCTTGGTCTTGTGGCAGCAAGCATGAATTATCCTCTGTGCTAAGCAGGGTAATTTGAATGCGAGACTACATGGTTTGCATTTGAATGGGAGACTACATGTGTGAGCACTGTAAGAGATTCCACTCAGGGAATGGGGCCGCTCTGGGATGAGCATCTGCCTGCATGCAGAAGGTTCCAGAAGGTTCCCTTCTGCGTGCACAAAGGAGCATGCAGAAGGTTCCAAGTTCCCTCCCTGGCATCTCCAAGTTAGGGCTGAGAGAGGCTCCTGCCTGTAACCTTGGAGAAGCTGCTGCCAGTCGGGTAGACAATACTGAGCTAGATGGACCAAGGATCTGACGCGGTATAAGGCAGCTTCCTATGTTCCTTTTGCTGGTCAACGACCAAATAAATTTATCTCTGTCTTTCTATGTTCCTAAGTACACATTCAACTCTGGCTACTTACTCCGAATAGACAAGGTAGACTAGAATAGAGGAGGTAGATAAGCACTGGTCCCAGTGCCAGGCCCTGACATCAGGCCACAGCTGGAGAGAGCTCCAGAGCTCTGCAAATGAGTCCCCTGAGGATCAGGTCCTCCCACAAGGCCAGCCCTAGGATATAGAGCACCCTGGGTGAGAATTACGTTTGACACTCCCCCGTGATTAGTTTATCTGTGTTGCCCAAGTGTGTGGCTTCTTCAGGCTCAGTGCCCCCTTCAGGCAGGTGCCCTGGGTGACCACCAGGTCACCCACTCCTAAGGCCCACCCTAACACCATCACACTCCCTGATATCTGCACGTCCATGTTGGCAGGATCAGACAGAGATAAGTGTCAGACTCAAGGAGGCTTTTCACACAGGGCTTTTAAAATCCTTTAACTCACATTTTCTCCAGAATGGAGGGTGTGCGTTCACAGATTGGGCAGATTTACCCCGAAGCCCCTGCGAGCTATCAGGGAGCACTTCACACACAACACACATAATCAACTTGTGGAATTCTCTGCCACAAGACGTGGTGACAGCCAACAACCTGGATGGCTTTAAGAGGGGTTTGGATAACTTCATGGAGGAGAGGTCTATCAACGGCTACTAGTCGGAGGGCTATAGGCCACCTCCAGCCTGAAAGGCAGGATACCTCTGAGTACCAGTTGCAGGGGAGTAACAGCAGGAGAGAGGGCACACCCTCAACTCCTGCCTGTGGCTTCCAGTGGCATCTGGTGGGCCACTGTGCAAAACGGGATGCTGGACTAGATGGGCCTTGGGCCTGATCCAGCAGGGCCGTTCTTATGTTCTTATGGGTCTTTCACTGTGTGTTAGAGTGCAGCCCAATTTATATCCAGGGTTAAAAAAAATCCACCTTTTGCATTGGGTTTTTGGGATAACTATGAGTTTGCAGTGAAGCCTCCCAGAAAACTCGCGGTAAAGCCTCTTGTGTGGAGAACTCCCAAGACAGAAGACCGCCCCTTGAAGGCTCCTCCCACTCTCCAGGTAGGGAGGCGGAATCCAGAAGGCTAGCCTGAGCTCAGAGCTACTTAAGAGCTCAGTCTACCTTGGACTGCTGTCAGATGAACATGGAGCTGTCTGGGGGGTGGCAACTTGCCTCTTGTCCATGAAACAGGGCAAAGTATGGCAGGACAGCACAGCATTTGGGGATGGGGCCATAGCTCAGTGGAAGAGCATCTGCGTCGCATGCCCAAGCTCCCACGTTCAATCCCTGGCATCTCCAGGAGGCTTTACATACAGGGCTTCTGCCCCGAATCTCTTTCAGAAGAGAGTGTGTGCGTTCACAAACCAGCCAAACTTACCTCGAAGTCCCTTCGAGATTTTTGGACCCACTCCACACACAAACCGGTCTTTGTGATGCGAATTCTGGCTTATCTCAACGGTCTGGGTTTTTTAAATGCTGGTTTTTAGCTACTTTTTCTGAAAACACGGAGCAAATGGGAGAGGCACTGACGTACAATCATTAGCATGATAAGAGGCATGCTCTCTTCAGAAATGCAGATCTATCTCTGCAGGAACTCGCTCTCCCCCTCACCCTGCCCATTGGCTAGAAGAAAAACACAGAGCATGCCATGTGGACTTGTTTCAAAACAACACTGAGCGCACAGGGGAGGGGCTGCTTCCCTCAATGCCATGAGTGTACTTCGAAGTGGCTTCGCTCAACATTTACCCCGAAGCCTGAAGCCAAGTGCGAATAACTCTTAGGTAGGGCTGGGAAAGACTCCTGCCTGAAACCTTGGGAATGCTGCAGCCAGTCTGTGTAGAGTTCTGAGGTAGATGGACCAATTATCTGATTTGGTATAAGACAGTGTCCTATGTTCCTATCCAAAGTGAAATGAACCTGTCTGAAGATTCACATGCCCTACAGATTAGGGAAGAAGTCAAAGCCAGTACTTCAAATTGAGATTGGAAAATATGTTACACAAGAGAGAGAGTCTATTATTTCCAATGGGCTTACTCCTGTGTAACATCTTTTGTGTAATTTTCATGTTTGTGTAATTTTGCAGCAGCAATACTTGCCTGCACACAATGTTACTGGGCTGATGTACCCTGCATGATACATCAGCCAGCACTGTTATATTTTTGAGATATGTTTTTCATGCGCACATTCCCATGCACAAGTACTCCATGTACTCAATGGAGTGGAATGTTCATGAACTCAAAGAGCACTTAACAGACAACTACATGGGTGGAGTTAATGGAACTCAGTGGCGAGTGAAGGGGAAAGAGGACGACATTAAAAGGTTGGGAAGTTTCTCATCTTGAAAGGAACTGGAACTGAGCACCAGTGCCCGACCTCACAAAAACCCAGAAAACAGAAAAAAATTTTTTGCATATAATACCCAAGTTACAGCAGGAACCTCAGTCTTTGTAGGTAATTTTTGTTCCCTCCTGCCCCTAACATGCTCAGACACAGACTCAGGTAACACACACACTAGGGATATGCTGCAACATTTTGTTGCGGGTCCATACTTGCAATAATAGCAAATGCTACAAATCTTAATTTCATCTCCCAAATCAGCCAACTAGAGCACTAAGGATATAATTTCAAAATACATCCCTAATTACTGGCTTTCCTGTACTTTGACCCCTTCACAATCACAGCTTTTGGATGGTTTTCTGAATGAAAGAACAATGTTTTCTCTACTAATTTGCATTCCATGTGACCTGCATTAATTGTAGCAGAGCAGTTCAACTGAGGGCGCTTGCTCTCACATGGGTATCTTACCGTTACCTAAGAACCTCTTGCAACCTTGGCATAAATTACTATGGCTCCCAACAGACCTTTCGTCTGAATAATAATGCCAAATGATTTAAAAATTAGTAAGCTGAACTCCATGTTATCATCCGGAAATGGTAGCCATGACGGTCTCAGAATCAGGAATGTCCAAGGCAATGAAATGAATGGCTTTGGTTAAGGGTTAAAGTCAAGAATATCATGGGAAGACCTCATGATTCTTACTCCTCCTGAGCTTTCATGGTTACAACATGTTCTTCTGATACCTAATAAATCTATTTGGAGATCATAAAATCCATTCTTTCATGCCTTCATCTTCTTGGAGCCTGTTGGTTCATTATCCTTCAATTTACAGAGTCTGCTATCATGAGACCTATGAAGTGTGCAAAGTGATTCTTAGATCCACAACAGCTTCATTGCTTCTTCCATGTGATCTTGTTTAGTGTAGTATTATAGTTTGACATGCCCTCTGCATTTGGGATCAAGGGAGGTCAAGGTTTTTAACCATCTCTGCATTTATGCTTTTATTTATTACAAATATTTATATACCACTTTTCAGTAAAAAGTTCTCAAAGCATAACGAACTCTGAAGAGGCCCATGTGCAAGAAATGGATACTTTCCTCATAGGGATCAATGGGGAATGCATAATAATTCCTGAAGGGCTGGGTAGAGAGCCCTGAAATTGTAGTGTTCCTCCATGATGATAGCATTAAGTGTGTGGACTTTAAGGCAATAGGTTCACTTGTCAATTTTTAATGAACTTTTTAAAAAGTTTTAAAGATGGTTTTAAAATTATTATTTTTAAAAATAATAATTATTAAGATTTATTAAATAAAATAAATAGTCAGAGATATTTTCGGGGGGCATCAGAGCAGCAGAGAGAAAGGGAGCTGGCAAAAATTGCCCCTCCAACTTGAAGGATCTCAACGTTCCTCGGTGAGCTACTGTGATTGGAAGGAAACAGAGACACAGATCAACCAATTACAGCATGATTTAATCAGCTACAAGCCTGAAAAGTAATTCCTTCATTCAGGCGTGGATTAAGGCAGAGGCAGAAGAGGCGTCTGCCTACAGCGGCAACATTTGAGGAGCAGAGGCGGCAGGTGCTTCAGGGAGTGGGGGCGAGCAGATAGTTCCCCCTTTTACTTGGATTTTTTAAAAAGCTGCGGGGAGGGAAGGGTGACAGGGTGAGGGGAAAGTTCCCTGCTTTGCCCCTAAAGATTGCTGGTGGCGGGATGGGATGCGGCAGTGGCTGGCTGCAGTGGTAAAAGCCAGAAACAGGCTGCAGATAGCAGAGTTCTGTGGCCGTTCAGTCAGCTAGCAGGAGGGGAGGAGGGAGGAGCTTGCCGCTGCCACCCGCACAGCAGGCTTAGAGGTTAAAAAGGGGGGACTGTGACTCTACCCTCCTTGCCTCCTTCTTGCTCTCCTTGCAGATGCAGCCAGCTGCCACTGCCATGCTCCATCCCGCCGCCAGCAATCTTTAGGGGTAAAAGGAGAACTTTATTCATTCATTCATTCATTTATCAAATTTATTTATTATTATTTCTTGTTTACCCAGTCAGACAGGTGTTATTGACTGGTTTGTTTTACCCAGACATCGAGTCCTTCCCAAAGACCTGGGATGGCTGAATTTTATTATCAGTTGTTATAGATATCGTCGCAGAATATTGGCTGTTCCCAGTAAAGTTGCTTTTTGTAATTGGCTAGTGGTGATTTCTGTGACCCCTATGGTGTTGAGGTGCTTTTCAAGGTCTTTTGGGACTGCACCCAGGGTGCCAATTACCACTGGGATTATTTTGGTCTTTTTCTGCCACAGCCTTTCAATTTCAATTTGTAGATCTTTGTATTTGGTGGTTTTTTCTATTTCTTTTTCTTCTATTCTGCTTTCCCCTGGTATTGCTATGTCGATTATTTTGTTTTTCTTTCTTCTCGACTACAGTTATGTCTGGTGTATTGTGTGGCAGATGTTTGTCTGTTTGTAGTCGGAAGTCCCATAATATTTTTACATCTTCATTTTCTTCAACTTTTTCAATTTTATGGTCCCATCAATCTTTGGCTACAGGTAGCTTGTATTTTTTGCAGATGTTCCAGTGTATCATCCCTGCTACCTTGTCATGCCTTTGTTTGTAGTCAGTCTGTGCGATCTTCTTACAACAGCTGATTAGGTGGTCCACGGTTTCATCTGCTTCTTTACAAAGGCGGCACTTGCTGTTTGTGGTTGATTTTTCGACTTTTGCTCTTATTGCATTTGTTCTTAGTGCCTGTTCTTGTGCAGCCAGTATTAAACCCTCTGTTTCTTTCTTCAGGTTGCCATTCTTAAGCCATTGCCAGGTCTTGGTGATGTCTGATTTTCCACTTATATTGTGCAAATATTGACCATGCAGTGACTTCTTTTTCCATTTTTCTGCTTGGTTCTTGACTTGTTCTTTCTCGTAGGCCTGCTTTGTTTCATTGGTGTTGAATAATTTCTCATTATTGACCATCTGAAGTGCATCTTCTTCACTGTTCTTTATAGATTCTGCAAGGCCTCTTTCTCCTCCTCTACTGTTTGATGGACTTGCAGCATTCCTCTTCCACCTGAGCTGCGAGGGAGGTATAGCCTATCGACATCACTGTGGGGGTGCAGAGCATGATTGATGGTCATGATTTTCCTGGTCTTACGATCTAGCGTCTCTAGCTCTGCCTGGGTCCAGTCTATTATTCCTGCAGTGTATCTGATAACAGGTATAGCCCAGGTGTTTATGGCGTGTATGGTATTCCCGCCATTGAATTTGGACTTGAAGATTTTTCTAACTCTCCTGATGTATTCACTTCCCATTTTTCTTTTAACTTCAGTGTGTGCAATGTTATCAGCCTGGAGAATGCCCAAGTATTTGTAATGTTCTTTCTCTTCCAGGTTCTTGATGTTGCTTCCATTGGGCAGTTCTGTTCCTTCTGTTTTTGTTATTTTCCCTCTGTTCGTTATTAATGCAGCACACTTGTATAGCAAACTCCATTGCTATATTGCTACTGAATATACAGACAGTGTTTAGCAGTGATTCGATTTCTGACTGGGACTTTCCATACAACTTCAGATCGTCCATGTACAGCAGATGGTTGATTTTACTTGATGTTTTAGATGTTTGGTATCAGAGGCCTGTTTTGTTTAGTATTTGTGAAAGTGGAGTCATGACAATTACAAACAACAGAGAGGATAGTGAGTCCCCTTAGAAAATACCTATTCTAATGCTAACCTGTCTAAGTGTCTCACCATTGATTGTTAACTGTGTACTCCACATGCTCATTGCTTTTTTAAAATAAATATCTGAATGTTTTTGCTGACACCAGTTGTTTCTAAACATTTTAGTATCCATGTATTATTATTATTATTATTATTATTATTATTATTATTAATTATAATGATTTATTAGTATCATTAATTTAACAACAACAATTTATTTATCAAATTTGTATACCGCCCCAAACTTTCTTCTCTGGGCTCTTTTCATCTCTTTCGTCTCTGGGAAAGAGAACTTTCCCCTTGCCCAGTTGCCCCCACTGCCGCAGCTACATAGCTTTTAAAAATCAAAGTAAAGGGGGGGACGTTTCCCTCTCACACAGACACACACACCAGCTTTTTTTTTTTTTTTTTAAGGATGGCAAAAGCCTTTTTGCCTATGGGCGGCAAAAAGGATAACTGCCCCTGCTTCCATTGGCCAGCTGGAGATGTAAATCAGAGAATGCCTCTCCTATGTTACCACACTTGTACATAAACGTGTGCGCTCCATGTGCGCACCGCTGCTTTTGGACTAGTTTGAAGGAATTTGCTCAAAACTGCATTTGCAATTGTGAATAATAAATGGGCTGCAGTGTAAAGAAAGGAAAGACATTAAGATACATGAGAACCCCATTATTTGTGTGGGTTCCTTTCCTCTGGAGGGCACAAATAGCACATACATGAAAAACGGGGCATTAAAGTGAGTGCAAATTGAGGGTTTCTGCCCTGCCCTGATTTGCCTCCCCAAATGGACAAAATGGTCCCAATAAAATGTCCTACCATGCTCCACTGCCCTCAAGGAGTCCAAAGATGTCCCCCAACAGTAAAACATCGGCTGAGAATCATGCTTTTTCTGTCCTGTTTTTTTTGGAAGAAATGAGCTCCCAAAGTCAAAATGGCAGACGGAAATGACCTCAGAGGTCATTTGTGGCCACCCCAAACCCATGGATATGTGGGTTTAATACTTTTCCTGCTGGTTTCCCCCCGCATATACAGAGATCAGGTGTCCATTACCAGACTGCAGATGCACAAAACCATGAGTGCTGGACCCTCGATTAACGAGGTTCTCCTGTATCCTCCAAAAGCAACAGGCTCAATGGCTTTTGAAAACAAGGAATAACATTCATTTTGTAAAATGCAGAAGCACAGCGTGAAATGTAGTAGTTTGCAATTGTGATTGCACAAGGCATCAAGGTGACTCCTAGGACAAGATAAGGAGAGGGAGGGAGCAAGGGATGAAGGCTCCCCAAACCTGGTGGCCAACGGACATTGGAATGTGGGTGGAAAGAGATGGGGGAGAAAGAGAAAGATTATAAATAGAACTAAGAGCAGCTTTAATATCTGTCCTTAGTCTTCTGTTTTATGTGCAATGCAAAAAAGGGTGACTCCCCAACAGGAGATATTTGTTGGAAGTGAAGGACTCTGCGCTGTCTCATGCCTCAATGACAGAGGGGGACAGATTAGTAAGTCAGAGGGCTAGAGGGGTCAAGACATTGCTCATTCCTCCTCTCTACTGCTCTGACACTGTCCCTTTGATATGTTAATTGCTACTCTCAGGGACTTCCTTCCTTCCTGTATCCCTTCCTCTTCTCCTTAACACGCTTGCCTCTCTCTGCACCAGGTGTAGACAGAGATGCAGACAGCATCTGTCTGCATCCAGCTAGCTGGCTAGATTAGAGATTCTATCTCTCCACTTTCCTATCTAGAATGGAGTTCTCCAATAAAGACTCCTCATATTGATTTGAAACTATGAACTGGCTCTAAGTGTCTTTTGGCTCTTGGCAGACAAAAATGCCTGGGCAGACTCCGCTGTGTTTTGCCTCTGTGCACTCTGCTGTAATAGAAGGGTATCTCTTACCAGAGAGAATTCCCAACAATATTCAGGTGTCCTGGCTACAAGAGTTTTGCTGAAGTGGCAGGCAAAAAAGGCAGCATGGTGCCAGCTTGGCACCAACATCTAAAATTTCTAAATTGTTAAACTGTTTTAAGTTTTTGTATATATTTTACTGTTTTATGCTATTGTTAACCACCCAGAGACGGAAGTTTGGGGCGGTGTACAAATTTGATTAATTAATAAATAAATAAAAACTGTAGCACTCCATGTTAACAAAGTTAACATGGGTGGGGGAGCACCGGGTTTCCCAGCTAACAGTTAACAAAGGGGGCACCAGGTTTCCCAGGCAGTCAGGCACAGGGTTTAGACTGCGATAAGCTCACATAGGGAATGGCCCAGTCTCAGTGGTGCAAGGATTCTGCTCCAAAGTTCAGGGGCTTTCAGGCAGTTAGGCACAGGGATTACCCATGGCAAGCTCCCATGAAGAGTAACCCTGGGGCCCTTAGCTCCAAGAGTGTCCAGGGCAGTTTGTGTCAGTAGCCCTACAGCCAGCCCACACAAGGATCACTCAAGGATAGTGATTTAATCCCAGCTCAGTAGTTCTGGACCCCACCAGCCAATATTCCAGTTTAGTCCAGTGATTCTGCTTAGGGGGAAGGGTATGTGTACAAAAGGAGGTGCTCAGCCGGGGAGGCTTCTGGGTAGTAGAAAGCAGCGTATGCCTCTAAGCTCCCATGGCAGACTTTGATTCAAGAGAAGAGGCTTTTGATAGCCCTCTGCTCGGTTGAGAAGGTGGGAAAACATAGAGATGAAAAAGAGACAAAGAGGGAGATTCCAGGTAATGAGTTTGAAGAAGATGTGGGTCAGGTAGTTGCTATTCAGATGGAGCCTAAGACAAAAGGGTTCTGTTGTGCCGAATCTACCTACCTGATGGTGAATGAGTGGCAAATTTTGTGGGGGAGAGGCAGGTTTTGCTCACCCTTAACAGTAATTCTGTATCAAGGAGCGTAAACCGTTTTAGCTGGTGCATGTGTATGTATGTTGCAGCAGACATCATCTTAAAATGGTGTATGTCACCCTCTGTTTTTAGAAGGACTTATATGGAAAAAGAATTAATATAGAAAAATAAAAATATAGACTGAATATATGTGTGTCATCCTTGCGCAGGGGCCATGCTAATCTTCCCTGTATCGTTCCAATTTTAGTATATGTGCTGCCGAAGCAAGCACAAGAAGGAATATATAAAAATATAAAGAAAAATCTATCTATCTATCTATCTACCTATCTATCTATCTATCTATCTATCTATCTAATATACTGTGTGTGTGTATACACACACACACATTATATGATATATAAAGATATCTTTTAGATATAAAGAAAGATATATTTACACACACATATACTGCCCAATCAATTGGGAACACATTTTAGTCAATTACAAGTTTTAAAAAATACATTAATTTAATCGCTCAATCAATTCAAAGTTGCATCCCTAATATTTTATTATTTTGTGTAAGAGTGGGATTCTTGGGGATCCTTCTAGACTGAAAGGCAAAGTAGGTAGAAATGAAATCAAATCAAATGAATTTAAAAAATTATTTCAAGTCAGTGGCAGGAAGAGGGGAGAGGCAAGCCCGGGGCCACCACTGGGATCTGTGCAGGCTGCCAGAGGCCTATGGGCTGTGCAATAAAGAACAGTGGAGTAGACAGTAGAGGATTAGATGGAACAGTAGTTTCAGAAGAATGCAATTTCATGTTTCTGTTATCTCCCCATGTAATTGCACAGTAACTGTATTTTGTAGATCTGATTGTGCTTTTCTCTCCCCACATGATCCTGCTTTTTTCAGTGGATTCAGTTGATTTTCAGGGGATTCGGATCACCGAGGATTCCCTACAACGTCCAACCCATCTTTCACTGAATATACTCATGCATGTATCACAAGACTGAATCCAAGTTTCAATAGCCCAAGGATAGAGATTATGAGGCATTAAAGGGGAAAAAAATTGGCCTAGTTCACAGAAACTTCAAGGTATTTCACGCTCACCACTCCTATATGGTTGGAATAAATGAAGAAATTACTTTAAAAACTATGCATAGCATGCCATTCTGTGATAAATGGTATTTTCTTTTTAAAATAGTGTTGGGGGGAAATTGTAATTTCATAGCACTTTGGCCAATCAATAAGGGTCTTTATAGCATCAATATGCTTTTGGCATCTGTTCTTGGTACCTAGAAACAACTGGCAATTATGTGCCTGTGGCAAGTATGCAGAACAGGAAATATAGAGAACTCGACAAAGGCCATGTTCATAAAAAGATTACGCTGGTGCTTAATGTGTTCTGGATGACCAATGGAAGCCTTCTGGATCGGATGAAATTCTTCATTTTTACTGCCAGTGCATTTGAAGGGCAACACTGAAATTGGGCACTATGGCAGGCTTCTACAAACTCCAGGTGTTACCAACAATCAGAGGGAACCATATTGGTCCATTAGAAAAAAATCCCAAAACCAAAGTAGGGTAAAACCTTTGTTAGAATCACTGGCTTACATGCTGTGCAGCACTCTGCCAATTCAAGAGCAGGGCACGTGCGCTGGTTCCCTGACATTCCAAGCACTGTCCATTCTGCTACCAAGTGCCAAAAAAGGCTCAGTGGCTATTAAGAAATGCATTAGCATTGAAGAGATGCGTTCCCTGAGAAGCACTGATTTTTGCACGGATGCAATTCTTGGTAGCCACAGAGCCTCTCCATGCTCGCTAGCAGCATGGACAAGGGTTTGAAATGGCACACAACCAGCATGTGCACCCCACTCTTGGATCAGTGGTGCTCTGTGCAGTATGTAAAATATCACAAAACAATCAGTAAGCTTTTGAGTTCTGCAGGCTGAGTGTTACTGGGTGTGTGTGTGTGTGTGTGACAGATAAGGGGGTATTATGGAAAAACCCCCAAAGCCTGCCATTTGTAACAGTCTTGAGATGCAGTGCAGGAGTTTTTACTTAGATTTCATTAGATTCTTTAGGTATAAGAAAGATTTCACTTAGCACCAACAGCCACGGGGACAAAGAGACAAAAAATGGCTATACCCAGTGATGTAGTTGTAAATTCAGAAGTCCAAGTGCTCTCCATGACTACCCCTATGGCTATACCCACTCTGACAGCCATGCCCACCTTAATGGCCACACCCCCCACTAAGATAGATGTGATAATGGGGGTGGGGGAGAGGTTCTGTTACAAGAGATCAAGGATAGTTTCCCAGATTGTCAACCACAAAGGGTGGAGGATCCACCTTGTAACAGGAGGGCTGCAACTGGACTGAATTTGGGCCAGTTCCGTTAGGCAGTTCACAAATTAGCCCACTTGTGCCTCAAATGTTCACGTGTCTACCATCCAGAATTGGGGTGGGTGACATCACCACAAACAATGCCTTTGAGGTGTCCCTACAACTGTACCAAATTTGGTCCAAAATGGTTCCCACTTGCAACGTAAATGATCACATGTCCACCATCTTGAATTGGGGTGGATGACCAGAGGTGCACCTAGGTAATTTTGGAGCCAGGACCTAAAGGCCGTTGGAGCCCCCCACCCCCACCCCCGCTGCAAGTTAAGCATCATCCCCCCCTACACACACACACACCATGACACAAGCAGTGTTCTCTCTAAAAAAAATTCATCTGTGTGCGGAATGAATTTTGTTCTGGGCGGCAGTATCAAAGCAGTGTGTGCACACATGCATTCATCATGGGGCCTTCCTGATTCAACCTGAACGGGATCTAAAATGAACTGAGTGGACATCAAAAAGCCTGTGAGTGCATGCCTTAGAGGGAACACTGGACACAATCAGTATGTTTAACACGTGGGTTCTTGAGGGCACAAACAGCAACTGAACTCACAAGAATGTAGGAATATAAAACAGGTATATTTATGCAAATATGCATTAGCAGAAATATTTCAACACGCAACTTAACATCCTACATATTTCTTTCTCTATTCCTCCCTCTGTCTCTAAAGCGCAGTCATAAAATGAAGAGCATCAAAGCATTGCAGCACAATCCATCCAGATCTGGACTGTCATAGGGTAGGTGGAACATTTTGGTATACCATTACATTCATTGTTCTATACTTTTGTTTTAATTACTACTGATTGATGTTTTAATTCTTGTGAGCCACCTTGGGGTCAAAAGACACAAGGCAGACTAAAAATGTAAGGAAGAAATACATAAAAATAAAAGGGAGAACATTATTATTATTTTTTGTTGTTATTACATATTTTATAATGAAATTCCTGCCCTGGGCAGTGACATGTTTTGTCTGCTTCTACATCCATCCAAAGTTAAGCATTCTTCAGTCTTACTGATTTCAGTGGAAGTGATTAATAGTTTTGGTCAAACATCCCCATAATCTACCATCAGGCCTCCATTCAGAGAGCAGGGGGCAGACACATAATCAAATTTGCATGCAGAAATGTGGGTTTGAGGAGTGCTTTTTCAAAGAGCACTTGTTACTAATTTCAAATACATACACACACAGTGTGCTGAAAAGCAGATTAAATTAAAAACAGTTCCAGGCAACCTACAGTTAGGAAAATATAGCGCTCATCTTTTGATTAGTTTGCGGCTTGCATCATGGAATTGTGTAGAACTTCTTGCATACACCATCTCAGCAGGATCTGTTCCACTACATCCCACATCCATATGTTCAGTTAAAAGTAACACACAGCAGAGCACCTGTATCTTGGGCAACACACGTGTCAGCCTGAGGCCTGCTTAAACTTTCTGCCTTAGTGGCAGAGGCCGACATCCTGACTACTGACGCATCCATGTACCAAGAGGCCGTGGGGATGGAGAGTTCATGTGCTGCTTTGCTGCATTCTGAATCATGAGCACAGTTGCCAAAGAGCACCAGTATTTCAGTGCACTATCTCACACTCTGTAGGAGCGGAAGCATGTCCCTGCTTAAGGCATACGCCTCCACTTTTACACAGCACTTCCAACGTGCAGGAGAGTGTTCCTAAATATTAGTGCTCTGGTGCAGCGGGGAAATACTTGACTAACAAGCAGAAGGTTGCCGGTTCGAACCCCTGCTGGTACTATATGAGGCAGCAGCGATATAGGAAGATGCTGAAAGGCATCATCTCATATTGTGCGGGAGGAGGCAATGGTAAACCCCTCCTGTATTCTACCAAAGAAAACCACAAGGCTCTGTGGGAGCCAGGAGTCAAAATCGAATTGACGGCACACTTTATCTAGCACTCCTGTGCAATGTATTTATTTATCAATATTTCTATACTGCCTGATTGAGACATCTCTAGGTGGTGTACAAAGTTAAAAACATAACAAATGTAAAAACAATATAAAACAGTTAAAATTCATAAAACCGATAAGAACAATCTCAGTGAATAAAAACATTAAAATTTAAATTCCAGTTAAAAGTCTGGGAAAACAGGTTCATCTTGAGGGTCTTCCTAAAAGCAAGCAGAGAAAGAGATGCTCTCATGTCAAGAGGGAGTGTATTCCAGAGCCCCGGGGCAGTCACAGAGAAGGCCCGGTCCAGAATCGCCACCAAATGAGCTAGCGGAAACCATAACCAGACTTCCCCAGATGATCTGAATAGGCAACAGGGTTCATGACAGAAAAGGTGCTCTCTTAAGTACCCTGGAGCCAAGCTGTTAAGGGCTTTATAGGTAATACCCAGCACTTTGTATTTTGTTTGGAAACATATTGGCAGCCAGTGCAATTATTTCAAAATCAGTATTATATGCTCCCTTTTGGTTGACCTGTAGACCAATCTAGCTGCTACGTTCTGTACCAATTGTAGTTTCCGGACTACATACAAAGGCAGCCCCATGTAGAGTGAATTACAGTAGTCAAGCCTATTGCACTCATAATTCAGAAAGCAGCGAAGCAATGCATGGACTCTCACTGCATCCTTGCAGCTGCTTGGAGCGTGGACACTTTGGTGGTCAGGATGTTAGCCAGTGTGTCTGTGACTTATTGAGGAAACCATAATCCATGCTGGACTGTGAACTATGACTGTCATTTAGACAGACAGGATGGACAAAGTGAAGAAACTGTGTACCACTTTAACAGAATTCATTGTATTGTTTTTGTTTTATCTATCTATATATTTCTCTTAAATGTACCTGTTGCTAATCCCATGTGTGGCAGTTCGCGAACAGCTGCCAGAAAGCGGCAGGGATGGGCGAACAGCAGCCAGGCCAGCAGGGAGGGAAAGAGGTGGCCAGGTTGGCCGGCTAGAGAAAGGGGAGAACGGACTGGGGCTGAAGAAGAAATTAATAGGGGGGAAGAGACAGGGAGGACTAGGGGTGCAGATGCTCTGCACCAGATTAGCTAGTTATTATTTCTGTAATATGTGCATGCAATAATATCTTTGCACTTACTACACCCTTACCTTGATCAAACATATCAAATATACACCAAAAACTGGTGAGATGCTGCAGAGGTTGGATTTTTATTATTCTACAAGTAATAAACAATACCAAGTGTTTTACAAAAATATGTTTTCTTTCATCATTTTACTCTTACTTTGTCTATTTTGCCCTATTTACAGACTCAAATCAACTGCTCTCCCAGTTGTTCTACATTCTCATCAACCTTTAGCTGATATAATTCTAACACCAGTTACCATATAGGATACATACGCTGGCCTTGTTTGTTCTAAAGATCTTTTTGTATCTGTTAATAAAAATGGCACTGTCACCAGTTTATCTAAAACCAAACTGGAATAATACATAAAAATCCTGAAAGCATGAAAAATGTTCATGTATTCATTTCCACTTCAGGGGAATATTTTTTCTTGAATATGGTTTTCTTGAAATTCAATAGCAAGAAGTGCAAATCAGGATACATTTCAAAGACATTAACAATCCACTTTGGGATTATTTTAATGAAAAGTGGTATAGAAATTGAACAAGAAAAGTGGTATAGAAATCGAAACATAGTATAGAAATCGAAGAATAAATAAATTAATATAAAATAATTAATATAATACAAAATAAACTCTTTTCTAATAGTGGTGAAAACATTAACTACTTTTTTAAAAGATACCAACAACTGTACCTAGTGGACTAGTTGAAGACCTAGTGGGCTAGGTCTTCAAGTACATGCTGTTCACATATATTGTACGACATCTTCCTTCATAAGGCATCTTTGAATATATCCAACCAGTGCCATGGAAGATATCAGCCTTCTTTTTCTGCTTGCCTTAGTTCAATCATCATATAGAACAGAGGTTCCTAACCAGGGTTCCTTCAGATGTTGCTGAACGACATCCCCAACCACAATACATTATAGCTGGGGATGCTGGGAGTTGTAGTTCAGCAACATCTGGAGGAAACCTGGTTGGGAACCACTGATATAGAGAGAAGTGGGATCATGTTGGCTGGCCCCGTCCTATTAGGGGCAATATAGGAAAATGTACAACTGGATGGGCATAGAGCCTTTAGTCATGATCAACCATGGAGTGACCAAGGTTCCTAACTGCAAATACTGGCCCTATGGGCATAATGTTTCATGGGTACAGGGCCCATTTTTATGGCAGTCACAAGCTGGTATGCAGGTGCAGAGCCAGTCGAATCGCGGCCTGGGTCCAGCCCCGCCCAGTGGCCCCTCTAACAATGTCCCGTGCATGTGACGTCACACGCATGGGGTGTGGCTGAGCCCCGAGAGAACTCTCTCTCCACACTGCCTGGGCTACAGAGAGCCCCGAGTGAGTGCTTCAGGCAGCAAGCGCTGCCTGAAATGACAGGGAAGTGCTCACTCACGGCCATGCCCCCTTTATGTGTGATATCATTGCAAAGGGGGTGTGGCCTTGAGCTCCGGAGAGCCTGAGAGAGTGCTTCCCTGTCATTTCAGGCAGTGCTTGCTGCCTGAAAGCATCTATTGCCCTTTCTCTCCCTCCAGCAAGGGAGAGAAATGGAAATAGCTGCTTTCAGGCAGCAAGCACTGCCTGAAAAGGACAGGGAAGCACTCACTCAGGGCTCTCCATAGCCCAGGCGTGGAGAGTTCGCTTGGGGCTCTTCTGGAGCCTGAGCCACACTCCTGTGGGCTTCAGCAGCCCCTACCATTGGCAGCTCAGGTTCTTTGAACCCATTTGCACAATGATGGCTCCACCCCTGCTGGTATGATAAGAACAGGGTCAACCACATGAACCAGCTCCCTTCTCCATATCAATTCAACATGTGGAGAGGAGGTGTGACAAGAGGGCAACAGTTTGCATCCCGAGCATCCTGTAAGCTGTCTGCCTTCACATTTTAAACCTGCACCAATTAATCTTCAAGATGGTGTTGTCTTTGTGACTTAGGGGGGTGATCATGAACTTGTGAATGTTCCTTAGTCTTCTTGTTTCCTAAGCTAAATGAAGAAGTCCCAAAGGTTAGCAGAGCTGCACACATTCAATCACAATCCACTCTGCAACAAGTAGTAACAGGTTAAAAAGAACCCAGAGTGAACACATAACTCTACAGTTCATACCAAAGATTAAAGTCAAGGCAACAAGACCCTAAGAATATTTATTTATTTATTTCAATTTCTATACTGCCCTTTCCATAATGGCTCAGGGCGGTTTACAATTAAAAACAAAACAATTAAAATCAATTAACAGTTAAAAACAGAGACTATAGAACACCATAAAAGAATTAACAGTTAAAACATTCAAAATAATTTTAAAACCCTGGAAAACCAGGTTACAGCAAGTTAAAAACATTTACAACAATTTAAAAATCCCTGGAAGGCCAGGCCAAACAGATAGGTTTTGCAGGCTCTCCTGAAAGTCAATAATGAATTCAAATTATGGATTTCTGCTGGGAGTGCATTCCACAGCCCAGAAACAGCTACAGAGAAGGCCCACCTCTGAATCGCCACCAGATGTACCTGGTAAATGAAGATGGACCTCCTCAGATGACTTTATCGTGCGGTGGAGATCATACAGAAGTACGTGCTCTCTAAGATAATCTGGACCTACGCCGCTCAGGGCTTTAAAGGTAATAACCAGCACTTTGTCTTTTGCCCGGAAACTATCGGTGGAAAGCAAAACAACAACAACAACAAACAAAGCATTGGACAATAGTAACTCAACTGGGCAACATTCTGACTAGTCAGTCATTGCTAAGCACCACTGAAATACATATGACAAATTAGTCATGACAAACCTAATTCCAATGGGTTTTAGTAATGACTAATTTGGTTGGATCTTGCCCACTGATTGCACATAACGCAATAACCAAAACGTGACTGGGAAATAGTCTCACAATGGTTTCTGTGTGAATAAGGAAGTAATACCCTTCTTGACCTTCAAATATCAACCTGAGGAAGTGGGTAAATGCTCCTCTTTTCTATTCCTGCTAAAGATTGTACAACATAACTTATATTAATTCAATGGGAATAATCACCATATTCCATTTGGTGCTGAATATTAAGAGCCCAGCACAATGAGTGGAAAATTATTTCCAGGTCTGTCACCCAATTAAAGAAATTCTAGCCAATTAATCATATGAATTTAGTTAAATGAATAACTAAATCATATGATGATTTATATGAACTAAATCATGCAACGATTAATCATATAAATGTAGTTATAATGAATGTAATTAGTTAATTATAACTATATAAAGACCTTTCCGTCGGTCGAGCCAGTTGTTTCAATGGAATGACCCCATTCTATCAGAATGTTCCAAACACAATTTTGGAATACAAAAGGGCACTCTTCTGGCCTCTGTGTATGTGGTGACCATTTGTGTGGTAATGCTCACCACACAAATGGCTGCCACGCATGCACAGAGCGGATGCCTAAATGGCGCTTGGCACGTTCCGAGTGTTCTGAGCTTGGAACACTCAGAAAGGTCTGGTTTACAGTCAGAACGTTCCAACCGTGAGCCGTTCTGCACATCCCTAGTCTATAGTATAAGTGGCATGCAGAAAGCCCCAGATTCAATCCCTGGCATCTCCAGGTAGGGTTGGGAAAATGTCCTGCCTGAAACCTTGGAGAACCGCTGCCAATCATTGGCTTCAAGGTCATTCCCGGACACAATAAAAAGCCCCACATGGCTTAAGATTGAAGGACTGCACACTCTGCACACAACATTTGCCACCTGAAACCTTGCTCCATGTTCTGCTGTTGTCAGAAGTCTCATTGGCTGGGACCGAGGACATGACATTTTCAGTAGTCATGCCCAAGTTGCTTAACTCCCTTTCTCAGGAGGCCCAATTGGCCCCCTCATTACTGCTACTTACATGGACTTCTATGCCTTTTTCCTTTTTGCTCCGCTATGTCTTCAATTAGTTCTCTGTCTTTATTATTTCTTGTTTACACAGTCAGACAGGTGTTATTGACTGGTTTGTTTTATCCAGACATCGAGTCCTTCCCAAGGACCTGGGATGGCTGAATTTTATTGTCAATGTTGTTGCTGTTGTTATAGATATTGTCGCAGAATATAGGCTGTTCCCAGTAAAGCTGCTTTTTGTAATTGGCTGATGGTGATTTCTGTGGCCCCTATGGTGTTGAGGTGCTCTTCAAGGTCTTTTAGCACTTACATTTATATACCGCTCTATAGCTGGAAGCTCTCTAAGCAGTTTACAATGATTTAGCATATTGCCTCCCAACATTCTGGGTACTCATTTTACCGACCTCGGAAGGATGGAAGGCTGAGTCAACCTTGAGCCCCTGGTCAGGATCGAACTTGTAACCTTCTGGTTACAGGGCGGCAGTTTTACCACTGTACCACCAGGGGCTCTTTTGGGACTGCACCCAGGGCACCAATTACCACTGGGATTATTTTGGTCTTTTTCTGCCACAGCCTTTCAATTTCCATTTGTAGATCTTTGTATTTGGTGATTTTTTCTATTTCTTTTTCTTCTATTCTGCTTTCCCCTGGTATTGCTATGTCGATTATTTTGTTTTTCTTTCTTCTCGACTACAGTTATGTCTGGTGTATTGTGTGGCAGATGTTTGTCTGTTTGTAGTCGGAAGTCCCATAATATTTTGACATCTTCATTTTCTTCAACTTTTTCAATTTTATGGTCCCACCAATTTTTGGCTACAGGTAGCTTGTATTTTTTGCAGATGTTCCAATGTATCATCCCTGCTACCTTGTCATGCCTTTGTTTGTAGTCAGTCTGTGCGATCTTTTTACAACAGCTGATTAGGTGGTCTACTGTTTCATCTGCTTCTTTACAAAGGCGGCACTTGCTGTTTGTGGTTGATTTTTCTACTTTTGCTCTTAGTGCCTGTTCTTGTGCAGCTAGTATTAAACCCTCTGTTTCTTTCTTTAAGTTGCCATTCTTAAACCATTGCCAGGTCTTGGTGATGTCTGATTTTCCACTTATATTGTGCAAATATTGACCACGCAGTGGCTTATTTTTCCATTTTTCTGCTCGGTTCTTGACCTGTTCTTTCTTGTAGGCCTGCTTTCTTTCATTGGTGTTGAATAGTTTCTCGTTATTGACCATTTTCAGTGCATCTTCTTCACTGTCCTTGATATATTCTTCAAGGCCTCTTTTCATTATTATTATTATTATTATTAATTCAGTTTCTAATATCCCTTCCAAATATGGCTCAGGGTGGTTTACACAGAGAAATAATACATAAATAAGATGGATCCCTGTCCCCAAAGGGCTCACAATCTAAAAAGAAACACAAGATAGACACCAGCAACAGTCACTGGAGGACTGTGCTGGGGGTGAATAGGGCCAGTTACTTCCCCCCTGCTAAATAGAGAGAATCACCACGTTAAAAGGTGCCTCTTTGCCAGGTTAGCAGGGGTTAATGCTTTGTTAGTGCACTAGCTCCATCTTCTAGTATGACTTTCTCCTTTTTTACAATTTCATTTGTTAGTTTTATTATTTTTCATATTTTTCAATTTGCTCTAAGACATCTTGGGGATCCTTTTGGGAATAAAAGGCAAGTACGCGTATTTTAAGTTAATGAATGCACTCACTGTAAAATGAAAATGGAGAACACTCTGCATCATCGTAGTAGCAGCTGACTTTCTTGTGGCCAGTAACCATATCAAACTGGTTACACAGGGTTTCAGAAATGAATGTTCAGCCAGTATGCCTGCAACCCATGTTTCCATGCTGCGGTGGCACACACTCAAAAGGGAATGCAGAATTTCATACAGCCCAGAGCGCTGGCTACAAAGGCAGCAGAAGCTTTTGGTCCGTAAAAAGGAGCCACAGTCTATTTCAACGCAGAGTGCATGGTCCAGTCAAACCACAAAGTCACCTCCCTGCCCAGAAACCAAGAGGCTTTCTAATGAGGCCACAGCTCACTAGCACATGCTTTGTATATACAAGGTCCCAAGTTGAGTACCCAGAATCTCTAGTTAAAAGATTCAGCTAGCAGGTGATGGGAAAAACCACTGCCTGGAGAGCAGCTGCCAGTCAGAGCAGAGTACACTGGGCTAAACTGACTGGAGGTCTTACTTAGTATAAGGCAGCTGCATATTGTTATGCTGCCTCCAGTGTAGTGGTGGAGGGAGGCTGGCGGCGCCTGTGTTCGGCTGCCACCATGGCCCCCCTGGCCCTGCCCCCACCCCCATGTCTGACATCAGACGCCGGGGGCCAGCTACCCACTCCCCCACGTCTGATGTCAGGCGTGGGGGCTCCTTCGTGACGAGAGTCATATTACTGGCAGATCTTGAAGACAAGTCTCAGTCCAGAGGAGATTTGCTCCCAGGAAATTTGCAAACAGATATCGAAAGAGTTTTGTAGGAGTTCAGCAGGAGATTGGTGGGGAACTCTGTGGGGAGGCACACAAGCGGCCCCCCTTCATCACAGAGGACACACACAGCAAGGATAAGGTGAGTACTACCCAACTTTTGTAATTTTCTTGGAAGACAAAGCTTAACACCTTTAATTAACCCTGTCAGATTCCAGGAGGCTCTTGGGGACATTCCTTACAAT
Organism: Hemicordylus capensis; assembly: GCF_027244095.1. NCBI lineage: Eukaryota > Metazoa > Chordata > Lepidosauria > Squamata > Cordylidae > Hemicordylus > Hemicordylus capensis. The sequence goes on along the minus strand of NC_069657.1, from coordinate 429,948,101 downwards.
CTGGTGGGCGTTTCTCCGACTCAGCTCGTGGAATCTTGGAACATCGAGACCACGAAAGTGTTAGATGAAATAGCTCCCAAGCACCTTAGTGTGTGGATCCCGGTTCCCTTGGTTTTCTTTGGAGCTTAGGGAGATGAAGCAAACCAAAAGACGCTTGGAACGTCGTTGGAAGAAAACTGGTGCCGAAGTTGACTGAATGCAATTACTTGCTTATATCTGGGTGTATTCTAGGATGATAAGAGCAGCCAAATCTCACTATTTCTCCGCTCTTATCGCATCAGCTGACTCTCGTCCAGCTGCCTTATTCCAAATTACCCACACCCTTCTTAGGAAAGTGGATCCAGTAGATGTTCAATCTGGCCGCTGTGATCAATTTGCTCGATTCTTTGCTGATAAAGTCACCCGCCTTTGGCTAGAGTTGGACTCTACTTCTATAGGATCAGATCAGATAGAGGAGATTCTGCCCTGTGATGTTACATGGGACAGCTTTGAGTTGGTCGAGGACATGAACACAATTCCTTTGAGTATGGGTGCGGCAACATGTTGCTTGGACCCTTGTCCCTCCTGGCTTGTTAGAACAGCCGGTGGGAATGTTAATTCTTGGCTACAGGAGGTGGTTAACTCTTCGTTATGTGAGGGTTTCATGCCAGCAGCCCTTAAAGAGGCAATAGTTTGCCCTCACTTGAAGAAACCCTCCCTGGACCCTGAGGTCCTTGACAACTACCTGTATAGGCCGATCTCCAATCTCCCTTTTTTAACAAAGGTGTTAGAGAGGGTTGTATGTGCCCAGCTCGAGAGAGTCTTAGAAGAAACTAAATTCTTATCAGTTGGGCTTCAGGCCTTGGCATAGCACAGAGACAGCACTGGTTGCTTTGGTAGATAACCTTCTTCGGGACCTTGATGAGGGTAGTGTCCCTCTCTTGGTCCTTTTAGATCTCTCAGCAGCTTTTGACACTATCGATCATGCTATCCTTCTCGACCACCTGCATGGGCTGGGTATCGGGGGCACTGTCTTACAGTGGTTCCGTTCTTACCTTAGCGGGCATGTCCAGTCGGTATGCATTGAGGATAGGTGCTCTGACCCATGGCCACTGCTTTATGGAGTTCCCCAGGGTTCAGTTCTTGCCCCTTTTTACCATCTATATGAAGCCGCTGGGTCAGGTCATTTCCCAGTTTGGGGTGATATTTCATCAATACGCTGATGATACTCAGCTATATATTGCCATCCCAGACCATTTTGGGGATGCTGTTTCTGTGCTTACCTGCTGCCAGGAAGCTATTAAGGTCTGGATGAATCAAAACAAGCTCAGACTGAATCCCACTAAGACTGAACTACTCTTACTCAGTCCTCGTACCGGCCAACAGCTGGATGTGAACCTTGTTTTAGATGGGGTGGTGCTGCCCTTGAAGGCGCTTGTACATGATTTGGGGGTCCTTTTGGACTCTCACCTCCTGCTTGAACAGAAGGTAGAGGCTGCAGCCAGAAGTGCCTTTGCCCAGCTCCATCTGATTCGTCAATTACGCCCTTGCCTTGATCAGCAAGCATTAATGACAGTGACCCATGCCCTTGTTATCTCCCGCCTAGATTATTGTAAGGCCCTCTATCTGGGGTTACCTTTGAGGACGATCAGAAAGCTACAACGGGTCCAGAATGCAGCAGCTCGTTTACTTATGGGTGCCAGAAAATATGACAGGGTAACACATCTCCTACAGTCATTGTACTGGTTGCCTATTTGCTTCCGAGTTCAATTTAAGGTCCTGGTTCTGACCTTCAAAGCCTTGCGGGGCCTGGTGCCTGTCTACCTACAGACCCACCTCTCCCATCCAGTCACATCCCGTCCAGTTAGATCAGCTCAGATGGCCCTTCTGTCGGTCCCTGATTTCCGAGATGTTCGGGGCTCTAGGACCCGTGAAAGGGCCTTTTCGGTTGCTGCCCCGCTCCTTTGGAACTCGCTCCCCCTACGGATCCGGCTAGCACCTTCCTTACCAATCTTCAAATCGCTATTGAAGACTTTTCTTTTTCGCCAGGCCTTTGCCCTGTAGTTCATTTTTCTGTTTTTTGGTAGTTACTTTAGTTCTTTAATAATTTTTAATTATTAATACAATGTAATTTTTAATGTTGCCTGTTTGCCTGTTGTTGTACACCGCCCAGAGTCTTTGGAGTGGGCGGTATATTAAATGTCTTAAATAAATAAATAAATAAATAAATATTAGCTGACAACTTCAAATGACCAAGTCCTATATATTCTTGATATTATCTATCTATCTATCTATCTATCTATCTATCTATCTATCTATCTATCTATCTATCATGTTTTTATACCACCTGATATGTAAATCTCTAGCCATGCAAACCAGTTCTGAAGGCAGAATGCCAGCAGGGGAGGGGGTGCTTCCCAGTGTATTGCACAGAGTGTCACGTATATGACTATCTGCCTGAGGGGCAGAAATCCTGAGTGTGCGCTTGGTGCAAAGAGCTCCTGGCTCTCAGGTAACAAGTTCATTCCCCCGAAGACAAGGTGGCTGACCTGGAGAAGCTCAGAGAGGCAGAGAGGTGTGTGGATGAGACCCTCAGGGATGTGATAGAGGCATCCCACTCCCAGGCTTATGGTGCTTCTGCTGTCATGGAGAATGAGGGTCTTAGGGAAGGAAGACATCGGTTTGAGGAAGAGCCGTAGCAGTGACCCCTTCCTTGGGTGGTGCGCCCATATCCTCTCACACAGAGGATACTCCTCCAGGGGGTGGGGGACGTCTCCTAGTAGTGGGTGATTCAATCATTAGGGGCAAAGAGAGATGGGTCTGTGACTCGCTTGCCAAAAAGGTCAAATGATGGTAAGGGAGATAGCACATGCCAACACCAGGTGAGGGACTCGGCATATAGGTGTCTTTTTACAATGCTAGAAGCCTCCGAGTGAAGATGGGTGAACTGGAGTGTTTGATTACTAATAAAAACATAGATATAATGGGTGTAACAGAAACCTGGTGGAATGATGAGGACCAGTGGGACACTGTTATTTCTGGATATGAACTCTAGAGAAGAGGCAGGGAGGGGAGGATTGCCGGAGGAGTAGCACTGTATATTTAAAAAGGGATAGATTCCAACCAGCTAGAAAACTTAGGTGGACCAGAGTCCTCCACAGAATCATTATGGGTGACAATATGAGGATTAAAAGGAAACGTGTTACTAGAGACGTGCTATTGCCCTCTGGATCAAAACGTTGAGAGTGACCTGGATTTGGAGAAGCAAATAAGAGAGGCATCAAAGAGAGACAGGGCAGTAATAATGGGTGACCAACTACCCACACAAAGAGACACTTCACATGATTAGTTTGGCCGCCCACCCAATTGGCCACCCACATGATTCCTGGCTCAATCATGGAGCCAGAAGGGGTGGCAGGGATAGGGGGCTGCCCAGCCCCTAGAATTGCCAGGATGCTCTGTGCAAGTGTGTGGGGCATTCTGGGGAGACCCCCGAGCCTGTGAGGCTTGTTGCAGCCTCCCGGTCGGGGGTCTCCTCACGAGTCACCTCGGCGTGACAGGGAGGCAGTTGGACACTCAGATGATGCGGGCATGAAAGCGATTATTTATTTATTTATTTATTGTTTAACATATTTTAATACCGCCCAAAACCTATGTCCCTTGGCGGTTTACAACAAAACAAAATAAACAACAGAAAAAAATTAAAACAGTTGAAATAAATGACAGCAAAAAATTAAAACATTACAACAATTTTAAATTTTAAAACAATGTTTTAAAACAATGTTAAAATGATTAAAACAGTATTTAATTAAAAACCTGGGTGAACAGATGTATCTTTAAATATTTTTTTTAAATTGTCAAAGATGGGGAGGCTCTTTTTTCAGCAGGGAGTACGTTCCAAGGCTTCGGAGCAGCAGTGGAGAAGGCCCGTCCCTGAGTAGTCACCATACGAACCAATGGGAAATACAGACAGACCTCTCTGGATTATCTCAATGGGCGATGGGGTTCATGATGAAGAAGATGTTCTCTTAAATACCCAGGGCCCAAGCTGTTTAGGGCTTTATTATTAAGGAGGATAAGGGGATTGCAAAGAAGCTGAATGAGTTCTTTGCATCCGTCTTCACGGCTGAGGATACTAATCATATACCCACTCCAGAACTGAGCTTCTCAGGCTTGTAGGCTGAAGAACTGGGCCAATCTAAGGTGACGAGAGACATGTTCTAAACTGTCTTGAAAACTAAAGATTAACAAATTGTCAAGGCCAGATGGCATCCACCCAAGAGTTCTGAAGGAACTCAAATGTGAAGTTGCTGATCTCCTAGCAAAAAAAGTAGTTTGTCCCTACAGTCAGGCTCTGTACCAGAGGACTGGAAAGTAGTTAATGTAACTCTGATTTTCAAAAATGAATCCAGGGGGGATCCGGGAAACTACAGGCTGGTTACTTTAACTTCTGTGCCGGATAAATTGATGGAAAGCATACTGAAGGACAAAACTGTTAAACATATAGAAGAACAGGCCTTGCTGAAAGAGAACCAGTATGGCTTTTGAAAGCCCACGTTTTCCCTCACTAACCCTTTGGAGCTCTTTGAGAGTGTCAACTGGCATGTGGATAAAGGTGAACTGGTTGACATAGTACACTTGGACTTCCAAAAAGCTTTTGACAAAGTTCCCCACCAAAAGCTCTTGACTTAGTGGTCATGAGATAAGGGGACAGGTTCATGTGTGGATTGGTAAATGATTGAAGGACAGGAATGAGATGGTAGGAATAAATGGACAATTTTCACAATGGAGCGAAGTAAGAAGTGGGGTCCCTAGGGATCATTACTGGGACCAGCGCTCTTGTTCATAAATGATCTATAAGTTTGGGTAAGCAACAAAGTGGCCTATTTTCAGATGACACTAAACTATTTAGGATAGTGAAATCCACAACAGATTGGGAGGAACTCCCAAAAGATACCTCCAAACTGGAGGAGTGGGCAACAAAATGACAAATGTGGTTCAGTGTAAGCAAGTGTAAAGTGATACAGTACATAATTGTGGGGGGGGGGGGGACAACTTCACATATATGCTAATGGTGCAAAAACTCCAACTTCACATATACACTGTCGGTGACTCACCAGGATTGGGATCTTGGGGTGGTGGTGGACAGCTCATTGAAAGTGTTGAGTCAGCGTGCGGCAGCTGTGAAAAAGGCCAATTCCATGCTAGGGATCATTAGGAAGGAGATTGAAAATAAAACGGCTAACATTATAATGCCCTTATACAAAACGATGGTGCGGCCACATCTGGATCACTGCGTGCAGTTTTGGTCACAGTATCTTAAGAAGGATATTGTAGAACTGGAAAAGGTGCAGAAGAAGGCAACCAAAATGATCAAGGGCCTGGAGCATCTTCCTTATGAGGCTGCATTACAGCATCTGGGGCTCTTTACTCTGGAAAAGAGGCGACTAAGGGGAGATATGATCAAGGTGTATAAAATTATGCATGGAGTTGAGAGGGTGGACAGAGAGAAATTTTTCTCCCTCTCTCACAACACTAGAACCAGGGGTAATCCCATGAAACAGAAGGTCGGGAAATTTAGGATGGACAAAAGGAAGTACTTTTTCACACAGCACATCATTAATCTATGCAATTCTTTGCCATTGGATGTGGTGATGGACACCAGCTTGGAAGGCTTTAAAGAGGACTTGGACAAATTCATGGAGGACAGGTCTATCAATGGCTACTAGTCACCTCCAGCCTTATTGGCACAATGCCTCTTAATACTAGTTGAAGAGAGGCAACAGTGGGAGAGAGGGCATACCTTCACCTCTTGCCTGTGGGCTCCCCAGAGGCATCTGATAGGCCTCTGTGTGAAACAGGATGCTGGACTAGGTAGGCCTTGGACCTGATTCAGCAGAGTTGTTCTTATGGTCTAAGTACACTAACAATTCACTACAGCAGTACTAAAAGATAACACAGTCTTCCTAGCAACTGCTAAGTCAATTATTGCATGTAGGGAGACGAGAACAAGGGATTCCTGTTGAAACTTAACGGGATATTAATGGGTTCAAGAAATGTTGGCTCAGTTCACCAGCCAGACAAAAATATTTTACTCATCAGACCGTTCCTCGAGATATGTTGATACATACTTATCAGGATTTCCCCCCACTTGTCAGGCATCATATTTCACTCGTCACAAACTAGTAGACAAATGGATTTCCTGAGCCCTGCTCAGACCTGTCAACAAAAGGACCAAACTACTATGGTATGTGAGAGATACTGTAGGGGTCTGTTCAGCGTGAAGCTAAAATGTACAAGATAAGCACAGTGATTGTTCACATCAGCAACAATTAGCAATGTCTGAGCTAAATTACTTAACATATGCAGTGAGATAGGAAACAACTGTCTTTGGAGAAGCCCAACTGGATAGTGGTTTCCTATCTTGCTGCATACTTAAGCAATTCAGCCAGGAAGACTACACAATCAATCACCAATTATTATTGGTCTACATCCTGTCCAATGTTCTTATTTTTTTCAACTGTTTGGGGAATGAGTTTTGCGCTGGGTGGCATTATCAAGGCAGTGTGTGCATGCACATTCAGAAGGGGACCTTCCTCATTCAACCTGAGCAAGATCTAAAATTAACTGAGTGAATATCAAAAATGTGTGAGCACTCTCACACGGCTTAGAGGGAACACTACTACTTTTGTGCTACTGTAATGCTGTTGCATAATGGCATGTCTGTTCAGGACTAGTGCTTGCAGTAGCAGAAGATGTTGACATGTTGCATGACACATTGTGAACAAGTTGCACAATGCACTGCAGAACAGGTTGCACAATACTTTACACAATGTGTTGTGCAACTAACTCTGCATGTGTCTTGGGGAAGGCCTTCCAGCAGTGCTTGCACAACATTGCAGGGCAATGCAATTTTGCACAGTTCTGCAAACTTCTTAAGTGCATGCAACTTCTCTTTGTGCGTTAGTGCAACATTAGTCTGGATAGCAGCCTCTGATATTGCTCGAGCCAGTGTGTAGGTGTGTATTCATGACTTTTCATAGAAACCAAATAAACTCACCTCCTTCCGCAGAGCAGTACAGCAGCTCCACTGGGAGCTTTTACAGGGAAAGCAGGATGGATGAATTGGTGGATGAACAGTCAGTGGATGAATTGCAGCCATGGCAGATACGCTTGTTGCATTCACACATTAACAAGTTTAACACACCTTAGTACACCTAGAAAAATTAACCCGCGAAGTGTCCCTGAAGCATGAATCTAATCTGGCCTGCAGTGAACACAGAGCAAGCAAAGCTGCAGGCCGGTTGGTCAGTCGGCTGGCAAATTTGGAAAATTCTGGTGGCGGGGACTGGGAGGAAGAAGAGAATTGAAGTGAGGGGGAGATTTTGCCGACAGGGATGTGAGCCGCCCCTGCAAAGGCGGGTGCGAGCATTAGCCACGTGCAGTGTGTCTAAAACTCGTGTCCCAAGCTTGTCTCCTCCGATTACAGGAGTAGGCGTTAGGGGCGCCTGGTGACAAAGGGAGCTTTAGTGAAGCCTGCCCAGCTGACAGCCCCGAGACGTCACCTTCTGACCTAGAAGAGGCAGCTTGCCTGGAGGAACGGAGCGATAAATACCAGGCGGCTTGGCCAGAAGCAGCCGGCGGCCAACCAGAGCAAGAGCGAGCGTGAGAGCCGCGCGAGATCCCAAGCCAGCCAGAGGCCCCCACTCCCTACCACACCGCCGATCAGCAACCTGCTCGCACCTGCAAAAGTTGGCCCAGCTTCCCCTGCAGCAGCAGCAGCCCCGATCCTCCGCGCCAGGCATCCTCTTGGGTGCACCTGTTTGCTCCGTGCGCCGCCCTATGCCCGAGCGGGCCACCCGCGCAAAGACGGCTCCCTCTGCCTCCCCTCTTGGGAAAGTGTTCCTGAAGATCGTCCCGCAGCAGTAGCTGCACAGAGCTCTCGCGCGCGCCCGGTGCGCCTCGGTCCAATTCTCTGCGGGAATCCATTCCAGGCTCTCCCGTCCCTAGGGGGATCCCAGCACCGAGTCGCCGCCCTCGCCCATCGCACCCTTCGCACGTGCTGCTTTTGCCATGTCGCAGCGGCTGGATTTGCAGAGCTTCCAGAACGGGGACGTGCATCCCAGCCGCCTCAAAGGTTTCGGGGAGCTACTGCCCGGCAGCGAGCTGTGGAGGCCCCCGAAGCACGACCCTGCGCCGCTGGAGCAAGAAGGCGGCGAGGAAGCGAGGGACCCCTTGCCCGCTCTCGAGGCCGCCTACGCCTCCATCCTGCAAGGGCTGGGCGAGAACCCCGGCCGGCAAGGGCTCCTGCTCACGCCGCTCAGGGCTGCCAAGGCCATGCAGTTTCTCACCAAAGGCTACCAGGAATGCGTCGGAGGTGAGTCTCCGGATGGCTCCAGTCAGTTGGAGCTGGTTTGTTTATAATAATAATAATAATAATAATAATAATAATAATAATAATAATAATAGGGGAGGGTGGTGGTGGTACGATCCTGTTAAAGTATCACAGCGGGGGGGGGGGGGAACTAAGCGGATGGAGGAGAGGTCTATCCATGGCTACTAGTCTGGTAGCTGCGGGCCACCTCCAGCTTCAGAGGGAAAATGCCTCTCGATACCAGTTGCAGGGAAGCAACAGCAGGAGAGAGGGCATGCCCTCACTTCTTTCCTGTGGGCTTCTCAGAGGCATCTGGTGGGCCACTGTGTGAAGCAGGATGCAGGCCTAGATAGGCGTTGGGCTTGATAAGAACATAAGAAGAGCCCTGCTGGATCAGGCCCAAGGCCCATCTAGTCCAGCATTCTGTTTCACACAGTGGCCCACCAGATGCCACTGGGAGCCCACAGGCAGGAGTTGAGGGCATGCCCTCTCTCCTGCTGCTGCTCCCCTGCGACTGGTACTCAGAGGCATCCTGCCTTTGAGCCTGGAGGTGGCCAATAGCCCTCCAACTAGTAGCCGTTGATAGACCTCTCCTTCATGAAGTTATCCAAGCCCCTCTTATAGCCATCCAGGTTGTTGGCTGTCACCACATCTCGTGGCAGAGAATTCCACAAGTTGATTATGCATTGTGTGAAAATGTACTTCCGTTTGTTCAGGAGGGTTTGTCCAGCAGGGCTGTTCTTATGTTTGGATGCTTAAATAGCCCCACTAAAGATTAGACTAAGCTAAAACTGCCTGTCAGCCCAATCCAATACTTGACCCTCGTCTTGAGCAAAGAGGTATGTTTAAAGTGGTAATTATCTTATATTTAGCAGGGGGAGGGCAACTGTCACTATTGAACCTCAGTTTCCCAGACTGTGGGAAACACCTACATCAGGCAGCAGCGATATAGGAAGATGTTGAAAGGCATCATCTCATATTGCGCGGGTGGAGGCAATGGTAAATCCCTCCTGTATTCTACCAAAGACAACCACAGGGCTCTGTGGGTGCCAGGAGTTGACAATGACTCGAACCACTCTGAGAACATTTTTTTGTTACAAAGTCGTATATAAATATTTGCTATTATAATAATAAAGCAAAACAAGAGACAAAATCTCAGGGTACTATTGATGTGAACATGGTTCGTCCCTGGGTCCACCTCTTAGTCAATCAAACAGACTCAGTGGGAATCATTTTAGAGGCTTTATTGCCACTGCAGTTTAGCAATAGGTAATCGATAGGCTCACGCTCTCAAACCGATTACAGTTTGGTTATAGGTTCATCTTACATTTATACAATCTAATGATGCTGACACCCTAGACACAGTGCACGTGGCAATAAAATGGTGGTCTAAGTATCTAGTACGCATGCGAATGATTCATTGTTCATCTGGTGATTACTCCTTATTTGGTTATATCCTGTTTTCTGGCAGTGGGGACCTTAGCTGTCTTAGCAAGTATCATAGATACATTTTAGCTCGATAGAGATAATGACGCCAATCATGAGAGGCAGTGATGTCCCGGAGCTGGGCTGGGGTTACTTTAAGTTAGAATGAGGTATTCTGGGCAAACAAGGAGTTTCTTTGGTTTTCTAAACACATCACTATGAAACATTTATTTGATCCCAATGTGTTTCAACTGCAAAAGGCTCTCTTCAGGGGCAGCAATGTATAGTGTCAATGTATAGATATAGAGAGGGAGGGGCTTGGTGCGTGACATCAGTGTCATCGACCCTTTAGGGAACAGTGACCACAGCGCCATCAAATTCAGCATACATGCGGGGAGAGAATCACCAAGGATGTCTAACACAGACATTTTGAATTTCAGAAGAGGAAACTTCTCCAAAATGAGGAGTATGGTGAAAAGAAAGCTGAGGGGGGAAATCAGGAGAGTCACTTCGCTCCAGAGTGCATGGAATTTACTCAAAACCACAATACTAGAAGCCCAGTTAGATTGTATACCCAAAAGGAGGAAAGGTTCCACTAAGTCCAGGAGGATGCCAGCATGGCTTAGAGGTACCGTCAAGGAAGCCATAAAAGGTAAGAAGACTTCCTTCCGAAATTGGAAGGCCTGTCCAAACGAAGAGGACAGAAAGGAACACAAACTCTGGCAAAAGAAATGCAAGGTGACAATAAGGGAGGCAAAAAGAGAGTTTGAGAAACATTTAGCCAAAAGTATCAAGGGGAATAACAAAAACTTCTTCAAGTACATCAGAAGCAGGAAACCTGCCAGGGAGGCAGTTGGACCATTAGACAATGAGGGAGTGAAAGGGATTATTAAGCAGGATATGGAGGTTGCAGAGAAGCTGAATGAGTTCTTTGCATCTGTCTTCATGGCAGAGGATACTGAGCATATACCTGTTCCTTAACCAGGCTTTTTAGGGATGGAGGCTAGAGAGCTGAGTCAGATAGAAGTGACAAGGGATGATGTTCTAAACTGTCTGGAAAAACTGAAAGCTAACAAATCATCAGGGCCGGATGGCATCCATCCTAGAGTCCTCAAAGAACTCAAATGTGAAATTGCTGATCTCCTTGCTAAAATATTTAACTTATCCCTGCATTCGTTCTCTGTACCAGAGGACTGGAAAGTAGCAAATGTAACACTGATTTTCAAGAAGGGATCCAGGGGCGATCTGGGAAATTACAGGCCGGTTAGCCTAACGTACGTTCCAGGCAAATTGATGGAAAGCATCCTCAAGGATAAAATTGTAAAGCACCTAGAAGAACAGGCCTTGCTGGGAGTGAGCCAGCATGGCTTCCGCAAAGGTAAATCTTGCCTCACCAACCTTTTGAACTTCTTTGAGAGTGTCAACGAGTGTGTGGATCAAGGTGATCCAGTTGACATAGTCTACACGGACTTCCAAAAAGCTTTTGACAAAGTTCCTCATCAAAGGCTCCTGAGGAAACTTAGCTGTCATGGGATAAGGGGACAAGTACATGTGTGGATTGCTAACTGGTTGAAAGACAGGAAACAGAGGGTAGGTATAAATGGAGAGTTTTCACAATGGAGGGAAGTCAGAAGTAGGGTCCCCCAGGGATCTGTACTGGGACAGGTGCTTTTTAATTTATTCATAAATGATCTAGAAGCAGGGGTAAGCAGCGATGTGGCCAAATTTGCAGATGATACCAAACTCTTCCGGGTAGTGAAATCCCAAACGGATTGTGAGGAGCTCCAAAAGGATCTCTCCAAACTGGGGGAGTGGGCGACAAAATGGCAAATGCGGTTCAGTGTTAGCAAGTGTAAAGTGATGCACATTGGGACGAAAAACCCCAACTTCAAGTATATGCTGATGGGATCCGAGCTGTCGGTGACGGACCAGGAGAGGGATCTTGGGGTTGTGGTTGACAGCTTGTTGAAAGTGTCGACTCAATGTGCAGCAGCTGTGAAAAAGGCAAATTCCATGCTAGGGATCTTTAAAAAGGGGATTGAAAATAAAACGGCTAACATTATAATGCCCTTATACAAAAATATGGTGCGACCACACTTGGAGTACTGTGTACAATTCTGGTCACCACATCTTAAAAAGGACATTGTTGAACTGGAGAAGGTACAGAAGAGGGCAACCAAGATGATAAGGGGCCTAGAGCACCTTTCTTATGAGGCAAGACTACAACACCTGGGGCTTTTTACTTTAGAAAAAAGACGACTGCGGGGAGACATGATAGAGGTCTATAAAATCATGCATGGTGTGGAGAAAGTGGAGAGAGAGAAATTCTTTTCCCTTTCACACAACACTAGAACCAGGGGTCACTCCATGAAACTGATTGCCAGGAAGTCTAGGACCAACAAACGGAAGTACTTTTTCACACAACGCATGATCCACTTGTGGAACTCTCTGCCACAGGATGTGGTGACAGCCAACAACCTGGATGGCTTTAAGAGGAGTCTGAATAACTTTATGGAGGAGAGATCTATCATCGGCTACTAGTTGGAGGGCTATAGGCCACCTCCAGCCTCAACGGCAGAATGCCTCTGAGTACCAGTTGCAGGGGAGTAATGGCAGGTGAGAGGGCATGCCCTCAACTCCTGTCTGTGGCTTCCAGCAGCATCTGGTGGGCCACTGTGCGAAACAGCATGCTGGACTAGATGGGCCTTGGGCCTGATCCAGCAGGGCTGTTCTTATGTTCCAAAGAGAATTCTACAAGTAACAAGTACAAGTACTCAGGGGAGGGCTGGTGGGGGTGGGAGCCCCCCCCCCCCATCGCAGCCGTATCAGCCAGGGGCTGATACCTTTTGACTACCCTCCCGCCCGATCAAGGTTGACTCAGCCCGATCAAGGTTGACTCAGCCTTCCATCCTTCCGAGGTCGGTAAAATGAGTACCCAGAATGTTGGTCTCTTTACAAAATCATTGTAAACCACTTAGAGAGCTCTGGCTATAGAGCGGTATATAAATGTAAGTGCTATTGCTATTGCTATCTATCTTTACAGAAGCCCCCCTGTCCCCCCTTGCCCTTTTCTGGTAAAGGTGAATTCTCACTGGAGTCATCTTTACCAGTACACCTCTGAGCCCTTTCGAACCAGCTTGGTTTGAACCCAAACCGTGTCCAGTTTGATGGTGCACGGGACCGGACTGGGTCAGCTTGAATCTAGTATGGATTCGAGCCAAACTGGCTTTTCTGTTTTGTGCCCTTCCCTAATAGGAAACTATGGGGGAACTCAAAACACCCCATTGTTCCCCTTGGGTGGCTCCGAAGGACACCAAAGTGGGTTGTGTGATAGGGCATAATGGATGTGACCTACCACCCAACCCACTAAAGCAATGGGTAAGTGGGCAATTTTTTTTAACCTTTCCCTAAAAGAGCCAGCATGGTGTAGTGGTTAGAGGATTAGACTAGGACCAGGAAGACTCATGTTCGAATCCCCATTCAACCATGAAACTCACTGGGTGACTCTGGGCCAGTCATGTATATCTCAGCCTAACCTACCTTACAGGGTTGTTGTGATGATACAAATAACCATGTACTGAGCTCCTCGTAGGAAGAGCGAGATATAAGTGTAAAATAAAAATAAAACCCTATAAGATCCTATGGAGGTTTTGGGGAAAGGTTAAACATTTGTTAAAAATAGCCTGCTTGCCCATTTCTTTTGTGGGGTAGGTTGTAGGTAGCACCCATCATGCCCTACCAGACAACCCACTTTGGTGTCCCTGGGAGCTACCCTTGGGGAACAAAGGCATATTTCGAGTTTCTCCATTGTTCCCTATGGCCGAAACACTCAAAGCAAGCATTTTGAGTTTTGTTCTGTTGAAACAACTGGCTTGACTGCTGCTTTGATGAAATGCTTGGGCCATTTGCGTTTTATTTAAGAGTTCGAAACAAAATGCAAAATCCATTCTGTATACATCCCTAATCTGCTTTACAAATTTTAAAAAGTTCTTGGTTTGGTAATCCAAGCACGGATCTCCCATGTCACAAGTAGTTTGAACCAGAAATGCCTTCTGTTGTCTGTGGCAAGGAAGGCTATTCATATTTTATTTTATTTTATTTATCAAATTTGTACACCACCCCAAACATTCGTCTCTGGGCGGTTAACAATAGCATAAAACAAGTTAAAAACATATACAAAAAACTTAAAATAATTTAAAAATTTAAAAATAAACCAGAGATTAAAACCTAAACAATTTAGGAAGCTATAAATAAATAGCTAAATATGTGTTCTTTGCTATGACTGGAAGTATCTCCTCCTTGAAACCTCCATCATTACAGACACTTTGGAAACTGCCAAGGAAAGGGTGCTATACAAATCCATAACATAAAGAAAAATAGAATAAATATTGCCTCCTATATACAGTCTGACTTGCATTTTGCTAAGATGGTAGCTATGGTTATGAGATAAACCTCTGTGTATTGACTATTAGGTGTAAAACTGTCCAGTTTTTTTTAATGTATTCAGGATGTCTGCTTGGGCTGTACATGTGCTACATGTCAGTGTTCAAGGTGGCTTGGCGTTAATATATGGTGGAAGAGCAGGTTGTGCCAGACAAAAAGAAGATCATTTAAAAATCAAATGTAGAGTCCAGCCTTCATGGTATAGTGTAGAATTTCCTTTTTCAAACAAGTGTACCACTTCTGCTGCAGACCTTCAGCTCAGGCACCCCCTTGGAGATTTTGTGTACACGTGCACAAATTTAAATTGGCTGTTAGGTGGATTGGCTGTTGGAGTGACAGCCAATCCACCTTTTCACTCAAATAAAAGAACACAGCCACAATCAATATAATTATCTGCTTGTAACAAGGGAGTTACTAAAGGTCCCCCGCCCAACCAAGATTACCCTCCATCCACCCACAACCAAAGACTACTAATTTTATGAACATTTCCATACCCCTTTTCAACACATGTTTAGCCCAGACTTAAAGTAAAGTCTGAGCTAAACATCCCATCAAAGCATACCATCATTAACCCTCTGCTGTGTTCACGCTTAGAGAACTAAGGGGCAAGAACTGATTCAGAATGAATGAATCGAGAATAAAACGATGTGAGTTTGTTTACTCAGTGCCCAGAAGGTCAGTTTTAGTTATACTGGAAGATAATTTGTTGCCCACTCCCTGATTTCAGCATGCGTATCCCGACTTGTGTTTATATTTACTCCCGAAAGCCGGTGTGAAAGCATATTGGTCTTGGACCTAGGTTTAAAGCCTTTTTTCAGCTATGAATCATTGAATGATTTTGGATGTCACTCCCACCACCCAGCCTTTTTTTTCTGTCTGAAAATGGAAATAGTGACAGCTGCATCAAATGTTCCCTTGTTTCATTTTTTGAAGTGAAAGATTGGCTGAGCTGAAATGATTGCAACCCCTCCTAACAACAGTTTATCTTTATTTATTCCCATTCTCTCTCTGCTTCTGCTTCAGTACCATTTCCCTCCTGAATATTCTTCCTAGAAATAGTCTCATGGGGTATCCCAGTCAGAGATTACATGTGGAATGTGACAACTTCATAGTGCTATGTAGTGATCAAATTTGGCTGCAGAACAATGTCATTGAGGGCCAATAAATAGAGGTATGCAATAGAACCGGTTCTGCACATCCCTACCAATAAAGCCAACCAAGGGTGAGAGCAATGCTTCCTAGATCAGCGTTGTCCTCAATCTGAATGGACAGCTCCGAACTTTCACTTTTAGTCCCCCCGCCCTCACCATCAAAAGGGAAGGTGCTTTACTGGTGCCAAAAGTGCCCATGAAAACCACTTCCCATTTTTCGCCTTGATCTAGAAATAACAGTGGCTTGATGAATTAAGATGAGAAAAGGCTTTGCAAATTGAAATGGTATATCTGTATATGTAAGGAAGGGACTGTCTCTCCCCAAAGTTCCCTGAATACCTAGAATTTGAAATGGCTGTGATTTGAATTTAACTCCTATTCATTATTAGATTTCCCACACTTTATTGTATCAGACTTCTTGGAGGCTTTCTTCACCTGGCTTTTTCACCTTTCTTCCATCTTCTTCCTGGTGGCCATTTGGAACACAGATGCTGTGAAGAGCAGAGTTATAACTCCTTTCTGACATTTTCTCTCATTGTATATAGCTCAGTAGAATCTGCATTGGGTCAGTCAAAATAGCATATTCCACTACATTTTTAGCATATCTTATGATATCTGCCCCAAAATTTACATCCTGGGACAAGCCGACCAACAATGAAAGTACGAAATAAATCCACCCCCCCGCCACACACCCCTCAGTTCTTTTCCAGTGTCTGGGATATTTCTTGGACATATGACTGGGGCACAAATACCAATGTGCCAAAAATTTTAAGGATATCTTAGAAGTGTTAAGTATTTGTAAATGTAGAATATCAACACTTGCAATTCAGCAGGTCCCAAATGATGAGAGTTTTACCACATACCTCACTGGTAACAGGATCAGACTTTTGCATGAAAGAAACATGATAAGATGTTAAAGGGCTGGGCTCTAAGCCTGCAGTTTACTTCTTATTGCTAATACACAATGCAAACTATTTTTCAGTGTCTATCAAGAAAGTCTTGAATTATCAGTTTTCACCCTTGACCATCTCTTCATCAGTGAAAAGTCTACAGAATCCTGATTAACTATAAAACTCAAAAACGTGCACATTCTCCGCAGTAAAAGTTGACCCAGCAAGTTGTGTCTCATTATTTATTTTATATATCTTTATTCTTTACAATCAGTGCTCTAATAACACAGCAAATATAAATTCTTCTGACAGTTTCACTCCAGAATCTCATTAATCGCTACTTATATTCAGTTTCTTTTTTTCTTTACTTTGCTGCTGCCCAGAAGCATATTGCTTAGAAATACTGTTAAAACCATTATCTTGTACCCGGGATGCCTGGATTATTTCTATGATGCATTCATTCATTACCAGCTGGGAACTGTTTTTATTTTAATTAATTAATTAATTAATTAATTAATTAATTTTAATATGAGAGAACAGGGTTTATAGATCAGTAGAAGTTGAAAACTGACATATGTAATATGTTCCAAATCCATATGCACCTTTCGATATATAAACACAATCCTTGTTTCAAAGCGTAGAGTTTGAGGTGGAATGTGGCTGAGGAACATGAAATGGGAGAGAGCACAATGAAATGCTCACTCGATGGCACAACTTTCCTTTTCCCCTTTAAGACTAGAATAGTCCCCTTCCCTAAACCAGGACTGGAAAATCCGCAAGCATTTTGCCAGGCTCTTAAAGATGTGACATTGGAACCTAGAAATTTAGATATTTTTGCAGCTCCCTACAGGGCTTGGCTTCTAGGAATTTGAAATGTTTTTCCAAGCCTGCCCCAACTTTTTTTTAACTTAATCTCGGCTAAAGATCTCCTGTCTGTTAATACTTATGCTGTGTTTTAGATGGGAAAGGTTCATTATTTCCCCTTCATTTTCCTGAGTGGCTTCCATTTTGTCTTTTCAGACATACTCAATGATGCAGTTTTCGATGAGGACCATGATGAGATGGTGATCGTGAAAGACATTGATATGTTTTCCCTTTGTGAACATCACTTGGTACCTTTCTTTGGCAAGGTATTGTTCTCCTGAGATATCTTAATATCTCATTGCTATCTAAGGTAGCAGTGGCCAGTCTCTTCAGACATGTGGGAGAATGGGACTGGATATTCCTCAGCCAAGTTGCTTTAGACTTGAGAGCTTCTCTGTGAAACCATGACATAATTACCCAGCCCCAAGATCTTGGCCTAGAGACTGATGAGCTTCTTCACCCCTGGCTAGTAGACTTCCTTCCCATTGGGCAATGGTAGATTGTCCCAGAGGTGTCTGCACCATGCCCCGGAGGAGAGGAGTGCTCACTGGCCAAAGAAGAAATATTGCATGGCTGTTACCCATGATGCACTGTTTTGGACCAGTTTGCTCTCTCCTTCAAGAATTCTAAGATTTCTTTATGTTTCAGAGTTTTTTGGATAACAACAACTTTTGCAGGCTGGACTTCAGTTAGCTGAAATCCATCATGCAAACTTGGACTGTAGTAAGCTATGAACTTAGCAACAGAAGTGAAGAAGTATCCCCACCCCACCCTGCCAACCCCTGCAGTTAGATTTGACATCTTGGTTTCAATCAGGGTGGGACCAGGATCCAAGAGCATCCCCATAAGAAGATAAGAACAGCCCTGCTGGATCAGGCCCAAGGCCCATCTAGTCCAGCATCCTGTTTCACACAATGCCCACCAGATGCCGCTGGAAGACTACAGGCAGGAGTTGAGGGCATGCCCTCTCTCCTGCTATTACTCCCCTGCACCTGGAACTCAGAGGCATCCTGCCTTTGAGGCTGGAGGTGGCCTATAGCCCTCTGACTAGTAGCCGTTGATAGACCTCTCATAAGAACATAAGAACAGCCCTGCTGGATCAGGCCCAAGGCCCATCCAGTCCAGCATCCTGTTTCACACAATGGCCCGCCAGATGCCGCTGGAAGCCTACAGGCAGGAGTTGAGGGCATGCCCTCTCTCCTGCCATTACTCCCCTGCAACTGGTACTCAGAGGCATTCTGCCGTTGAGGCTGGAGGTGGCCTATAGCCCTCCAGCTAGTAGCCGATGATAGACCTCTCCTCCATAAAGTTATTCAGACTCCTCTTAAAGCCATCCAGGTTGCTGGCTGTCACCACATCTCGTGGCAGAGAATCCCAGATGTTGATTATGCGTTGTATGAAAAAGTACTTCCATTTGTTGGTCCTAGATTTCCTGGCAATCAATTTCATGGGATGACCCCTGGTTCTAGTGTTATGTGAGAGGGAGAACAATTTCTCTCTATCCACTTTCTCCACACTATGCATGATTTTATAAATCTCTATCATGTTTCCCAACAGTCGTCTTTTTTCTAAACTAAAAAGCCCCAGGTGTCGTAGCCTTGCCTCATAAGAAAGGTGCTCTAGGCCCCGATCATCTTGGTTGCCCTCTTCTTCACCTTTTCCAGTTCTACAATGTCCTTTTTTAGATGTGGTGACCAGAATTGTGCGCAGTTCTGCAGGTATGGCCGCATCATCATTTTGTATAAGGGCATTATAATATTAGCAGTTTTATTTTCAGTCCCCTTCCTAATGATCCCTAGCATGGAACTGGCCTTTTTCACAGCTGCCGCACATTGAGTCGACACTGTTCAGCTTTGGGGAGGAGGAATTCTCCAAAGTGCCCTTTCTACTCTCTCACAGTGGATTATAGGTGCGGGCGTTGCCTCAGAGTTGGGGAAGGAAGGAAGTTTGTTCACTCCCTGCCTTCCCCTATCAGTGGGAACCAAAAGCCTGAGCCCCTCTCCGGGAGATTGTCAGGCCCACAAACCCCTTCCCGACTGATCTGCTCATTCTCAGCAGCCTCTGCCTTAAATAAATCCCTGCATCTCAGACACTCCACCCTCCACCCTGCTTTTGGCCGGCTCCGTCTTCCCTGGCCAGGCACATGTCCTGGGCACCCAATCCCTGGCTTCCACAGGGGGCTCATTCCCCAACTGTCGTAAATCTGCTAGTTCGGCTAACCCAACAGGATTTACAACCCCCTTCAGTACTCCGCCTGTGAGTTAACAGAAAGTAGCAGCGAAGCTACATGAAGGAAAATAAAAGGCTCACAAAGAAAATAGTAAATGAATTAAGTCCCCTGAACTGAACTAGGTACCCCCCTCTAACAATAAATGAGTAATAACTGAAAAGAAAACACAGAGCAAGGATTGAAAAAAGAATGAAGGACACCAGAACAAGGAATTAACGGAACAAAGTAGGAAAGCACAAACAAGGGCAAACTGGAACTCGGAAAAGTTGGGAATTCAAAATAGCACATGGTCTGCAGTCAGCGAAAGTTGCTAACAGCATCTGAGCAATTGACAGACTGCTAAATATATATGGCTCAAGAGAACCAGCAGCCAATCAGGCTTCCCTGAGTCAGCACTTCTGCTTCCTCTCTTGTGATCTCCTGCGCCTGCGTGACTGCCACTGAGCTTCCCTCTTGAGACATCTTCTCAAGACAGGTGAAATCCCAGCTGCTGCCTCCTCATCAGAAATCATGTCTGGCAGCTGTTCCGAATCCTCAGCTCCAGAGTCTGGTCTCCCTGCCAAATCTTGTTGCTGTGCCTCTGAGCCCTCACTAGCAGGCAAATCCTCCCATTCCTGCTCTGACTCTTCTGAGTCAGAAGTCTGAGTCATGACACCAACTCCACCCCCTGCCTTATCATTCCTCCAGCTGCTTGTAGCTGTGGGGCTACTTTCCTGGCTAGTCCCTCTCCACCAATCTGCTGCCTCTTGGACGACTCCTGCCCATCCTCCAGCAGCTGTGGCAGGTCTCTCTGAATCCTCTCTGGCTTCTGAGAGGTAATTGCTGGGGCTGTTCTGGCATCTGGAGCCCCCGGCTTCTCTCGGCACTCTACCGGCTGGCTGGGCACACCTCTCTGTCTCAGGGAGGAGGGGAGGAAACCCCGACAGATGATTTTAACAAGCTGTCCAACACGACCACAAGATCCCTCTCCTGGTCAGTTCAGCTCAGATCCCATCAACATATTGGGATTTTTCATTGGGGTTTTTTGTCCCAATGTGCATCACTTTACACTTGCCAACATTGAACTGCATTTGCCATTTTGTCGCTCACTCACCCAGTTTGGAGAGATCCTTTTAGAGCTCCTCACAATCCATTTTGGATTTCACTACCCGGAAGAGTTTGGTATCATCTGCAAATTTTTGTCTTAATGAGTGTTTTATTTTGTTTTTATTTTGTTGTAAACCGCCCAGAGACTAAGTTTTGGGTGGTATAAAAATGTAATAATAATAATAATAATAATAATAATAATAATAATAATAAATTTGACCATCTCACTGCTTACCGCTACTTCTAGATCATTTATGAATAAATTAAAAAGCACCAGTCCCAGTACAGATCCCTGGGGGACCCCACTTCTTATTTCCCTCCATTGTGAAAACTCTCCATTTATCCTTACCCTCTGTTTCCTGTCCTTCAACCAGTTAGCAATCCACACATGTACTATTCGTATTTGTATTGGTTTATTTCACATACACACATGTACTTGTCCTTTTATCCCATGACTGCTAAGTTTTCTCAAGAGTCTTTGAAGAGGAACTTTGCTGAAAGTTTTTTAGAAGTCCAGGTATACTATGTCAACTGGATCACCTTGATCCACACACTTGTTGACACTCTCAAAGAACTCCAAAAGCTTGGTCAGGCAAGATTTACCTTTGCAGAAGCCATGCTGGTTCTCTCCCAGCAGGGCCTGTTCTTCTATGTGCTTTACAATTTTATCCTTGAGGATGTTTTCCATTAATTTGACTGGAACGGATATTAAGCTAACTGGCCTGTTATTTCCTAGATCGCCCCTGGACCCCTTTTTGAAAATAGGTGTTACATTTGCTACTTTCTAGTCCTCCAATACGGAGCCTGATTGCAGGGATAAGTTGTATATTTTAGCAAGGAGGTCGGCAAATTCACCTTTGAGTTCTTTGAGGACTCTAGGATGGATGCCATCTGGCTCTGGCGATATGCTAGTTTTCAATTTTTCCAGACAGTTTAGAACATCATCTCTTGTCATTTCTATCTGACTCAGTTCTTTAGCCTCCATCCCCAAAAAGCCTGTTTCAGGAACAGGTATATGCTCAGTATCCTCTGCCGTGAAGACAGATGCAAATAACTCATTTAGCTTCTCCGCAACCTCCATATCAATAATCCCTTTCACTCCCTCATTGTCTAATGGTCCAACCACCTCCCTGGCAGGTTTCCTGCATCTGATGTATTTTTTGTTATTGCCCTTGATGCTTTTAGCTAAATGTTCCTCTAACTGTCTTCTCGCCCTCCTTATTGTCACCTTGCATTTCTTTTGCCATAATTTGTGTTCCTTTCTGTTTTCATTTGGAAAGGCCAGTTTCGGAAGGAAGTCTGCTTCCCTTTTATGGCTTCCTTGACTTTACCTGTTAGCCATGATGGCATCCTCCTGGACTTAGTGGTACCTTTCCTCCTTTTGGGTATACAATCTAACCGGCTTCTAGTATTGTGGTTTTGAGTAAACACCATGCATTCTGGAGCGAAGTGACTCTCCTGATTTCCCCTTTCTTTTTACTCTTTGACCAGCTGGCACAGACTTCTGTCTGCAGTTTATGTGTTTCCGCTCTGTCCCCTTCTGTTTTATCAGAATCCTTTACACCCTCGCACTTTAAAGGGTGGCATTTGCCAAACCAGATACTGCTCAGCTCTGGTCAGCTGTTCCCCAGGCATCACTGCCCCTGGTGGTGCAGTGGTAAAACTGCCGCCCTGTAACCAGAAGGTTACAAGTTCTATCCTGACCAGGGGCTCAAGGTTGACTCAGCCTTCCATCCTTCCGAGGTCGGTAAAATGAGTACCCAGAATGTTGGGGGCAATATGCTAAATCATTGTAAACCGCTTAGAGAGCTCCGGCTATAGAGCGGTATATAAATGTAAGTGCTATTGCTATTGCTATCATTTTAAAAGCTGCTCTGCAACTTTTTTTATTTTAAGCGCCAGCAGTTTGGTTCCATTTGGTTAAATTGCAGCCCGTCTCTTTTGTACAGGCCTTGCTTGCCCCAAAATGTATCCCAGTGCCTAATAAATCTAAACCCCTCCTCCTGGCACCAATGTCTCATCCACACATTGAAACCCCTTAGCTCTGCCTGTCTCACTGTACCTGTGCATGGAACAGGTAACATATCTGAGAATGCTAACTTGGGTGTTCTGGACTTCAATATGCTACCTATCAGCCTAAATTTGGCTTCCAGGACCTCTCGATATTTCTACACATTGTTGGTGCTGACGTGCACCACAACAGCTGTCTCCTCCCCAGCACTGCCTAACAGTCGCTGTGTGATGTCCGCAACCTTCGCACAAGGCAGGCAAGTCACCGTGCGGTCAGTACGTGGGTCACAAACCCATCTCTCTGTACCTCTAATGATCAAATCACTCACTACAAGGAGGCCCCCAGTCCCTGGAGGCGTATCCCCCGTGAGAGAGGATATGGGCTCGTCATCCACGGAAGGGGCCCCTTCTAAAGGAGCATTTCCCTCAGACCGATGTCCTCCTTGCTTGAGACCTCCATTCTCCCTGACAGCAGAGAAGCTACCAGCCCTGGAGTGGGATGCCTCTATCATGCCGCTGAAGGTCGCGGCCGCATGCCTCTCTGTCTCTCTGAGCTTCTCCAGATCCGCCACCTTGGTCTCGAGGGAACAAATTTGTTTCCTGAGAGCCAGGTGCTCTTTGCACCAAGCACACATCTATGGCTTCTGCCCATGGAGCAAATAGTCATACATGTGACACTCTGTGCAATGCACTGGGAAGTGCCCCCTCCCCTGCTGGCTTTCTGTTTTCATAACTGGTTTTGTTGGCAGTTTACAGTATTTAGAGATAGTTTATTAGAAAGATAGGTCTCAGCTGTATTGATCAACTATTTAACTGTCCAAACTGTCTTTCTCAAGAATATGAGGGAGAGATTAGTACTTACTGTATATGAGGGAGGGATTAGAATATGAGGAATGGATCAGTACTTACGAAAGAGGGATTTGTACTTACCTTTTTTTCTCCACTGGTCTCCTTGTGATCACGGGAACCAGTGGTCCCTCTAATTTTTCTCATCTCTGTCCGGAATGAGTTTTGTTCTGGGCGGCATTATCAAAGCAGCATGGGGCCTTCCTGATTCAACCTGTGTGGGATCTAAAACTAACTGAGCGGGCATCAAAAAATGTGTGAGTGCATGCACATCCGCATGCCTTAGAGGGAACAGTGATGAGGACTTGTTTCAGGCTCTCCCGCACACTTCCTGCTAAACTCCTGCAAAATTCCAGTGCCCTGTTTGCTATCCCTGTTTGCTATGCTCTTGGGCCTTCACCTCTTATATAGAGAGTAGGCTTCAAGGAATGTGGGGCCTCCCACTGCCCTAGCTGACTCCACCCCCTCCAGGCAGGGAGAAAGAACAACTGAATGCCACGTGGCCCCTAATGCTAGCCCTGGCAAATGCTAGCCCTAGCAAATAACAAACACAGAGACTAGGACTTCTCCCTTAAAGAGAAACCAGCCCCTCAAAATCTCCCCTCCTCCTAGTTAGTTTGAAGGGCGGCGGGGAGGCTTGATGTTGTTCTGTTTACAAAAGCTTGCTCACCTCCTGAAGCTGCTTCTGCTCTTCCCAGAGTAGGCTTCAAACTGAGACACAGGAATGTCCAAACTACATACCCATTCTTTCTGGGGGAGTGTAATCTTAGCAGATTGGACAGGCTGATGTGACCCAAGACACTTGGGTCTTGGGCCACATGGGCACTTCAGTTTTGAAACCACTGCAAATTCATACATCATTTTGGAATAGGTATGAGTTGTGTGAGATTTCAGAACTGTAGTTTTCAGCTGCTAGGAGGATGACATGATTCTTAACAATATAGTTCCTTCTAAAACACAGTGTTGCATTGTCCTAATTCACTCTTTTTGCTGCTTTCTACAAGTCTGTTCAGCAAATAAGGACTCTTGTGGCACTTTAAAAACTAATGCATTTTATTTATTTATTTATTTATTTATTTATTTATTTAGTTTCTGTACCACCCTATCTATCAGCTTTGGACAGTTCACAACAAAAAAACCAAAGGCATAGTCAATTTAAAATGGAACAATCAAACCCCCAAACAATATAAAACAGTTAATTCAAAAACAGTTTAAAAACCCTGGAAGGCCAGACCAAAGAAGTAAGTCTTAAGGGCTATTTTGAAGGCCAGTAATGTTGCTGAGTCATGAATTTCTGCAGGGAGCACATTCCACTTCCTAGGAGCAGCTGCAGGGAAGGCCCAAATCTGAGTTGCCACCAGACATACCAGTGGCAGCTGGAGGCAGATCTCTCCAGATGACCTTAATATGCAGTAGGGATCATGCCGAAGAAGGTGATCAGAACATAGGAAGTTGCCATATACGGAGTCAGACCATAGGTCCATCTAGCTCAGTATTGTCTACAGACTTGCAGTGGCTTCTCCAAGGTTGCAGGCAGGAATCTGTCTCTGTCCTATCTTGGAGATGCCAGGGAGGGTACTTGCGTTTGCTCTTCTCAGAGTGGCTCCATCCCCTAAGGGGAATATCTTACAGTGCTCACACATCAAGTCTGGCATTCTTATGCAACCAGGGAAGACCCTACTACCACAAGACCAGCTCTCCTCTCTAAGGTAACCCAGATTTTGGGATAGTAAAATAAGCAAAGTTGTTGCTTATGCTGATGATATTTGTCTTATCTTGATTTCTTGGTCTTTCATAAGCAGAACTTGTGGCTCAATAATCCAAAGGTTTTTCTCTGCACATCAGGATACACTGGTCAGTTCCACTGTTGTTTGCATAGTGAGCAAAATGCACAGTTTGCTCACTATGCAAACTGTGCTACCAGAAATATCACAATATTGCCTCAAATGCAGCATAACTTAATTTGTTGGAGTATTTTGAATCTACAAGTTTATCTGTGAGATGGTGAAAAGCCCAGAGGAAAATCTGTCTTCACATCATGACTGGAAAAATTGTGCTATGTTGAGACAGAGTGAATCCAATCTGTATTAATTATTCTGCATCTTCTTTTTAATTTTCAGGTACACATTGGATACTTACCAAGGAAGAAAGTGGTCGGTTTAAGCAAACTGGCAAGGTTCTTATCATTAATCTTAAGTTCTTGTGTTCATAAATTCATTATATTGAATTTGCTGCCATGAGATGTGGCTGGCCACTAGTGCAGATAGCTTTAAAAGGGGATTAGACAAATTCATGGAGGTCTGACAGTGTCTGTTACTCTCGATTATGAAATGCTTCAGGGGCAGCAGTGGATGAGATACTCAGCCTGTGACTTTTCCAGAGGTGTCTGGCTGGCCATTCTGGTGGGGAAAGGATGGTGGACTAGATAATCCTTTAGCTTTATCCTCTAGGAATCTTTTTATGAAGCTTACTGTACTTACATATAACTCTGGACCAGTGGTCCCTCTAATTTTTTCCATCTCTGTGCGGAATGAGTTTTGTTCTGGGTGGGAGTATCAAGGCTGTGCGTGCGCACCTGCATTCAGAGTGGGGCCTTCCTGATTCAACCTGAGCGGGATCTAAAATTAAGTGAGCGGACACCCGGAAACTTGTGAGCGCACACACGTGCACACGCCTTAGAGGGAACAGTGCTCTGAACACATGTTTATTCATAAAACCAGACATTAGATTTCCTATTGGGATATAACCCTGTATTTTCTCTGGGTTGTTAAATAGGAAGCTGTCTTACTCCAAGCCAGACCATTGCTCTGGCTCACCAGGGGTCATCCCATGAAACTGATTGCCAAGAAATTTAGACCAACGAAAGGAAGTACTTCTTCACACAACGCATAATTAACTTATGGAATTCTCTGCCACAAGATGTGGTGACAGCCAACCGCCTGGATGGCTTTTTTTTACTGTTCCTATGTATTTAAATGGTAACCTGTTGCATAGAAATTCTGTCTGGTGAGGTTCTTCCTCTTTTTGTCAGAAAAGCTCACCTGCTAAAAATCTGTAAATAGTATAGGAGCAGAGCTAGTGAAAGGACGGATTGGTCGGGGGTGGGGTGGGGTGGGATGGGGTGGGGGAGTGCCAACCCTATAGTTATTTCAAAGTAGTCCTATTGACTTCATTGAGACTTCTCAAGAGTAATGGCTTGGGGATTGCAGCCTGTGGGTATTCAGAAACAGGTTCACACCTTCCTGTTTAGAATTTATATTAGCATTTGCAGGATGGTTGGTTTGTTTTTGCAGCAGGGGGGTTGACAGCTGTTTATTAGGCTATGTGGGGCTTTCTTTGTTTTCTTATTGTGTCAATTTTTTCTCCATACAGAATTGTTGAAATATTTAGCCGAAGACTGCAAGGTTTGTATCCTTTTTCTGGTTATCTCCCTCTATCAATCCAATACCTAATTGAGGAGTCACTCTACTCAAACCTGGCCCTCCAACTGTTGCTCAGTTACAACTCCCATCATCCCCACTAGCTACAGTTTATTGTGGCCAGGGAAGATGGGAGTTGTAGTTCCACTACAGCTGGAGGGCTAAGTTTGCCCACCCTGATCTAGACCCTTAGTGGAGAGGCACTGCCTCAGCAGAAGTTCCTGCCATGAACGGAAGGTGCTTCTACTGGAAGAGCCCCACTCCACAAAAGGTCTGGGTGCTACCTTGTGTGTTCACTTTTTAAAATATAAATGGCATCCATGGGGGAAGGGGACACAATCAGGATCAGCACCACAGGGTGCAAGGAAATATCCAACTCTTTCCCATCATACCATGATTCTGACAAATGTCATGCCCCAAAACTGCTGTTAACCCAGAGATGGAAGCTCTCACTGGTGCCCAGAAGAGCTTCCCTTAAGAGCTGCTGTAGCTCAGTAGTTAGAGAGGCTGGCTGCAGAGCCGGTGGCTGTGAATTCAAGACCCTGCTGGAGGAGCTGGAAGAGAAACCTCCAGAAACCGCTAGGGGATGGGGCCATAGCTCAGCAGTAGAGCATCTGCTTTGCAGGCAGAAGGCCCCGGCTTCAGTCCCTGACATCGCTAGGCAGGGCTGGAAAAGATCCCTGCTTGAAACCTTTGAGAGTCTCTGCCAGTCAGTCTAGACCAGGCCTGCCCAATTTTGGCCACTCAGCTGTTTTTGGACTACAACTCCAAAAATCCCCAGCCACAGTGGCCAATAACCAGAGATTATGGGAGTTGTAGG
Organism: Hemicordylus capensis; assembly: GCF_027244095.1. Classification (NCBI taxonomy): domain Eukaryota; kingdom Metazoa; phylum Chordata; class Lepidosauria; order Squamata; family Cordylidae; genus Hemicordylus; species Hemicordylus capensis. Next base: position 429,920,564 of record NC_069657.1, on the reverse strand, counting down.
CCAACATAATGGCACAGTGGGGAAATAACTTGCCTAGGGAGCAATAGGTTGTCGGTTTGAATCCCCACTGGTATGTTTCCTAGACTATGGGAAACACCTATATCGGGCAGCAGCGATGTAGGAAGATGCTGAAAGTCATCATGTCATACTGCATGAGAGATGGCAACGGTAAACCCCTCCTGTATTCTACCAAAGACAATCATGGCCCTGAGGTTGCCAGAAGCCGACACTGACTCGACAGCACAACTTTAGGCCAACATCTTCAGGAGGGCCAAAGTTGAGCAGCTCTGTAGACCTGAGTTAGATGGACCAATGATCTGGCTTCGTATAAGGCGGCTTTCTAAATTCCTCCGTGTCACTTGGAAGGCACAATTTTTATTTGGACCATGGAGTGGCAGGAAAAGGTTGGAACCCCGCCCCCGCCCAAGCAAGCAATATTTACACCTCCAAAAAGAAACACTCAGAATCCAGCTGCTCTTTAAATGTAATCTGTAGTTTGATCCTCAGAGTATTCTGTTGGTCTCTGCATGAGTGAGTTTACCTCCTCATCAAGGAGACTACAGGCACTCATGCAGAAACATAAAGGGTGGACCTCTGAAAGTAGATTGTTCCTTAATTATTCTCATGCAAGAATGAAATGTGCCCATTTGGTAAAATAATTCATGCTCATTGTTGCATGTTTGAGTTCATGGTTGCTAGTCATCTTGGAAGCTTTTACTGAAATGTGGATGCACAAATCTTTTAAATAAATTAGCGAGAGCAGACATATGTACAAAATCTATGAACCTCACTCAACCTGACTGCTTTTGAACATGGGTCCTTTAAACCTATGCTCATGTGAAAACAGTATTCCCTCTCATGAACAGAGAACTCCTTTTTTCAATAGAGCACTCTTTATTTTTTTTAGTCCAGGAGCGACTTACCAAACAGATTGCCCTGGCCATTACTGATGCTCTGAAACCTGTGGGCGTGGCTGTGGTCGTTGAAGCATCGTAAGTGAACTGTTAACCTTAAAGCAAGGGTGGGCAGACTTAAGGCTTCTGGGTGTTATTTTTTTTGTGTTGCCAGCAGCTTAGGAAATACCAGCACAAAATAGTGGCTTGGGGAGGTGGCACCACATGGCAGGGTGAGGCACTGATGTTGGGAGGGCATGTGCTGCTCCCACCCCCACCGAGCCTTTCCCCCATTGTTCCCTCAGCTCACTGCTCAGCTTCCTTGTTTCCCTGGTTCCCTTCTTCACTCCAGGGCAGGCTCGGACTAGCCCACAGGGCAACAGGGCATATTCCCAGTGCGCCCCACCCATGGGGTGCCCCTGTGCCCTGCTGCACTCAGCAGCAGTGAATACTCCCACCCTTAAGAACCTATTCTGCTTAAAACCTGGCACCCTCCCCCAGGCAGCAAGGGCGCCTGCAGAGTGTGAGTGACGTGAAGGCACAAAGTGGTGGGAAGTGGGAAGGAGCGGCCAGTGCGAGAAGGCGGGAGATTAGCCTGCTGTGCTGAACGTTACATTTGAGTAAAGAACTTTAAGTTGGGCGGGGGGGGGGAGCGGAGAGAAGGCACGAAGCCTTCCAGACAAATTTTTAAAAGTGGAATTGCTGACTTTTTTGTCCTTTGACATCTGCCAAACCGGTGAGAGAGCCGCCTCTGACCCACTGCCGGGTCCTCCCCCCAGCCCTGATTCTGCCTTGCACCACTGTGGGCGGGTGGGCGGGCAGGCAGGGCTTGCTTCCCTCCTCTGGGGTGAAAAAGAGGTGGGGAGAGCCCTTTGCTGGGTTGAGTGTCCTGGGTTCTCTGAGAGGGGTTAGCGTGAGACGCCCAACCTCAGCCAGGATTGCTGTGGAACTTCATAATGGCTTTGTTTGTGTACTTCTTTGAAATTCAGAACATCTCGACAACCTTTCCCACCCCCACCCCCATTGTCTGCAGGTCATGCAAAAAATGACTGAAATTCTGACTCCCCGTTCTAAAGAATAAGAAAATAGTAGATCTCTTTTTGATGGTCCTGCCTGCGGCCAGCAGAAAAATAGGGACAGGTTTCCATATTTTATTTAAATCAGCTTGATGCAGTTGTTTTGGAGCTATTCAGCAAGGCAAGTAGTGGTCATATAACAAGTATTAGGCAGTTTTCCGCTTACATCATCCCAACTCCAAAAGATATTTTTATTTATATATTTATTTAAAAAAATCTGGAAATCTGGTGCTGCCTTGAGTGCTACAGAAGAGTCTCGATTGATCTTGCTGCTGCTTGGAAAGCGCTGTAGTTTAATAGGCACTGAGGCAATAGGGACAGGCTTTAATTGGACTCAGGAATTGGTGCCATTTCACTGTCCATCTCTATTCAGTATTCAGCCGTGTGCCTTAGGCATGTCTTAAAAACAGGATACTGACCTGACAATTTAGAAATATGTGATGTCTAAATAACCAATAAATATTATTTCAAGTAGAAACACACAAGTTCTCTCCCACCCTGCCACCCCCCCACATTTTTGGTTGTTCTAGTACAAGAGCAGACTGCTTTTTGAATGGCCCCAGGTGTCTTGACTCAAGTGTCTGTCTTTTTTTTTTTTTTTTTGGAAGGCTTTAAGTTGGTTTGACTAATGCATAATATAAACCTTTTGATTGCTCATGGAGCTTGTTCTTCTTGGGAACTACCACTGCTGGTTCCAATGTACTCTCCAGAGAGGGGTCTGAAGACATGTGATGCTGCTCTACTCCTCAAGCTAAGCAGGTGTAATCCTTTTAAGCCACCTGGATGAGAAATCACATGGGAACAATATTGTATCTAAACTGGAGATCTTTGTAAAAAGAGCAGGTAAAATAATAATATATAATGAAATCATATCTGAAGGATAACAGGAAATCAACTGTGATAGTGCACCTTTACCAAAATCTAGTTGCTTAATGTTGTAACTGATGAGATGGTCTTCATATTTGAATTTAATGTTCTAAAATGCAAAGTATGCTCTAAATTTTTTACTATTCTAAAAAGTGCTCTTACTCTTCTCTGAGTAGTAAAGAAAAGAGACTCTTTAAAAGAGATTTAAAAGCTCAGTTAAAAAATACCTCCCGGCTTCCTGTTCATGAATTAAGAAAAAAAAATGGCAGTTAATTTCCCCCCAAGATTAAAAGGAGTAGAATGATCTTATAGAAGAAATGGAACAGTTTAGAAAAAATAAATTGAGAAGAAGAAAACAGATGTGTGAAGCGTGATTGGGACAATAAAGGGGCATCACTTTTTCTTTACGAGCTAGTGAGGACTTAGAGGCACAGCCACAGGATTTGGCAGAGAAACCAGACTCTGGAGCTGAGGATTCGCAACAGCTGCCAGACATGATCTCTGATGGGGAAGAACCTAGGATTTCACTTGTCTTAAGACAATGTCTCAAGAGGCAGGCTCAGTGGGAGTCACGCAGGTGTAGGAGATCCCAAGAAAGAAAGCCAAAGTGCTGACTCAGGGAAGCCTGATTGGCTGCTGGTTCTCTTGAGCCATATATATTCAACAGTCTCTCTTTGCTTGGATGCTGTTTGCAACTTCGTTGGCTGCAGATAGTGTGCTCTTGAATTTCAACCATTTCTGTGTCCCAGTTTGTCTTGTCTGTACTTTCCAACATTTCCCCCTTAATTCCTTGTTCTGCGTTCTTCACTTGTTTCATTCCTTGTTTTGTCTTTTCCTTCCACTTATTACTCAGTTAGTGTTAGAGGGGGGTACTTAGTTTCAGTTCAGGGGACTTAATCCATTGACTAATTGCTTTGTGAGCCTTTTATGTTCCTTCATTTGGTTTCGCTTTTGCTTTCTGATTACTCTCAGGGGGAGTGCTGAAGGGGGTTATAAAATCCTGTTGGGTTAGCCAAGCTAACAGATTCATGACAAATTCTCTAGAAATGTCAAGATACTTGAAGATATATAAAGAAAAATTATCTACAGCATTTCTAGGCAAGAAAAATGTATCTGCACCAGTGTTGCCTCTATTTCCCCCCCCCCCCCATCTTTGTGCAGAATGAGTTTTGTTCTGGGTGGCAGTGTCAAGGCAGTGTGCGTGCATGTGCGTTCAGAGTGGGACCTTCTTGATTAAACCTAAGCGGGATCTAAAATTAACTGGGCAAACAAAAAAACATGTGCACGGACATGTTTTATTGTCTGTAGTGGCACATAATAATGCACATGTGCGCATACTGCCTTGATACTGCTGTTCAGAACAAAACTCATTCTGCTTACAGTTTTATAAAATTAAAGGGAACACTTATTGTGGGTGGAGCTACGAGTTATTGGCTATTTAGGTTTTTGTTCCATTTTTGTAGTTGTAATGGAACAAAAAGAAACTTTCAGGTTGTCAAAACGGGGGGAAAAGGTGGCAAAAGAAGAGGCCATCCAGAGACAAGCTGGGGCACTTGACAATTATATCAAACAATGGAAAGCGACAGGCGAGCACCATCAGGCAGAAGACCTACCAAGTACAAGTACTTCTGGAACAAGCCCAACTGAGAAGCTCATAGCCGACCAACATTCAGTGACTTCTAATTCATGTACTCTCATTGATGATGATGACAATTTCTCAAACGGAACAGCAATGAATGTGGAAGAGCGAAGTGAGCTGCCACATACTTTAGAGACCTTTGAGGAGGAATAGCTTAGGCCAAAAGCCACCATTGGCTTCATCAACTTCAGGCTTATTGGCACTTGAGCTAGCAAAATTCAAAATGGCCAAAACTCCTTTACGAAATAAGAATTATTCTCACATAATCAGGACCTGTTCAAAAGGCATTTTGTATCCTATGAACTCTAGTGGACTCGACATGTACTACAACTGAAAAATGGAAAACGGTGAACTACTGCCAAGGCCATGGTTAGTGTACTCAGCTTTCACAGACTGCGTGTTCTGTTTCTGCTGCAAACTGTTTTCACCAACGGATCCAAGTGATTCATTCAGTAGTTTTGTATCAACTGGCTACAATAACTGGAGGGGTTTATCCAAGGCACCGCATATGCATGAAACAAGTCTTGGTCATATGAAACGTTTGAAAATGTGGATAGACTTCAGAAAGGATCTCAGACAAGACTACACTTGACTCACAAAATCAAAGGCTGTGTGAACTAGAAAAACATTGGTTGGATGTGATTACAAGGCTCATCGAAATAATCAAATTTCTTGGATCTCAATGCTCATCTGATAAGCTTTTCAAAACAAACAATGGCAACTTTCTGAAACTGGTAGAACTGTTTGGAAAGTTTGATCCTGTCATGGCGAGGCACATAGGGCCATAAGACAGGAATCCAAATACAACTATTTGAGGAAAGACACACAAAATGAAATTATTGCAATTTTGGGCAAGGCCATAACTGAAAAGATTTTGTCTGCAATCAAGAAAGCAAAATACTATTCTAGAATATTGGACTGCACTCTATCAGTCACACCCAGAAGATGACAGTTATTTGTTTTGTTTCCTGCAACGGCAGCACTGTGGACATCAAAGAACATTTCCTAGGCTTCCTGGACATGTACGATATAACTGGAGAGGGTTTGTGTGACACTGTTGCCAATCAACTGCATGCCTGGAATCTTAATACTAGTGATATGAGGGGCCAAGGCTACAATGACAAAGCCAATAGGAAAGGGAATGGGTTGCAGAGGTGGATTTTAAACATGAACCCTCACACTTTCTACGTGCCATGCGCAGCTCACAGCCTGAACTTAGTGGTAAATGATGCTGCCAAAGTGAACCGTGAGACTATCAGCTTCTTTGGAACAGTTCAAGAGGTGTACAAGTTTTTCTCATCATCACCAAAGTGTTGGGCAGTTCTCAAGAAGCACATTCCCTCTCTGACGTTGAAATCTCTTTCAGAAACCCATTGGGAAAGTTGCATTGATGCTCTGCAGCCTCTCAGGCACCAAGCTGGAGAAATCTATGATGCTGAGTATGAGATACTTAGTGACGAGATGTATGACAAAGAATCGAAGTATGAAGCACAGATTTTGTGCACCAAGTTGAAGGATTTCCAATACCTGTGTTCCCTCATCCTGCCACATGTTGAATCCCTGTTGAATCCTATCAATCCCATCAAGTAAGATACTTCAGAGCACCAGTGAAAGTGTTGCCACTGCTTTGACAGCCATTGAGAACTTGAAAGCCTTTATTTCCGACTACCGCACTGATTCTAGCTGAGAGTCATTGCTTAAAACTGCTCGGCAACTTTGTCAAGAAGTTGAGGGGGAACCAGAGTTCAAAGCCAATGCTCAAATCCGAGGGAGGAAAAAGACTACACAGTTCCAGTATGAACATGAACATGATCACCCCAATCACCTGAGGATAAATTTTGAGTAAATTTCTTCTTTACAATTTTGGATGCTGCAATGACTTCTCTCAATGAAAGATTTGAACAATAACAACCACAACAATCAATTCAATTTTTTATACAACATAAATAAGCTTGCTGGAACTAACCACGAAAAACTCCAACAGCATTGCAATGATTTGCAACTTCATTTATCGAACAGTGATAATAAGGACATCAGTGCAACCAAACTGTATAATGAGCTATGCACCTTTAAAGATCTGTTTTGAGTCTGAATTATGCTAATTCCATAATACTTATGAAACTTTCAAATTCATTCAAACAACCTCTTATTCTCAAATTTGAGCATTGCCCTAAGAATATTGCTGACAATTCCTGTCAGTGCGGCAAGTGGTGAGCAATAATTCTCATTGTTAAAAATAATTAAACAATTACTTGTTATCAAGTATTTCTCAAGAAAGGCTTGTAAGCCTTGCCATGGTTGCTATTGAGAGCGATATAAGTGCCCAGTTAGACATCAATGAATTAATTGCTAATTTCGTAAACATTAAAACAGGAAAAGGTAAGTTGTAATCTTATGTAAAGCCTCTTTCTAAAATAAATAGATTTTTAAAGTGTGGTTTTTTTGCTTTGATCACATTAACCCTTGGACTATGACAGCCTGTTCATATGCTGTACATCTGATCAATGATCGTAAATAAAGCTATTCCATTCATTCATTCATTCATACGATGCTAAGTATTTAGCATAGTATATTAGCATCGTGTGAACAAACAGTTTGTAAAGGAGTTTGGCAGAAGGGGGGCATAGCCTGCCATTAATACTGATGGGGGGGGCAATTTATCGGTTGGAGTGGGGTCGCCAGAACCCCTAGCACCGGCCCTGGTAGGCAGGTGCTAGGCACAAAGTGTCAGCTTGCACAAAAACTAACCTCAATAACATAAGGGAGTCTTAACATCAAAACCACTGAATTCCAGAGAATTTTGCTGCAGGACTAGAACAGAGCAAGAAGCATTGCTTTGTGGGAGAAGAAGCTGGAAAGAAATGAATGGGAAGGAAAATAAAGGCAACCCTGAGTGAGCACTCAAAGAGAGATTCAAAATGGTGCAGCCAAGGTCCCAGCCAGCCAGCCAGCCCATCAGATTTGCATTAAGTTAAAGGGAAGCAGAAGCAGGCCCAAATGCCTGGAGAGTTACTTCAGATAACCTAAGAGCTAGCAGTAGCTTCTGAGCTTCCTAATGTTCATTCCTGCATTAAAGCACAAATCACACAATGGCAGCTGGTGAGGCAGTACACTAGGCATGGCAACTGAGTGGGGAGAAGAGTTCCATCCTCAACTGTAAGCATCAGAGAGCAGAAGCAGGAGGATGCATAACCAGCATCATGGCAGTGCAAATGTTTTGACTGGAGAGTTGCCTTGGGCAGGCTGCTGATGTCAGCAGGGACAACCGTCCAGTCAATAACTCTGCACTTGCAGGATGCTGGCTCCAGCAGCCCCTGCTTCCATTGCCATCTGAGAAGTAGAAATTCCCCTTCCACTTTTATCACCACACAGTGGCTGCTGGTAGTTTTGTCTATTGAATTGTTTCATTGGCCACCACTGCCAATTTTGCCTCCTTCTGTGTCCAATTTGGTCTATTTTTGGCACTCTCTTCCTGTTTCTTTCCTCCGTTGTCATCAAGTGGGCTCTGCAGGAAGTTTCTCAGTACAAGAGCTGCAGCTCCTTCTCCTCTGGGGTGCCTTAAATGCAACCCTTATTTTGCCAGCTGAACTGGTACAGTTTAGAATCTGCCATGTGATATTGTTTGACATGTAACTCAGCAATTAAAACAAATTTCATCACACACTAGCCTTGTTGACAAAATCAGGGTAGAAGCTGGGCTACTCAAATTTGCATGATCTCTCTAGCCCAGGGTGTTCAGATATGAAGGAGGCTATTCACACACGTGTGCAAAACAGGGCTAAGGGAGCCCAGCCTTGTTTTGCAAACTTGTGTGAACCACTGGGATCACACCCGATCCTGCTGGCTACACGGCTGCAAACCCGTCTAAGTAGCCTCCTGCTTAAATGAGGTTAAGGGAGCGAGTGTTCTCTTGACCTCATTTTTCTGATCGTGTGTCTACCCATGGCAGGCACACAGGGGAACCCAGTAATGAACCGCACATTCATGTGGTGCATTATTGGGGCACCAGGGGGTGGGGCTCCATACAGCAGCGTATCCCTGCACCCGACCTCCAGAGCTGCCAGGCAAGCCACTAGGGCAGCTGCTGCTCATCTGGGCGGACAATCTGCCTGCCCAGGGAAAGGTGAGTGATCGTCTGCGGGGAGGGCCAGACAAACCTGCTCTGCCTGCAGACTGCCAAGAAGCTCTTCTCACTGATAATGAGAAAGTTTCTAGGGTTACCCAGCTTTCCTACCCTGCTCTTAACAGAGGTAGGAATTGAGGAGAGCTCTCCTATTGATTCTCTGGTTGTGTGAACCCACTCACCTCTTCTACCCAGCAGGTCCTCTTGCATGGAAACAATAGAGAGCTGTGGCTACAGGGGCTGCCATCCATGGACATGCCGTTCTGTAAAGCCCACTCTATGATGCTGAAGCTGGAGTGGCTTCAACAGGGCTGTGTCCCGCCTCCTGCTCCTTTGTGGCCAATCAGAAGGCAGTTGCTGATGTCATGAAGCTTTCATGCGGGAAGGTTTCAGCAATGGATGCTGTGCCTGTCTTAATCATGTGTTTCCTGGGTTTGCTGCCCCAGAGGTTCAGATTGTGTGCTGCTAATGGGATAGGAGCTCACCAACCCACTCCCAAATGGTCATGTGAACAAGCCTAATATGTTACTCTTTGCAAGCTGTTGCTGCTTCAGTGTGCATGTTTTTAGAATATTATGCTGACGTTTTTTGTTACTGAAAATGCCTCTTCAAATGTTTTTTCTCAGGCACATGTGCATGATCATGAGGGGCGTTCAGAAAATGAATAGCAGAACTGTCACCAGCGCCATGCTTGGAGTCTTGCGAGAAGATCCAAAAACCAGGGAGGAATTTCTTGCCTTGATCAAGAATTAAACGGCAACATCTTGCAGCTCCCTATGGAGCTGGAGTGCACACGAAAGTCAGTTGCCAAAACCTAATTGCTTTGTGTGAAGCCAGTTTTGTAGTCTGCGTAGGAGGGGAAAAAAACCTGTATCACAGCTTTGTTCTCGCTTCTTGGTAACACTTTTGAATGTTGCTAAACATTTTGCTAGGGAATGCAAGCACCTAACTCCATCACTACTAAAAAGCCAGGTTTCCTTTTGATAGTAACACAATGGCTAAGGCCCTCTTCACACATTTAGAGCTTTAGTGCAGGCCTATTTTTTCCAAGTTCTTCGATGTTAGAAATCAGGGAGTCATCTTAAATTCAGAGTCCTGTTCCTTTCAGGTAAATACAGTATAACCTGTTTTCTTAAGTTCAGAGTAGTCTTCTATCTGGGTAAATATGGTATGTGTGTAATTTACGTACACTAGTCAGAGACCCTGTCTTCCTACAACTGCCAGGACTGTGTACATGGAGCTCAGCTGGAAAAGAAGCAACCCATGCTGTTCAATGGGGAGATACAAAGTCCTGCCTCCCTTCCTCAACCTGAACTGCTGATTGGCACTATAGCTGCTTTTCTAACTGGGCTTTGTGCATCCAGCCTTAGCTGCTGCATTGTGGGGAGATGCACACTTGCGGCATAAGTTTGCACCCACAGTTCCACATCCAGCTAGGGACATGAATGTGGAAACTATTTCCATATGGCCCAGGGTTGGACTGCAATGCTTGTATGTAGCTAAGTAGTGGCTATGAGATTGAGCTATGACTCAGGAAGTTCCTGGTTCAAATCTTTCCTCTGCTAGCAATTCACCAGGTAGCCGTAGGTAATCTCAGTCTGAGCCCTCCACCTGCAATATGGTGATGCTACTACATACCTTACAGGGTTGCTTTAAAGATTACAGCAGAATAATATGTGTTAAGAGCTTTGCACACTTAAAAGCTAAGTGTTATTAAATGTAGGACGGCAGGAGAATCCTACTCTAAATCAAAGTTTTGATTGACAGCTTGTTTCTATATACAGATAGACCTCGTTATTCTTGCGTTTAGGAGTAGAAACCATGAACAACAAAACCTTATCCCTATGGGAATCTAGGGGTTAGAGCATAAATAAGAGAAATAAAGTACTGTGCCTTGTTCTCCAGCAGTACACCCCACCCCCAAATAACCACCAGTTTTCACAAATCACAGGATTTCTTCTTTTTTCTAAAAAACCCACAAAATGGTTCTGCACTGTAAAATGGCAGCAGGAAATGACATCAGAAATCATTTTCAGGTCATTTCCAGCCACTCAAAACAGCTAAAAGGCAAATTTTAGCCTATTTTTGTACTATGGATAAAGAAACCAGGTCTCTAAGACCCATTCGCAAATAAGCGAACCTGCGGTTGTTTTAACTGCAGCTAATGAGGGCCACCTGTATTCCATTGTCCTTCTGGATATTAGTTTTAGTGTCCCTATTTAACTTACATCCTTATTCAATTTTGTTTGTTTTAGTGCACAAGCACTCTGGGGACTATGGCTCCAGATGCGACAGAAGTACTGTAACCCTACTGTATTATCCTCAAAGCACTGTATAGCACGACTTGAAATGTGCCTCATACAACCCAATGCCTGACAGGGTTGGCATTTCCTGAAAGAGATTTCTTTGCTAAATAGAAGCCTCCAATCCTGATATTGTTACAGCTCACTTCTTTCAGTGGTTTCAGAGGAAACAGGGAAGCGATACATACATACCGCTGTTGCTTCATACACATATTCATTTGAATAACGCACATCAAGTCAACATGGGGACTAAACACATTTCGAGTACAGATCATGTGTTCTACTGAATCTATGTTGAATGTAATATGCAAGTAACTACACAAGTATAGTTCATCACTTGTTTACAGAGATAGTACATGTATTGAAAGCAATGCGTGAGAATAGGGCTTGTGACTGATGCTCATGGGACTATCTGTACAGACGGAGCTCTGTGCACTCAGGCCAGACACTAACATCTAGAGCCCTCACAAGCAAGAAGTACATTCTTGGCTAACAGTTGGAGAGGAAGCTGTCTTGAGCAACAGGTATGTAAAATGGTGCTAAAATGCAGACATAACAAAAATTGTTATGTCGCTGTAACTGCTGGATTTCTAAATTGCTTTTAGTACAGAGCAATTATTTTGGATACCAGCCTAGTTTGCTTTAAGTTTCGAATATAACTACTAATGACATACTCAAAATATTAAAAATTGGTATATTGAATATTGCTGCTCTTGTTGCCTCCCCTCTTATTTTTTGATCTTTGTTTCACAGCTGGATGCATGAAAGCAAATGCCAGACTGAACCACTATAAAATGGATTTTGTCCCAAGATGCTTTGGTGCAACCTTAATATTTTGCATTGGGCACAAACCAACCCACTTAGTCTGCAAATAACTTCTTGAATTAAGATAGTTAACATATTGCAAACAAGTCTTTTAACATAATCTCTACCAGCAACATAGCTCTCCACTCATCCTGCTCTTTGATATCAAGATCGAGGAAGGTTCCAGGAAACTCAAAAACTAGCTCACTGCTTTAGGATTTGCAGTAGGCCCTACAAAAAATATTCCTGTTCAGCTTATACCAAATTTGCTTCCCAAAAGGTTAGCAGTAGTGCATATTAGCAAAATGTCATATCATGGTATCAGGTGGCACATAGGTGGAAGGAGGGCCTCTTTTGCAAGGACTAGTGGGGGAGGGGGATGGAGTTCATCATTAACCTGACTGCATCAGAGGGAAAAGCCAGACAGTAAGGTCCCCTCCAGCAGCTTAACCAGGACAAATAGTCTCTTTGGCTTCCCAAGTCATCTCCTGCAATGGTCATTGCACCCAGTTATGCATCGGAATTTGCATATTTTGGAGAAGTGGAAGAATCTCATGGAGTAAATAGTAAAAAGCAAAACCCTAGCCTCATAGGAGGATGGCACAGGACAAGTGTTTGTGTACCATGTGCACATGGCCACCGTTCACATTCACCTAGCTTCTACTTTGAGGAGCCATCACAAGCATAAAGATAATGCTACTCTCAGAAAATAGCTTACTTCTCCTAGAGTCCCAAGTCACATGCAATATCCCACTGCTACAACTTAATGCTCTCTGCAGTCACAGGGATATATCCCGTCCCTCTGAAGATTCTGGACTTCATTACTGAGCATTGCATTCTATAGCCAATGACACCAGTAAATGATGTGCAGTTCTTTATCAGTATCGGGAAACCTTTTCCACATACGTGTCTACCATGACATACTTGTACGATGGCAATGCACAGGGATTCCATGGTAAAGGACTACAAAGTGCATTCCAAGGTGCACTGTTTGCGGGGAGCTGGCTGGGCATTTGGAGCATCACTGTTGCCCCACAGAAGCCCAAGAGTGTGTTTGAAAGTGCACCCAGCTACAGTAGATTGACTCGGGGTACTCTGCTACAGAAAGTACTCTGCCACAGTAGTGCACTGCAGGGGAAGACAGATTATGGACAAACGCAAGAAAGCTTGCCTGCCATTATCAAGCTTTTCATCAAGAAATCCCTTATAAAACTCTTGAGGAGCTGCAGTGTTTCTAGGGAAAGCACTGATCTACATAGCTAAACGGCTTTGACTATGATGAAAGGAAAAATAAGGAAGAAATTATTGCAGACTTATGTGCAGACTCATGCATTGTTAAATTTGCTGGCAGCAAATACCTTTTTTAAACTACTCCACTAGACTGTATTCTACAATACAGAATTGGTAGAGAAGGAGGAGTTCTTTGCTGCCAAATAGCTTTCAAATGTGTCCCCTAAAGACAGACTGGAATCCTATTTGATGCAACAGCTTCCAGGGGCAGGGCACAACAATGGACTCATAACCCTGTGGAGGTTCCAAGATGCTGTTTGTTCAGGATCATCAGGTACCAATGTCTCCACGACAAGGGAGTTGTAGGAGGCTCGCCCACCCAGAGATCACCCTGATTTTGTCTAGTAAGATACACCAAAGTAAAATATATGACTTACTAAATGTGTTTGGCCTGAAACACACTTACATAGTTCCACAGTGGCCATGAAGCCATACAACAAGGCAACCACAACATGGATGCTGAAGTATCCCAGAATCAGAAGCCAGGAGGTTCCCAACACTAGACTCAAAATCACCTCTATGAACTTACAGAGGCAGCAAGGCAAGTGGTATACCAGAATAATCCCTAATCTGTCTCATTGCTCAGCATCAGGTACGTGTAAATAGGAGTTATTTGGCAGACAAGATGGAAATTGTATAGTTACAGACCATAGCCACTCCACCACTAAAGGCCCCCACTCCCCATGTTATCCTTGCACCAAGAACCCAACTGGAAGTGACTGAGCCAGTACAGAGCCAGCTGACTCTTCTAGCCAGGTTAGCTCCCTTCATCATAATCAAATCCGGAAATACAGGAGGCCCTCATTTTTCATGGGGGTTAGGTTCCCAACTACTACCACGGGGGAAAGGGGGTGGAATCCTTGAGCATATGGGAATCTGGTGGTTAGGTTCCTTGGAAAATTTATAAGTCCCCAAAACCACCCAAAAGGGAAGGGGGAGCAGAAATAAGTGAGGAATACAGCACTGTACCTTGGCTGCTCCAGCTCTCCAGTAATGACCTCAAAACCAGTCCTTGGTCCAGCTCCAAAAAGTCTTACCCTTGGCTGTCAGCAAATCACTACAAATCAGAGGAGTTGCGTCACTCTTCAAGGGTTAGCAGCACTCCAATTCAGAAAAGATTAAATGGGGGGGAGGGGGTGTCAGGAGTGACATCACTCCATCTGTGGGAAGTATCTAGCCACATGGGTAGAAAAACAAACTGAAGGAGAGTTATGTCACTCCACTGGACTTAGCACCACTCCTGCTTAGAAAATATAAAAAATTGAAAAAAGAAAGAAAACTTCGATCCTCTGCAAGAGAAGACCCTGGAGAGGCAGCGGGGCTATCATTGTCACCACTCTCTTCTTCAAACCCAGGGAAAGTGGAGGCGAAGGTGTCATCCTCAGATCTTAATCCTTTGGGTGGGATGGTGCTCTTGGCCTTCTTTAGGAAGACAATGATGGTGGCCTGCTTTGTTGTTGTCTTTAGAGCCTTGTAGGTTTCTCTGTAGGGTTTTCTCCCAGCCTCCAACTGTCTCTTGAATGTTATACTGCGCTCCATTCATGGGTCAGTTGCCAAGGCCTTCTCAGCCAAAGCAGCACCCACCTGCTGAAACTCAGTCAAGACCTTTGTAGTTAAAGGCTCTGCTGCCACCATCTCCTCCTCTCTCTCCTCTTCTTCATTGCTCTCAGCAGCCGCTTGAACCAACTCCTCCTCTGTTGACTGCTCCTGCTGTGACTAGCGGTTCCACTACCTCTTCCACCTGGATATCCTCCAAGCCTTCACCTGCAACACTGCGCATGAGGTTTACAATTTGACTGCCTCCAGCCATAGTTTTTTCCAGCTGGAATTCCAAGGCTGGATCTCCTCAAGGGATGCCTTGATGACCTGAATGCAGTCAGTGATGCTGTAGTTTTCCCAGCAATCACTGACTGTGAGAGAGGGGTTGCTTTCCATTAGGTTCAGAAGCCTCTTGAATGTCCTCCAGGTTTAGTATGCCTTGAATGTCGCAATGAGACCCTGATCCATTGGCTGGATTAAAGAGGTGGTGTTTGGCAGCAGGAAGGCGATCTGCAGATTTAGGTAGAGATCCTGCAGGGTATCAGGATGGCCAGGGACATTGTCCAGAAGCAAGAGAACTCTGAAGGCAACATTTTTTGCTGCCAGATATCTCTCAATTTCAGGTAGGAAGCTGTTGCTGACCCAGTCAGTTAAGGGTGCAGCAGTCACACATGCAATCCTGTTCAAATGCCAGAAGACTGGGAGCTGGTTCTTGTTCTGCCCTCAGAGGGCAAGAAGGTTCAGTGCTTGGTAAAGCAGCAAGCAGTCTCCAGTAGCATTTCCAGATGAGAAGGGTTATGTGGTCCTTGGCTACCTTCAATCCTGGAGCGGTTCATTCCTGCTTGGAGATGAAGGACCAGGCTAGCATCCTTTCCCAACAGGCCTGGCTCATTCATATTGAAGACCTGCTCAGGTTTGTATCCTTTCTCCTCAATCAGCTGTTGAAGCTCTGCCAAGAATCTCTGTGCTGCTTTGTGGTCTGCCGATAAAATGTCTCCTGCAAGCTTTACATAATGGAGGCTGTAGCAATGCTTGAACTTCTCAAACTAGCCCTTGCTTGCCTGAAAAGCACACTCAGCACCACCAGATGTTCCTGTATCTTCATTGGCCAAACACTTGTACAGCCTCAGTGCTTTTTCCTGGCCCATTCAGTGGCACTTTCTTCTGAGCTTGGTCTTCAGTCCAGATGTTCAGGGTCTTCTCCATGTGTTCCACGGTGGGATCACAAGAGTGGAATGTAGTTTGCAGTGTCCAAAACGCCACATTTGCACGAATGTTGGCTTCATTTTTTCTGATGTAATGTACTGTTGACTAATTTGATTCTGTAATGGCACCCGACAGATGCTGCACTGTCCCCTCGGGCCAACATGTCCAGCAACATTTTATGCAGGGACATAATTTTGTGTTGCCTTTTGTTCTGTCCTTCAGCAGAACTGCCCACCTTACATTTCTCCATCTTTACTGGGAAGAAATGAAAACTGTGCAATACAGAACAATCCAGAAATGAGAAGAGGTGTAGTGGAGCGGGGACGCACAGCGAAGGAGTGCCAGTACAGAACTGTACAATATAGTGCACTTCCATGTTATAATGCATACAGTAAATAAGATGGCTCCCTTTGCCAAAAAGGCTTCCATTCTAAAAGAAACATAAGGTGGACACCAGCAACAGCCATGGTAAGGATGCTGTGCTGGGGTTGGATAGGGTCAGTTGCTCGTCCCTTGATTAATAATGTATATATAACAGATCCACCACTTTTAAAAGGTGCCCCTTTGCTCAGTTAGCAGGTGTAAATTGACAACACGGGTCTTTACCTTGAGCACTCCAACTGTAGCTTGAAAACACTCAAAAAGTGCTCCTTCTCCAGACTCTACCAGCCACAGCTTCAAATTCCGCCAAAACCTTCTCCAAAGCACAATAAACTTCTCCATATTCCTCCTCCAACTTCCACCATCAACTTTTCAACAACCCACAAAGCTCCTCCCTCAAACAATGCAGATACAGGCACATACTGAAAGTGAAAACAAAAACAGCGCCCACAGAAACTGCAAATAGCCAAAACCACATACTGCAGAAAGAGAGACGCAGATTGTATTAGTGACCCACAAATCGCTGAAACCGCGATCTAGGAACCTATGAAAAACAAGAGTCTCCTGTATTGCTGCCTCTTCAGCAGGCCACCAGAAATATAAAAGGAATATATGATCTTTTTAATACATATGAAATAAGTCAACCTTGAAAAAGATAGAATGGCACACATTAAAACATGCACTAAATCCAAAGTTATACAGGCAGCTTCGTTTGTTTTAATGCAACAAACTTTATATACAGTTTATGTACAAGTAATGCCTCAATACCAATGTTACACTATGAGGCTTAATTTATGTTAGATTTATTAAGTCAAGTATACATTTCTGTGCAACAAATGCTTACTTGGAAATTTCAGCCCAATATGTTTGCTTGGAAGCAAGTCCCACTATGTTCAACTGAGCTTACTTCTAAGTAAGTGTGAATAGGATTGCACCCTAAAAGTAATAGAGTTACAATTATACACCAGACCTTTGGAACATGGGGCCCAACAAGTGGAAGGAAACCCACTATTATGTTTTATTACCTCCAGAGAGGGGCGTAGCTAGGGGAGATGGGGCATGTGTTCACCCCTCTCCCCAGTGACCCCTCTGAGTGAGGGAGATAATGAAGAAAATAGGGAGGGGTGGAGCAGGGGGGCCCTTAGGAGCAGGGGGGCCCAGGTTCTTTGATCCCATCCGCTCAATTATAGCTACACCCCTGCCTCCAGATATTTGAAAAAAAACACCTGTTTCTGCAGTTCTATGCAGGCAGCAAAACTAGGAACTTGCTGAGCTTCTGGAAGGCTGTGTTTGGCTTGGTGGATCACAAGTTAGGCATTGATTTATCTCTATTATATACAGATGCACTCTATATATTACATAATGTAACGTCTGTTACATTTCTCCAGCAGCTTTTCTACTGCAAACGGATTCAGCGTCTCACAAGTCCTCTCATTCATGACACAGCAGAGTAGACAGAAGGTGAAGAAAAAGGTTAAAAAACCGTGTGCTGATTTTAGTTTCCCTCAGATTATTTTACCATTTTGAAGCTTCAAGCAGATAACATTAACGCTAACATTAAGCGCCAGAGACAGATCACTCTTGATATCAATACATCAAAAATCCAAATTGTGATTTTGACCGGATCAAATTACCAGGATAGACCAAAGCTCTCTTATACTAATTTAGAATAAGAATCAATTAGAAAATTACATTTTATACCCAGTTTTAAAGTCAGGGTGAACTTTAATCTAAGTACACTCTGTCAGTCTATGTACACTCTGAAGGAGCTTTTCCTCTTTATCTAAAAATACCAACTAAAAATACCTTTAGATGTTTTTCAATTCAAAACTGATTAATACAAAGTTCACAGTATATAATTAAACAGATGTTTGCTTGTAGTTTTTCGTATCCAAAACTTTCTTCCCGCACATTGCGCAGATGCCTATAAATGGAAAACACAGTAAATCTGAGACAAGCATAATCCAATCCAAGTAACTGAATTTATATACATCTTGCTAATATGGCATCTTAGGATCACTGAACAGTGCAGAAGAATTAGACAAACTTTAGCTGTGCACTTAAAGGCAATCCCTGGGAAACTAAGCTAACAAACCAGCCATGAATGAGACACCCTACAATTCTATTCATCTAGTTCTTTGAAAATGTTGCTCCTCTCATATAGCAAAGACAGGGCCAATCTGAAACATATGTCCTATAGGCATACATAGTTGTCTTCTAGAAACTCCTAAATAGGTCAACAACCAGTATTCTCTCTAATTGTTCTCATCTGTGCACACTGCTTACAACTGATCTGATTATTGTTTAGCAAATGAACAGAAAGTTTGCTTCTGGAATAACATAATGGCAGAGAGAGGAACAGGACAATTCCCACCAACCCTTGTAGAGTATCAAGAAAACATGCAAAGCTTTATTATTACTCCTACACTAAGCTTGGGGAATCAGTGGGCTCAATGACCAATTTTGTGTGGATATTGTTGCAGCTGACAGCACGGACACATTACAGATATCTTTTCTGATACTGGGATACTAAAAGTGTTATTACTAGTGCAAGTCTATGGCTCACATACAGTGACACCAGTGGAAGAAGACAGCCCAATCAACTCTAGACATCATGGCAGCCCCTAGCCTGCCAAAAAGGTGTTCCCGATGGTAGACACACCCCTTGGCAATGACATGGACTGCATCATGAGCAGCTGCAAAGGGAGCATGGAAAGCCCAGAAATTGAGCAGCACTCCATTAGCGGAAGGTGTCCACCAACTAGTTTCTGGGATCTCCCCCTTCCCCCTGCAACCATGCACAACCCAGTACACATCATTGCCAAAGATCCCTCAACCCTTTGCAACATTTTTTTAGTAGGTTCAGGGGGCTGCAGCAGTGCCAGAAGCTGTTGGCACCAACCCTTACCCCGGCATCACTATATGCAAGCCCTTGCCTCTATGGATTAAAAAGGTAACATTAAGAGTTTAAATAAAACAAATAATTGTACTTTCTACAATGGAAAGTCAAGAGAGATGTAGGAATACAGCGAAGGCAACCAATCAGAGATGACTGTTTAATGGTCTTTTGAATAATTCAAGTGAAAATAAGAGCCCAGATGGCAGCCTCAGTTGTGAAGTGGTAAAGAAGTCCTTTGTTTATTTGCAGTAAATGCTGGAATTAGCAACCCTGACCACCCCCCTCAATACATCTCCCATCTACCAGTGAAGGGGAGAGGGAAGAACCAGCAATGATAGTGTTTTATTGTTAAAATAAAGGGTTTTTAATTGATGTTGTAAACCATCTTGGGGTCTATGGACAAGAGGCAGTATAAAAATGCAATAAATAAATATAACAAATATTTAAAGTTATCTTAATTCTTGATACATAAAAACAAATGTACACTTTGAGATTAATAAGAACAAATAAACAAGAGAATAATTTATATCAAATGTCTCACCTTTTTTATATGCACATCCCTGGCAGTAGTGAGAGCCTGGCTGATGAACAGAACTTTTACAAATTCGGCAGATTGCAAATTTGTTTTTGCCATAAGGATCAAACCTAGGAAGAAAAAAATAATTATCTATTTGTATCGAAATTGTTCCTATTTACTTTCAAACTGTTGGGAGTATAGGGGATGAGGAAAGAGGTATAAAAGAAAAATAAAGATGGTAAATAATGAGACTCCAAGATAGCATTACTTAGTTATGTCTGCAAAAAGCTGGTCCATGCAGTTGTTTGCTTTTCATCTTTTAAATATTATATCTTAACCTGCACAATAGCATCTTACAAACATGTTTACATCACACTTCCCCCAATAAGTTTCTTATACAAATGGGTTTGTATATTTATGCATGATACTGTACTAAATGTAAGATGACCTGAAAGTCAAAAGAATTGTGCGGCATATAAAGGCCAGCTGTCAATGTTCCATTTCATTTCTGCTGTGCTCATGTATGAAGGATCATAAGAAATAAATAAAAGGTTGATGATAAAATTTGTAGGGAAAGAGAAGTACTAGGGAATTATCACAATTTGGCAGGTTGCTACTGCATTCACTGTTTCAGCTCTACTTTGGCAACCACAACCCACTCTCCAATGTTCCTTTCCCTTCAGCTTAGAGAAGATGCAGTGGCAGAAGGCCAAGTGGTGCAGTAAGGCTCTAGGAGAGTGGGGGAAACATGGGAAAGACACTATAAAGTGCAAGAGAGAGAAGAAAGGCAAATCAAGCTGCATCTGTGAAGGCAATGGGCCAAGGGATGAGACACTGGAAGAGCAACTGTGAGGAAGAAAATTCTGGGACAGCTCTAGATTGGGGAAAGTTAGAAAGTGGAGGAATTTTTTTTTAAGTGCAAGATAAATATTGGGGATGGGTGGGTAGAGGTGAGCCAAGTAGATGGGAAGAAAGGTAGGAGAACCAGGGAGATGGAGCAGGGGAAGAAGCACCAAGAAAATAAGAGCAAGGTTGGGATGGAAGAAGGAAAGAAAGAGAATCTTCAAATAAGGGTTGGGATTTAGAAGCATGTGGGGAGCACTAGACAAGCAAATTGTGTGTCAGCAGTTGGCCAACATTATTGGTTAAAATATTAAGTAACCAATTACCTTGCCTTCTTTGATGTCAAGGCCTTGTTTTCATTTAGTTTTCTCCCACCACTTTCTGCATAAGAAAAATAAATTTATGGTTTAATACAAATAATTTGTAAAACATAAATTAAAACCAAAGCTCCAGGTTTACTTATCTCAATAGTCAATGCCAAGCATTCTTAAATAAGATATTAAGTCAAAGTTAGCTATCATGATATATACTTTTGAAAAGTACCTGTAGTGTTCCTTGCACCATCTTTCCATGTGTCAGGCGTAATTACAGTGCCAAGTTTCTTCTCACCTATACAGGAGCAAAGAATCAAAGAATAAAGGTTGTGCTAATCTAGTTAACCTTTAGGAGCATAACATGTTGAAAGAATGTTACTGATTTCACTAAGCCCACTAGTAAATATAACTCCACTATCCGATCACTACAAAGAATTTTGTTTTGTGAATTCACTTGTTCTAGAATGATGGACTTCTGTTAGACGGGGGAAAGGCCCCTTTACCCAGGAGTCCAAGTAAAAAATCTACAGATAATGCATTGGGGGGTGGGGTGGGGGACCCACTGCCTTCCATGACCCCTACTACCAGGAATGCCTAAGGCTGCAATTCTATGCAGATTCACCTAGATATAGGCTCCACTGAACATAATAAGATTTACTTTAAAATAAATAATTGGACCAGACACCTCAAAAAGGGGAAGGATAAACCAGATGGTGTAGTACAGTGTTTTGGTCAGTATCTCTTTGTAAAACACCCTGAGCCATTTTTGGAATAGAAATCAAGTTAATAATAATAATAATAATAATAATAATAATAATAATAATAATATACACCATCCCTC
This sequence comes from Hemicordylus capensis, assembly GCF_027244095.1. Classification (NCBI taxonomy): domain Eukaryota; kingdom Metazoa; phylum Chordata; class Lepidosauria; order Squamata; family Cordylidae; genus Hemicordylus; species Hemicordylus capensis. The sequence goes on along the minus strand of NC_069657.1, from coordinate 429,899,029 downwards.
AGCTTGTGTCTGTGGAGCTACAGGTTCAGTCCTACTGCCTGATCCCACCCCACCAACTACACTTTGAGAGCTTCTTAGTTGCTCCAGTCTTGCTGCCACCTAGTAATTCAGGCAGAGACACAACTGTCAACCTCTCCAAAGGCAGCTTCTTCTGCAGTGTCTCTCTGTCAAGAGTGATGGGTTCATGCAACCACAACCAGTGCAGACAAAAGAATTCTCCATTGGACTTGCCCAGCAGAGGCAGATCAGGGTTAGAGAAAGAAGAGATTATTAATAAGAATAATAGAAGAGTGTTAATAAGGGACTGTTGGGAACCCTAACCTCACAGGAAGGGATAGCTGTGATGTACCCTGCTATGGGCTTCTTGGAAGAAAAGCAGGATATAAGTGTGATAAATAATTAATGGGAAGTGACTCATGCTGGGATGCAATACGCACCCTCACACCCCCCCCAAAGTGTTCCCACTAACAGAGATACCCAGATGTTGTTGACTACAACTCCCACAATCCCCTTGACGCTTTTAGCTAAATGTTCCTCAAAATCTCTTTGTGCCTTCCTTATTGCCACCTTGCATTTATTTTGCCAGAGTTTATGTTCCTTTCTGTTCTCTTCATTTGGGTAGGAAAGCAGCAGGCGGCCTCCTCCTCCCCGGACCCTACAATTCCTTGGTCGGATCGGTCTTTCTAGTCCCCCACTGGCGGTAGACACGAATTCGCCCCCCCCCCCCACCCCACTCCCTAACTGCTCTTCGACACCGTTGGCCCACACGCCCAGGCCACACGCGCGAAAGCCCCTTACATGCCCTCTAGCCGCCCTCAGCCCCTCGGGTGCCCAACGACTCACACTTCTCGCACACCATGGCGAACCACCCACGATGAAGCCCCCGAGCCCGCCGCCAGCCACCACACAGAGTCGACGAACAACAACCCCTTCAATTTCCGGCGGCCTCCCTCAGCGTAACTCTTCTACTTCTTCTTCCGGGTTCTTCGCAGGAGGCTCCGCCCCTTGGTTGCGCCTATAGGCTGTTCGGGCATGAAGCGTCTCTGATTGGAAGAGATGGCCTGACGGGCCGGCTGGGAGGAACACTCGATTGGTTTTCGCAAAGCGTCAGCTTTATGACGTACGGCAGGTGTAGTGTAGCCTGCGGTGACGCAACCGGCTTGTTCTGAGTCGTAGGGAGACGGTTGAGGTGGCTTAAGGGAGACGGGAGCTTGGTTCCTGGTGACCTATGACCCCGGTTGAGAAGCCCCGCCCATTAGCCCCTGAAAGGCGGACAGGTAAGGTGTAATAGGGGGTAAGGTGTAATAGGGGGAAGCATTTTCCATCCCATGAGACTCCCTCTCCAGCCCCCAGCAGCTGGGAATGTGGGTGTGCAGCTGCCCGCTTGCGTGTGATTTCAAACGAGTTCTCATTCTTTGGCTGCGCTCCAAACAGCCCAGGTCTGTGCGTGTCTTTTTACTCTGGGGAAGTCCCACTGAGTTAATAGAACCGTAGAGTGTTAGAATTGTCAGGGACCTTCTTCTGGATCTTGTAGTCCAGGAAGTTTTTCACACCCCGCTTTTAGTTTGCATCTCCTCCAGAATGGAGGGTGTGCATTCACATGGGAAGCTGCCATATACTGAGTCAGACCATTGGTCTCTTTAGCTCAGTATTGTCTTCACAAAGTGACAGCAGCTTCTCCAAGGTTGCAGGCAGGAATCTCTCTCAGCCCTATCTTGGAGATGCTTCCAGGGAGGGAACTTGGAACCTAGATGCTCTTCCCAGAGTGGCTCCCACCCCCTGAGGGGAAGATCTTACAGTGCTCACAGTTCAAGTCTCCCTTTCACATGCAACCAGGGTGGACCCTGCTTAGCTAAGGGGACAAGTCATGCTTGCTACCACAAGACCAGCTCTCCTTTCCTGAGAGACATATCCCCATATATCATGGGGATATGAGAGACATATCTCCACATATCAGCCAAACTTACCCTGAAGTCTCAGGGAGCACTTCACACACAATTCAGGTTTTTCATCACACATCAGAGTGTAGCCTGATTTATATCTGGAGTTTTTGAAAAATCCACTTCTTGTGTCGGTTTTTTGTGGCAACTTCAGACTCGCAGTAAAGCCTGATGTCTGGGAAAGCTCCAGCCCCTTTTACAGGGGCGGGAAACAGGTCCCCAGCAGTATTCCCTCTAGTCTTTTTCATCTATGTGCAGAATGAGTTTTGTTCCAGGCAGCAGCATCAAGGCAGTACATGCACATGTGCATTCGGAGTGAGGCCTTCCTGATTCAAGCTGAGCGGACATCAAAAAGTGTGTGTGTGTTCTTGCGCGCGCGCGCTCTCTCTCTCTCAGGGGAACATTGGTCCCCAGCTCCTGTGGACTACAGCTCCCATAATCCCCAGCCACAATGACCATTGTGGTAGGGGATGATAAGTGACCTGAGTTTGAGAACCTCTGTGCTACAGCATCCCAGTCCCTGACTGATGACAGGCCAGCCTCTGTTTGGAAATTTCTAGAGAAGGAGAGCCCACGATTGCATGTGGCAGACTGTCCTGTAGTTAGGGAATTATTCTAAATCTCCTTCCTTGTCATTTCAATCTATTGGTTCTATCCCTACCCTCAGGAGCGTCAGCGAACATGTCTGCTCCTCCTCCTGTGAGATAATCCTTCAGATATTTGAAGATAGCTGTCATATTTTCTCTTCTCCAGGCTCCTTCAGCCATTGCTCTTAGAACTTGGTTTCCAGACACTTCGCCACCTTTGTTGCCCTCTTATTTATTTATTTATTTATTTATTCATTCATTCATTCATTCATTTGATTTCTATACCGCCCTTCCAAAAATGGCTCAGAGCAGTTTATACAGAGAAATAATAAATAAATATAAGATGGATCCCTGTCCCCAAAGGGCTCACAATCTAAAAAGAAACACAAGATAGACACCAGCAACAGTCACTGGAGGTACTGTGCTGGGGGTGGAGAGGGCCAGTTACTCTCCCCCTGCTAAATAAAGAGAATCACCATGTTAAAAGGTGCCTCTTTGCCAAGTCAGCAGGGGTCATAACAGGGCATACTGTTCCAAGCAAGCTCTGGCCAGTAGAATGATTACTTTTTGTATTCTGGCGCTTAGTCCCAAGTAAGTGTACTCAGGATTGAGCCTGAGTATGGCCATGCTTTTTCTGGAGTATGTTTTACCAACCACATTTAAGAGCAGCCCTGCTGGATCAGGCCCAAGGCCCATCTAGTCCAGCATCCTGTTTCGCACAGTGGCCCACCAGATGCCTCTGGGAATCCCACAGGCATGAGCTGAGGGCATGCCCTCTCTCCTGCTGTTATATTTATTATACATGTATATCTTGTTTTTGGAACATGTTTTGAAAATAGTTTACAACTGTGAAGAAGAAGAAAAAATAAAACTGCAATGAATTACCTTCTCCCCCAGCGCCACCCCCTTCGGCTGCGAATCCTAAAACATATCCAATTCCATCCGAAGGTTATACACTGCAGCGAGAGTTTTATAGGGGTGGGGAATCCTTAATATGCAAGTGTTCAGCTTGTGTTTGGTTCCAATGTAATGCCCATCCAGGGCATAGCATTCTATAAGACTGAGCCTGAAAGGTACCAAGTGCTTGTGTCCTCCCTGGTTTACAATCCTGGTTTGCTGGGTAAACGATAGTTTGCTACTTTGGCTGTAAAGCCAAGCTATGGTTTGCTGCAGTTTTGGAAGTAATTAATTTCTTAGTGCGTGAGGGTGGGAGGAGTGTGTGAGCAAAAGGCACCTTCCAGGACTGATCTTTTAGCACATATGGTGTATTAATGAGGCCTCCGTCAGAATAGATTCTAGAGTTTGTGGGGAGCATCTGATCCAGCCCCCTGAACAGTGACTGTCCAGTCTTAGAAACCAAAGTTTCTGTAGCACATGTTTGGCTTTTTCCTTTGATGAACTGCTTTAAGTTCATGTACTGCATAAGACTCCTTATGTTTAACCTCTCCTTGCAATAAAAAACATTCCTTCTTGGCTTGCCTTCAGCATAAAAGAACAATTGCCTCCCTTCTTCTCACTGACAATCTTCTAAATCAGTGGGTCCCAAAACTGGGTTCTTCCAGCTGTTGCTGAATTACAACTCCCAGGAGTCCCAGCATCCCCAGCTACAATTTATTGTTGCTGGGGATGCTGGGAGTTGTAGTTCAGCAACATCTGGAGGAACCCAGGTTGGGAACCACTGCTCTAAATAGTTGAAACCAGCAATACATTTTTGTGCAGCTTGATCCTATGCATGTTTACTCAGAAGTAAGTCACCCAATTCAGTGGGCCTTATTTCCAGAATGGGTATACAGAATTACATCCTTTTGTTTAGGATTGTGTTCTGGGTTTTTGTTGAGTTTGAACATGGATCCAAATTTTAGACTTTCCATGCTGTCATGGGCTGACATCCAGACTGAGTTACTCAAGGTTTCAGCAGGACTACACATGCAGTGGTTCCTCTATTTTTTTTCATCTCTGTGCGGAATGAATTTTGTTCTGGGTGGCAATATCAAGGCACTGTGTGCACAAATGCATTCAGAGTGGGGCCTTCCTGATTAAACTGAGTGGGATCTAAAATGTACTGAGCGGACATCAGAAAACCTGTGAGCGCACACACTTGCGCATGCCTTAGAGGGAACAGTGTACTCAGGAGTAATTCATGCTGGATGTCACCCACTCTTCTGAAACTTGCTTATTTTGTAAGAAGGGTAGTGCTAATGCAGTATGTATATAAATGCCTCAATTTTGCATTATCACAGGTGGAATTTGAAAAAAGAACATCATGAAAGATACAGAAATAAAGCGACTGCTGTCTGCCAATGTTGTCTGTATATTTTCCATTATTTTAACTACTGTCATCCCCTCTCTGTTTCTGGAGAATTTCTCCATCTTGGGAACACACCTGACATGGTTGTGCATCTGTTCAGCGAGTGTTGGTACTGTAAATATAGCTTTGTATATTATTCTTAAACCAAATCCATCTACTAAAAGAAGTTCTCTCTTCCACAAGGTAAGACCCAATCCTGTTAAAACATAATAATTGGTACATTGTTGATAATTGTAATATTATAAGGTTTTAGTTGCTAAAATGCTTCACATACATTTGTTGTAATAACAGTACTATAAATTAGACCAGATGGGAGCGTGAAGCTCAGAAAATCCCGGTTTGCCTTCAACCACCTAATGGGTTGAAGGCAAACCGGGGTTCATTGAACAGGTTCATTTCTGAGGTCATATCTGAAGTGGGAACCTCTGGACTTAAGGCTCACTTCTTAGGCCTGCTGTACACCAGCTCCCACACAAATGATAAAGAAGATACCTAACTCTGGGCTTGACAAATCCCAGGCGTCTGGGAGCCATGGTGCCTAGAAATTTAGCCATGGTCCAATAAAAGCTTGTCCTATCAACCCAATTTCTGTTCTAAGTATGCAATTTGTAAGGGGATACAGAGAAGCCCACTTGTCCTTCCCCTTCAGTGTCTGTCACTAAATCCAATAATTTTGTCAAATGTCTATTGTCTGGCTTTAACATTTTTGGGCTGGCTCTTGGAAACATGGGGAACTGCCTTATACCAAGTCTGATTGTTGGTCCATCTAGTTCAGTATTGGCTACACTGACTGGCTGCTGTTCTCCAAGGTTTCAGGCAGAAACCTCTCCCAGCCCTATCTGGAGATGCCAGGGAGTGAACCTGGAACCTTCTACATGCAAGCAGATGCTCTTCCACTGAGCCATGGCCCCATCCCTTAATGGGGAATATCTTCCAGTTCTCACATGTAGTCACCCATCCAAATGCAAACCAGGAAGACTGTGCTTAGCAAAGGAGGCAATTCATGCTTGCCTCTGCAAACTAGCTCTCCTTCCCAAAGAAAATTTGTCAAGGCCTGATCTAATTACCATACTCTATCAATATTGAAATGATCATATTTAGTCAGTGTGGTGTAGAAGTTAGAATGTTTGGACTATGACTTGGAAGATCCTGGTTCAAGTCCCCACTTAGCAGGTTCATTAACTGTGCAACCCTATATGTATTTTCTAGGAGTTAGATATGTTTCCCAGACTATGGGAAACACCTATTTTTGGCAGCAGTGATGTAGGAAGATGCTGAAAGGCATCATCTCCTACTGTGCGGGAGATGGCAATGGTAAACCCCTCCTGTATTCTACCAAAGACAACCACAGGGCTCGACTCCTGGTGGTCGCCAGGAGTCGAAACCGACTCGACGACACATTTTATCTTTAAGCCCCATTGTATGCAATGGAGTTTTCTCCCAGGTAATTGTGTATAGGATTGAAGACTGGATTACCTTTAAGCCAGTCACTGAGCAAGATCCAGACTAAGTTAATCATGACTAAGTCTCATTAAAAGTAATGGGACTTTGACTAATTTGTCTCCTTTATTTCAGTGTTGCTTAGTCATGAGTCTGGATCCTGCCCATTCAATCCTACCCTAACCTACCTCACAGAGTTGTTATAAAATGGCTGGGTGGTGAACCATGTGCACTGCCTTGAGCACTTCAGAATATGGGCTCAAAGTGTAGTAATTATAATAAAACTCTAAAAATATAATGTGGGATTAAAATGTAGTACATGTAATAAAAGTGGCTATTCCTATTATAAATATAACTTGTCTCTAAATGACATGTGGATATTCCTTGGTTATTTGTTCAAAAATTGGTGAATGGTTGTTGTACGGATGTGCACAAAACAAATTTTGTGTTTTTGTTTCAAACTCGAAACAAAACACAGACAGCCAAAACGTTTCATCAAAACAGCTGTCAACCCGGTTGTTTTGACAGAACAAAACTCAAAATGAGTGTTTTGGCCATAGGGAACAATGGGGAAACTCGAAACACCCCACTGTTCCCCATGGGAAGCTCCAAGGGACACCAAAGTGGGTTGGATGGTATGGCATGACGGGCGCTACCTATCACCGAACCCACAAAAGAAATGGTCAAGTGGGTGATTTTTAACAAATCTTTAACCTTTCCCCCAAACCCCCATAGGATCACAAGCCAGTTGCAGAAAACCAATCAGCAAGGGAAAAACAGGCCTTCAAAATGGCATTCAAAATGTTTCAAATCGAAACGAGGTTGTTTTGTTCGAAGCTCAAAACGTCCCATTTTCATTCCAAACGTTTTGCACATCCCTAGTCGTCGTGATTCTTGCCCTCTGTAGCAGGATTTGGCAATGGTGGGAGTGGGGCATAATGGTATAATTTCATAGAGCGTAAACTTTGTTTTGTAATGTCCCATGTTCATTTTCTTGCTAGTTGAAAAAGATCCTTGGACCTTGGGGCTGGGAGTGACCCTTGACTAATCCCTCATGACATTTAACAATTACACAGGACTTTTTGTGGTGTTAGTAATCTAAAAACTATGTTTTTTGTTTTGTTTTTCCTTTTATATGGAAGGTGGCAAAGCTTCTAAGATGCTGTGTATACTTCCTCATGTCTTGTATCCTATTTCATGGAATCATAGTTCTTTATGGAGCACCACTAGTAGAGTAAGTCTCTAAAAATGCATTAAATTGTATCTGGGGATGATGGGAGTTGTAGTTCAGCAGTATCTAGAGTACCCCAGCTTTAAGGCTGCACCACTTATTTTCTAGTAAGTCCCAACAAACTGAGTCCCTGCTATTACTAATGTGGTGAGCCTGTGTCTGGGTTATGTCACTACAGGCTGCAGGTAGGAGTTGGAGTGATTGGATTCTCCTCCTCTTTAAAAAAAGGGGGGGGGAATCCCTCCACATAGACAATGAGAGGTCAGAGAGAAGGGTTCTAATCTAGCCACACCCCCATCCACCCCATCTCATTTTTTATATGGAGGGGATTCTTTATTTTGAACAGAGGGCTCACATGATTGAATCCTTCTCACCTACAGTCTGAAGTGATATAGTCCAGACACAGGTCTACCACCTCAGTGCAGACCAGGCTGTAATTATCTGGATGAAAAAACCAAGGAACTTGAACTAGAACAAACGGAGCCTACCTTTCTGCTGCTTTCAACATGGTGACTGTTCCACAGAGGTGTCATGACATACATTGCTGCCTGTATTCAGTTTGGATCAGATTCATTGCTGAGCTGCTGCTCCTCACGTGAACTTACAAAGTTGCCTTCTACTGAGTTGGACCGATTTGACCCATCAAGCCAAATATTGTCTATGGTGACTGGCTTCAGGGTTTCATACAGGGATCCTTCCTAGCCCTACCTAGAATAATGTCAGGGATTGAACCTGAGACCTTCTGCATGCAAATCATGTGCTCTGCCATAGAGGCATGTAGTGTTCCCTCTAACAGGGATTTCCAGAGGTTGTTCACTACAACTCCCAGCATCTCCAGCTTCAGTGGCCTTTGGCTGGGGATTATGGGAGTTGTAGTCAACAACATCTGGGAATCCCTGTTAGAGGGAACCGTGGAGGCATGGCCCTCTCCCATAGCTGTCTCCTAGAAGCCATTCCATCTCGTTGTCATGTGGGTATGCAGTTCTGTTATGAGGTGAATTTTTGCTACCAACAAGTCTGCAGCACTCTCCCACCCCGGTGCCAGACAGAGATGGGTGCTCCCTGTGTTATCAGTGTTGTGCAGTACCTGCCAGTTCCAATTCCAAGGCAGTTTCTTCTGAACCAGAGCCTGTGGAAATGCTGGGAAAGGCACTCCAGGAAGGCAGATGGAGATATCTGGGAAACAGTGGTTTCTCCCAGCACTTTCCCTGTTATTTAACTTTAAAAGTTTTGGTCCTGAATGTGCTTGTTTCCTCTCCACTGGCTGTCTCTTTTTCCTCTTGTATTTTCTATTGGATTGTAAGCCTGTCTTATTTTTAAAATCTGTGTACACTTAAAAAAAGTTAGGTGATTTATAAACAGCATGTGAACTTTTTAAATGGCTGTACTAACTCGTTTTTATTGCATTTCTTCTTTCTAGTTCAGTCCTGGAGACCTTCTTATTTGCAGTTCTTCTGTCTACATTTACTACTCTTCACTGCTTGTGTCTCCTGGGGCCCAACATTCACGTGTGGCTCAAAGTGTTCAGCAAGAATGGGTAAGCTGCAGACAGATTTCTTCTTTGCAGTGCCAGAGCTGAACTGCCCACTCTTTCTTTATTTGGCACATTTACATACCACCAAAAACAAGCGTCTCATGGCAGTTTGCAATTAATTAAAAACATCTATAAACATTAAAATAAATTAAAATTGAAATCCAATTTAAAATCAACTAAAAGTCTGACAACATATGCATCTTCACTGTTCTTCTGAAGGCCATCAGAGATGGTGCAGCTAATTTCAATAGGGAGTGTTCCACAGCCCAGGGGCCAACCTGACTGCTGCATTTTGCACCAATTGTAGTTTTCAGACTACAGTGCAGTGTAGTGGTTAGAATGCTAGACTAGTACCGGGGAGACCTGAGTTCAAATCCCCATTCAGCCATTATACTTGCTGGGTGACTCTGGGCTAGTCACTTCTTTCTCAGCCTAACCTACTTCACACAGAGGAGAAACGTAACTATGTACACCTCTCTGGGCTCCTTGAAGGAAGAGCGGAATATAGATGTTTAAAAAAGAAACATACAAAGGCAACTGAACGTAGACTGCATGGCAGTAGTAAAGCCTGGACGTTACCAGCATGTGCACCACTGTTTTAAGGTCACTTTCTTCCACAAAAGGATGCAGTTGGTGTATCAGTCGAAGCTGACAAAAAGTACCCTGGCCACCACCTCAACCTTGAGGTATCAGAGAGAGGTTTGGAGTCAGGAGAGCTCCCAAATTGTGCACTTGTTCTTTCTGGAAGAGTGTAACCCCATCCATTACAGGCAGATCTATTCTAGCCTCTGGGTTACGATTTCCTACAACGAGCACCTCCATCTTATTTGACTTCAGTCTGTTGTCCCTTATCCAGACCATCGCCGCCTGCAAATAGACGTTTAGGAAAGTTATGCCATTTCCTGGTGAACCTGACATGGAGAAATAGATTTGGCTGTCAGCTGTGTACTGATAACACCCAGCACCAAATCTCCTGATGATCTGCCCTAGCAGTTTCATGAGGATGTTAAAAAGCATTGGAGATAAAATGGAGCCCTGTGGGAGTCCATATAAAAGCTCTCGCTTTGAAGAGCAACGGTTTCCGAGCGACACTGTCCAGATTAAATGTTTAGTTTAGTCCTCTATGTGTGTTGTTGTTGTTGTTGTTTTTAACTATTTGGCAGTTTGGGGAGGGGGTGGAAATCAGCATCAGGACCCATGGGGCGGGGGGTGTATTTAACCCATTCCTGCCTAAGTCCCTGCAAAAATCATGCACCTGAAGCTCTATTGCTCTTTGGAGGGAAGTTCCACCCATGTAAGTGGCAGCTTCTCTTCCAGCATGAATGACAGTTTTGGGGATGCAATGTTCATAAGAATATGCCCTGCTGGATCAGGTCCAAGGCCCATCTAGTCCAGCATACTGTTTCGCACAGTGGCCCACCAGATGCTGCTGGAAGCCACCAGCAGGAGTTGAGGGCATGCCCTCTCTCCTATTGTTACTCTCCTGCAACTGGTACTCAGAGGCATCCTGCCCTTGAGGCTGGAGGTACAGGGGGTATAGGAAAGAATCACCCCCTTTGATAGACCTTAAATTCTGGTTCCCTTACATCCTGAAATGAAAACACAAAGAAAATTCCCTTCACCAGCTGTACTTATCCAACTGAAAAACATCACAATTACAGTCCAGAAAAAGTGTCAGAGACAAAAAACAAGAATTACTGAGATTGAAAAAGGATCACCCCCCCCCCACCCAATGTCAATATTTTGTTGAACCACCTTTTGCTTTAATAACAGCCTTGAGTCTGTTGGGATACTTCTCTATCAACCTTGCACATCTAGACGGAGCAATATTTGCCCACTCCTCCATACAGAATTGTTCAAGTTCGGTCACATTGGATGGTAGGTATTGGTGGACTGCTATCTTCAAATCTCTCCACAGATTTTCTATGGGATTTAGGTCTGGGCTCTGACTGGGCCACATGAGGACGTTCACTTTTTTCTCCTTCAGCCACTGTGTGGTCAATTTTGCTGTGTGCTTCGGATCGTTGTCATGTTGAAAGGTGAATCTTCTGCCCGTCCTCAACTGTCTGGCAGAGGGTAGCAGGTTTTCTTCCAGAATCTGACGGTATTTCGCCCCATCCATTTTTGCTTCTACCCTAACGAGGGCCCCAGTCCCTGAGGCAGAGAAACACCCCCACAACAGGATGCTGCCACCTCCATGCTTCACTGTAGGTATGATGTGTTGTGGATGGTGAGCTGCGTTGGATTTACGCCAGGTGTACTGTTTGGTGTTGAGGCCAAATAGTTCAATCTTGGTCTCATCTGACCATAAGACCTTTTTCCATTTGGCATCAGAATCTTCAAGGTGCCTTATGGCAAAGCTCAAACGAGCTTTAATGTGGCCTTTCTTGAGAAGTGGCTTTCTCCTTGCGACCCTCCCAAACAAGCCACATCTGTGGAGCGCTCGTGAAATTGTTGTCACATGCACAGAACAACCACTCTTTGCCATGAAGTCCTTTAACTCCTTCAGAGTGGCCATTGGCCTCTTGGTAACCTCTCTTACCAGTTTCCTCCTTGCTCTTCCATCCAGTTTGGAGGGCCGACTGGATCCAGGGAGGATAGCAGTCCACCAACACCTACCATCCAATGTGACCGAACTTGAACAGTTCTATTTGGAGGAGTGGGCAAATATTGCTCCGTCTAGATGTGCAAGGTTGATAGAGAAGTATCCCAACAGACTCAAGGCTGTTATTAAAGCAAAAGGTGGTTCAACAAAATATTGACATTGGGGTGGGGGGTGATCCTTTTTCAATCTCAGTAATTCTTGTTTTTTGTCTCTGACACTTTTTCTGGACTGTAATTGTGATGTTTTTCAGTTGGATGTTATAGGTTGCATTGGATAAGTACAGCTGGTGAAGGGAATTTTCTTTGTGTTTTCATTTCAGGATGTAAGGGAACCAGAATTTAAGGTCTATCAAAGGGGGTGATTCTTTCCTATTCCCACTGTAGCCTATAGCCCTCCGACTAGTAGCCGTTGATAGATCTCTCTTCCATGAAGTTATCCAAACCCCTCTTAAAGCCTTTCAGGTTGTTGGCTGGAACGTGGCAGAGAATTCCACAAGTTGATTATGCATTGTGTGAAAAAGTACTTCCGTTTGTTGGTCCTAGATTTCCTGGCAATCAATTTCATGGAATGACCCCTGGTTCTAGTATTATGTGAGAGGGAGAAGAATTTCTCTCTATCCTCTTTCTCCATACCATGCATGATTTTATAGACCTCTATCATGTCTCCCCGCAGTCATCTTTTTTCTAAACTAAAAAGCCCCAGGTGCTGTAGCTTTGCCTCATAAGTAAGGTGCTCTAGGCCCCGATCATCATTGGTTGCTCTCTGCTGCACCGTTTCCAGTTCTACAACATCCTTTTTTAGACGTGGTGACCAGAACTGTACGGAGTACTCCAGGTGTGGCCACACCACAGTTTTGCATAAGGACATTATAATATTAGCAGTTTTATTTTCAATCCCCTTCCTAATTATCTCTAGTATGGAATTGGCCTTTTTCACAGCTGCTGCACATTGAGTCGACACTTTCAACGAGCTGCCCACGATGATCCCAAGATCCCTCTCTTGGTCATTCACTGACAGTTCAGATCCCATCAGTGTATACTTGAAGTTGGGTTTTTTTGTCCCAATGTGCATCACTTTACACTTGCCAACACTGAACCGCATTTGCACTCACTCGGTTTGGAGAGATCCTTTTGGAGCTCCTCACAATCAATTTCACTACCAGAAAGAGTTTGGTATCATCTGCAAATTTGGCCACCTTGCTGCTTACCCCAACTTCTAGATCATTTATGAATAAATTAAAAAGCACCGGTCCCAGTACAGATCCCTGGGGGACCCCTCTTCTTACTTTCCTCCATTGTGAAAACTCTCCATTTATACCTACCTTCTGTTTCCTGTCTTTCAACCAGTTAGCAATCCTCTAGTGGTGTGCACGGAACCACGGAGGTGTGGTCCGGCGCTGGGGTGGTGGTGGTCTACCTTTAAGGGCAAGGGGGTAGTACTTACCCCTCCCGCCGCTCTTCCCCCTCCGGCGCTGCAGTTAAAAGTGAAGTTTGGGGGGCAGCAGCGTTCCTCCCTGCCGCCCCTGCCCCCGTCGTTGCCTGGAAGTAGAGTACAGTACCAGCACGCATGCGCCTGTCGTAGCGTGTGCGTGCCCGTTGCTGCCTTGTGCGCGCGCGCCGCAACAGGCGCATTCGTGCTGGTACTGTACTCTACTTCCAGGCAACGACGGGGGCAGGGGCGGCAGGGAGGAACGCTGCGGCCCCAAAACTTCACTTTTAACTGCAGTGCCGGAGGGGGAAGAGTGGCGGGAGGGGTAAGTACTACCCCACCGCCCGTAAAGATAGACACCCCCCCAGTGCCAGACCGGCCAGGTTCCGAACCGGTTCGGAGGTCTCTAACATGACCTCGGGACCGGTTCGTGCACACCACTACAATCTACACATGTACTTGTTCCCTTATCCCATGGCCGCTAAGTATCCTCACGAGTCTTTAATGAGGAACTTTGTCAAAAGCTTTTTGGAAGTCCAGGTAGACTATGTCAACTGGATCACCTTGGTCCACACACTCGTTGACACTCTCAAAGAACTCCAGAAGGTTGGTGAGGCAAGATTTACCTTTGCAGAAGCCATGCTGGCTCACTCCCAGCAGGGCCTGTTCTTCTATGTGCTTTACAATTTTATCCTTGAGGATGCTTTCCATCAATTTGCCTGGCACGGATGTTAAGCTAACCAGCATGCAATTTCCTGGATCGCCCCTGGATCCCTTTTTGAGAATTGGTGTTACATTTGCTACTCTCCAGTCCTCTGGTACAGAGCCCGATATCAGGGATAAGTTAAATATTTTAG